>NC_068376.1:16090146-16412646 GCF_023724105.1 Carassius gibelio
AGATTTATCCACTTTCTTACGCATCTTAGTCTCAGTCATTGCAAATCTGCTGCGTGTGCATTTTATTTTTAATTTAGGTTTTTAAATAGGTATTTCAAGCTAATTTAATTCAGTCAAGTGGCTTAAATCAGGACTTTTCAAACCTTTTACACCCAATTGTGATGATCACCATGTGAGGGACCCTCTTCTTAAAATATAAAAGCAGCTATATGTATAGTGTTCTGCTGTGTGTAATAAGATCATAATGTCAACGTATGTTGTTTCCAAAATTAAATTACTGTATTTTGTTGCCACTAAAGACAATATTATTAAATTACATTTGTATTATATTTTCTCTACCTAGTACTGCAAGAAAAGAGAAACATTCAAGTTTTATATATTTAACAATTTTATATATTTAACGCTATTCATAATAAATAGTTAAATATTAAATACAAATATAATTAAATGTACATATAATAATACAAATATATTTAAAATAATTATTATTAATTTTTTTGATAATAACATAATTTTTTGTTTTGAAAATATTTTTTTTTCTTCTGATAAATAGATAATCTTAGTTCATAAATATAGGAAAACTTATTTATAATTCTTGTATAATTCCTTGATTTAAAAAAAAAAAAAAAAAACTGCTGTCATGAGTCTGCACTTCTTTCAAATGCATATAAGTTTCACTGCTAAAGTCTCATTAGTACTGCCAGGCTTGATGTTTTTACAAGCATATTAATATTATCTAGATATTGGCACTGGATGTTCAGTTTTTACTGTTAAACTAACCGTCTCTTCATCTGAATTGATACATGTCATTCACATAGCGTATACGTGTTGATCTTATCTCCGTGATTCTTGCTTTGAGCTCGCCTTAAGCAAATATATAGATTACCCCCAGAGTCACTCAATGTAATGATGCCTCACACCTGACAGCCCTGACAGGCCTGGATCTGTCTCTCAGTCTGGGATTACCGCTATGGGCACGTCTCTAACCAGATTCAACCTACACATCAATACTTTACTCTGGGCTACTAGTAAAACACATGAGTTGTCTGTTCTTTTTATAGTAAGTTAATAATTTATAATCAGGAATTCTTTACAGAGGTGATGTATATTAACATTTTTTAACAAACCAGAGCCTGGTATGTACAGTACAGTACTGTATGTGTGCATGAGAGATCACTGGTGGATGCTCAAGTTGGAGGGTCTCAGCAGGTCTTTGGGCCTCTTCATTCTCACCTCATTCACTGCTCATTCACGCTTGGCGAAGCGTCTGCTTCCCATTAACACTGGGTCATACTCTCCCTCCACACTCCCCGTCTCATGCTGACGTCCTCAATCTGCATGCAGGACAGCAGCCTAAGCAGTGCCAAGCCACCCCACAAACAGCCCTTACTGTCATCATTACCATTAAAAGCAAATTAGCTCTACAATTGACATTGGACATCCTAATTAAATTTTTAAACTGTATACATTTTGTGGTATTTTTTTAATTAATTTTACAGAGATTGTTGGGCAGGATTTTCATTTTTATGTCAGTTGTATATAAAACAATTACTGAGTTAAAAAATGCTTAATAATTAGGTAACACTTTAGGTTCCTTTTGAACATTTTGTTGACAATAAGTGAAAATACACCACTTTAAACCTGAACATTCAAATTAATTAAATAGATTAAGTTGTGTATACTCAAAGTTTTAGAAAAGGTTCTACTAACTTAATTATTTCAAGTTGGTGTAACATGGTCTTCCTTTTTGTGTAATTTTTAACTAATATGTTTCGATTAAATTGAACTTTTTTGTGAATAAGCATAACTTAAAAGACATCAATTAAATACAACTTAATAGAATTAAGTAACTACATGCTAAAAGTGATGACGTCCTGTTATTTGTATCATTTCAAATAGAGATGATTAAAAAAGAAATTACATAGCATATTTATATTTATGCTTAACCGCCTCTTCCTCGACTGATGACCTTATTCAGACTAAAGGCATCAAAAACTGGGAAGATATCAGATGCTCTGGCTGACATTTTAAAAATGCACGATGAACAGGTAAATAGATTATTACACATTTCATAGGTTGAACCAGTGGAACATTGAACAGGTTCAATGATTCAAACAAGTTTGGAATTTTGCAATTAGTCCAATTTGTGTTTGCAATTTGTCTGATTGCATTAAATATGTGAACAGGTTATTTGTGGACATATGCCCTAATTGGACTGTTTAAAATCAGCTTTGTTCAGTAAGCTCTTCAGTATATACAATTCTGTTTTTATCTAAATACACTGTAAAACATAAGTTTTGAGTTACTGTCACTCAAATAATAATGAGAGTTCATAGGACTTAAAAGCTTTGTAAACTCAAGATTTTGCTTTAGTAAGGTGAACTTAATATTATTGAGTTTTCTAGTTCAACATGCTTTGCATCAGACAACAAGGAAAATAAATGTAAGAAATTAAGTGTTATTTTGTGTATTTTTACATAAGATCAACATAGAGAGACATAAGTTGGTACTTAAAAGTTGTGTTATGTTAAGATTTGCATAGGCTAGTTTTCTGTTATGTTGGTTTTGTAGTGTTAAATGTAAAGATTACATACTGCATGTAGTTTGATTATTTACTTGCAAGTATTTTGAGTCTTTTTGGCAACTATTACATGCCAGCGTCATGCAATAATGTTAAACCTTTTGTCACCAACAATCAAAGCTGGTGACCATTTAATTAAACATTGAAATATACAATATTTTAAAATATTACATAATTCATCAATGCTGCTTGTCATGTATAGACTAAGTGCTAATTTCCTGGTTTCTCTGTTCTCAGTTTTTGGCTCAAAAAACAAACAAAAAAACACCTTCAAATGGTTAGAATAAATAAAGGGTATCATTCTTTACAGTCTGAATGGACAAACAAATTTGGATTTGTGGTGCAATCTGCATCTGCGTTTCTCATTTTACACCTTAAATTGCATCACTTAAAAAATTGGATATTAAGTGACCACAAAGCATGCAGCACCACAAGTTACTCTTATTTATGCACTACATATTGATACAACATTTACAATTTGATGAAACTATCTTACTTGTAAATATCATTATTGTTTCTTTATGCTCTGAATTAATATAAATCCTGAACATAAAACACTGTAATGCTTTTATTTAAATAAAGACAACATTGTAAAACAATTTGCAGCAATGAATGACTCGCTGCATTTCAAAAAGACCCAGAGGGACAGTGACATCCTCCTGGGTGTAAATGACACATTTGTGGTGTATTAACAAGCCATACATTTCAGAGTGAATTTCAGTTTGTGCTTGTAATGTAATCCCTCCCAACAGAGGGATATAGAGTTTGAATCTCTGCCCGCCATTAGTGAAGTGGTTAAGATGATGAGAACAGTCCCTCTACTCCCAAAGCTGTCCCCAACGGCAACGGCACGTCCCTGTGTTCCCCTCACCTTCTTTATCTGCAGACTTTGACAAGAGAGACCAGAATCCTGCAGATCTGTTTGGCATCATCACTGAGTCACTCACAATATGTAAATATACAAGACTGGATCTGTACCTTCATCCATTATAGATGAAGAAAACTCAAAGTGGGTCCCTTTAACCATCAGTCTCGGGTCCTTTGTGCCTTTGGCTACAGAGCCAAAATCTTAGAGCAACTCACTGTACTTTCTTGATGGCTTATTCATGTTAAAGGTGGCTGAGATCGATATACGAAATTTGTTAATCTACACATTTATTTTAACACATGTATTGTTGTAGCAACATGAGATAAAATAATTATCCATGGCAGCAAAATCAGAATATTGATAATAAAAGTCATTTACTTAATATTATACTGTAATTTTCAATGTTTTGTAGGACTTTCAGACTGTATTCACATATGCATACTTATATAGCATACTTTTTTGTCTAACAAACCAGAACTAAATTCTTCATCAAATGCAGTATGGTATGCAAATTTTGCCACAGCTACTGCCTGATGTCACCATAAGAACATGAAGAGTCCCAGGGCCTTCAGCTCACTAGCAACTATCCAGTGTAACTAGCTGTGATGTTAAACAATAAATTACAAAAAATGTAAAGGATCATTTCACCCTCTATAAAAAAAAGTCAGTGACAGTGACAATTAAAAGTGTTTACAATAAGGAAAAGGAAATCTCTTTATTAAAAATCTAGATTAAAATATGTGCCTAATTCTTAGAAACTGTAATTATTTTGGTTTCAGATTATTAAAAAAAAATAAAAAATAAACAACAACAACAACATATAATTCAGGAAAAGTTTAAATTTACTAACTCTAAAAAATGTAATGTGGCAAAAACATGAGGTAAAAAAAAATATCCAATGTAATCTACTTAAGGTGCAACCTCCTTATTGAATATGTGTAATCTGAATCATTATTTTCAACAAAATGATTAGTTAAAAAAATAATAATTCAGTTTTACAGTCTGGTTAACATTTTTATTTTGATAGTCCACTTTAGATATTCTATTAAAGCTGCAATCTGTAAGTTTTGCCTCGTTGTCGCTATCTATGTTTAAAAATCTGGAATTGCAGTTCCTTGCGGAATTGCATGGATTGTGATGCAGCGCGGATGAATCTGTTTTAAGGTGAATGTGTTGCTGTCAGTCACCACACCGGTGTGGATATACAATGTAGCCTACTTAGTAATCACAGATTCTAGCCTATACGTTTAGGAATAGATGACCCAAATAAAAAGTGTCACCATATATTGTCATCTGAAAAAGTAACTAACAAGTCTGCCACGCTTTGTTCTGATCAACTGAGGAAAAAAGCATTACAATAAATTGTGCTAACAATGGTGATTTAATCTAATGATCGATTAGCTCACATCACATCAAACCCCTCTAAATTATCATTATTGTTGTATTTTATTCTCAAATTATTGATGTTAACAACATCAGCATTGCGTGACTATGAATATAGCATATATTAGCATTGAAATTAGTAGATTTCAATTTCTGTACAGTCTAATCTCTAATTGTCACATCTTCAAATTCCATATTAGGAAATTATTTTAACCCAAAAAACAAGCCTGTGCTATCTGTAGCCAGAAGCACATTTAAAAGTAGAATATTTAATTTCATTAACATATATTTCATGTAATCTTTCTTTATTACAATCCACCATCAAAATGAGTTTTTGACATTTAATTATTCCAGCTGCTGTGGGAATAGGCTATAATTAAACAATCCACCACCTGCAGGATCCTCACATGCCAGAGCCTAGTAGCCAGGACAACTTCTTTATGTTTACAGACGTGACGTAATGATGCAGCGCTATGCCCGAATTTCCCGCGAAAAACCTACCCAAACCACTCAAATTAGAAAAATTCCAAAAGGCATCCGGCTGCTAGAAATAACTTTGCAAATACACGTCAACTTATTCTACTAACCCTATCCTAACAGTCTACTAATACTCTAATGAGAGTTAGTTGACATGTAATTGAAAATTAATGAGATTAAGTTGACAGGTAGCTGGAAATTTACTTACAGTTATCTAAAGTGGACTATCAAAACTGTCATCACAAATAGTTGCGATACATAGTTCAAATTATTTTATATTGCAAGAAATTTATTGATTTGGCACACAGTCATGGGGGTCTGTAGGGGTCCTCTTTATGATTATCACTTTCTATTTTTTTTTATTCTATTCTATTTTATTTTATTCTATTTTGTAGTTGCAGTCTTTTGACTGCTGATGTGAAATGAATGCTGATAAGAAAACATCTGAATTTCATTGGATTAGCTGTTAATGCTAATGAACTTTTAGACCTGATAATAGTCAAGTCATTCTGTTAGATGTTTTAACAGGTAGGTGCAGTAGCTCTCATTATATTTTCAGTATCAAAGCTTTCCTGTGTCAATGCAGGTTTGCCTAAAGCTGTCACATCCTCAACTTTGACAGCTCAATTAGGTTTAGAAAATGAATGCAGGTGACGTTAATTATCAAGAGTTAACACGCGCACACGCCTCCCTTCACAGGCTCATTATAATATAACACAATGGCCATTTTTCACTCCGAGTTGAAACAGTGAGAACACTTTTGATAACTACAACATGAGATAATAAATGCATGTTTTATGCATAAAAGCAGTAAACTAGAATTTAATCTTGGCCTCATGAAAAAAAAAAAAACAAGGCATGTTTGCAAGTGATGGTCTCAGAGAGCAGTAACACCCAGCATCAGTCCTCGTACACAGCAATTGTTAATGAGTGGCACTCTTCGGGTAATGAGCTGGCTCCATCTCAGACAGCATAAACAGCGAGCTGGTGCAAGAAACTCGATTTGAGCGACAGGGTCACGTACCTCGCCTTTAGCTGAATTAAAAGAGGATCGCCAGTGATGATGTGCAATATTGCAATACCCGTTTGCATATGTGCAGTGATATTAAAAGGGATCAGCTTTATCTAGTGAGACACAACAATCAACTTGAAGGGAACAGCATGGTTTAATATCACAAATTACTCCCAGGGAGTGACCTCCTCACTTTGAGCTTGATTACAGATCCTTAATTAGGAGGGATTCCCAACTCTCTCCATCTCTCTGTCTCCTTTTTCTCCTTTCCCGCCAACGTAGAGCTGGGGGTTTAGTCACAAATTCAATATTTACCTTGCACTACTGTGCTTGTACTAAGTCAGGTGGGGGGAATGAGTGAGAAGAGTGTAAGGAGAGATGAAATTAAAAAAACCTGCCCTTCACGATTCAGGTGCAAACCAATTTACAAGCTGGCATTTAAAGGACTTTAATTAATATTTTGTCACAGATGAAATTCAGTGTGTTTAAAAGCCTTCCTAAGGAATATCGAAAACATACTGACATGCTATTTTTACAGCAAAAGAGATTGAAAGTCCATTTCCTGACCCGTCACAAAAGCTGGGGTGCTCAATAAGTGTAACAATTTTGAGTTTTAATTATCCTAGGGTAATGGGACAGTGGGTGCAATCAGGAAAGGTCACCCAAAAAATTAAATTCTGTATGAATATGCATACAGGCTCCAGATGAAATTGAATGGAATTGATTGGATTGGATTGTATGCAATGGAATTATTCCATATACCTATGTATGTTTTTTTGTTTGTTTTTTTAATGGTTTAATTAAATTGTAAACTTCTTAACAATAATTTAAAAGGAATGTCTAATACATTTAAACAAAAATTACTTTAATAATTTTTTACAGTTTTAAAAACAATTGTGCTCTATGAAATGTATTTTATTTTTCCAGAAATCAATTTTTACTTTTTTTTTTTTTTTCTGAAATCTGTGTTTAAGGATTTAATATATATTTATTTTCAAAAACTGTGGTAATCAAATCCATGAATAAAACAATTTACTGGTTTTCAAATGTAATTAAATTTGAACAATTCCTTTCAGATGTTTTCTGTTTAAATTCAAACATGAATAAAAATTATGTGGTTTTGTTTGGTATTCTTTCAAAATATAATGATGTTTTAATAAACTCTATTAGTAGTAGTAGTAGTACTTTACTACATTATGTAAATAATAATATATTGCCATCATAATTTAAATAAATGTAAACCAAACTTTTATGTTGGAGGATTGTAGTGAAGACCTTTGATTTTCTATGTATCTGACAACAGTTCTATCAAATGAAATGGTCAAATGTTCAATGTGAACTCTCAGAGCAGCTCTGGAGATGAAGCACATACTGTACGTATAGTGAGAAGGCAAACACTAAAAGAGTAAACCTGGAAAAGATGGAGAAACCTGGGAATGGACAGAAATAGGCTGTCTGATGACCTTACAATTCTATGAGTCTAGTACTGAGAGAGAAGATCAGAAGATGAGAAAGATAATGTGGTGCCAAGCCATGACACCCTTAAGAACAAATAATAAGACCTTATACTAAATCCTATATTGAACTAGAAGCCATGGAAGAGACACCAATAGAGGAGAAATACTTTCTCTTTTCCAGTCAGGATAACTATGAATCACTCAGAACCTGCTTTCACAGCTCAGTTTGGTCAATTCTGTAGAGCTCAGAGTTTCCCCTAAGCAGGTAAAAAGAAAGTCCAAAATAAGCATGTGGAACTGCTCTTATGGCTTTTTTCACCTGCTGCAGCTCTCCAAGGTGAAAGGTCAACTGTCACAGGGGCCAGGGAGGTTCCCCTTGGGGCATGCTGCCTGGAGAACTTCTCTTGAATCTGAGACACCTCTGCCTGGTTTCACAGCGCTGCCCCAAACTGCCCCGGGGCATGAATGCAATTCGGTATTTATGGGACTTCTGGGCTATCGCTGGACGTATAAACCACAATCCCTGTCTCTGTCCCAAAGGAGAGTGCCTCATCATCCTCCTCTGTAAGAAAGCTGCTGGGGCCTGCCCTAAAGTCCAGAGATTTATCAACATCCTGAATCTTTGTGACGTGTCCACCTAAATATTGATAGGTGATGGAGAAAAAAAAAACCTTTCCTATATTGGGATCATTATTTAATAATAGCTGAAGCCACAGAATGTGATATCTGCCACAGCCACTGCATAAGTCATGGTAAAACTGAAGTGGTGGTTTATCTCATCCCACACATACAAGTATATTTTTGTAGCAAGGAGGTTCATGAAAAATTATCTCCTGTCCTCCAAAAATTCACCTGACTCTGTCGTACAGGAATGGTTTCCCTAAAAAAGAAAATTCAGACAGTGTAAGGTCCACTCATCCTTAAAACCTTCTTGTTGCTTCAAACAGGCCTTTCTTTTTTCTGTTTCCATGCAATTATAGGGATTGAGGACTTGAGCATTTGTAAGCTTCAAAAAGTTCCACAAAAACACTAAAGGTCATAAAAACGCTTTCAAATCTGAAGCTTTACAATAGCGTGATAAACAGCCTTAAATTGACTTTATTATTCACTTATATTCCCATCTAGAACCATTGCAGCTGAATAAAACTTGATTCATTCTTTTGTGAAGCAGATTAGTAGTAACAAGAAAGATTCTTAATAGCTACTTCTGAACACATCAGTGACGGATGTCAATATTTTAAAGTGAACTTTAAATTTTGACATGTTCATTTGAAGGTTTCACAGAAGATCAGAATACATAATGCACACATTATGCAGACTACTTTCATGACACTTTTGTAATAATTAGTGGTAGTTTCTTAAAAAAAGGAAACCAGAACATTATTCAAAATTTCTTCTTTTGCTTTCCAAGGAAGGAAGGAATAAAGTCATACAGGTTTGGATAAAGATGATGACGCAATTTTCATTTCCGGGTAAACTATTCCTTTAAGGCTTGTTTGAAGACACCTCTAAGACGGAACTACAATATCTTCTGTTTTTGCAACCCTTGCATTATTAAGGGAGCGATTCTCCATCTATTACTTTTATAAACCTCAGCTCAGTCCGTGTTTGGAAAAAAAGAGAAACATATTAGCAAAAATAAATGTTGGTGAGTGCTAGAAGAGGCCGATTATGTGTGTCTGGGGCAAATTGGTGGTAATGAGTCAAGAGACTGAGCTAGTTCACATATATTAAAACAGCGATCATTAAGGCATTTGGGCTTAGATTAATCCTGTTAATGACATGCCGGTGCCACTGGGAATAAGTGAGCCGGCCCCAGATGTCGAGCTGTGGCTCAACTCGACACACAGCAAATCTCTGCCTCTCCCTCTCACATACTCCACACTCTCTCCATCTTTTCGCTCTCATGCAGCAGGGATGCTCCTGCACAGTACCACCACTTCAAATGCAAACGAGGGGACACCATCACAGCAGACTACTAATGAGATCAATGCGAAAGAGAGAGAGAGAGAGAGAGAGAGAGAGAGAGAGAGGGGGTGGCTGGGATGAATAAATTAAAAAAAGAAGAAGTGATCTGAACTGCAGATAAGAAGCGGCAGCGGGAACCCTGATGTCCCCAATTAGGAAAGATGTCACCCCCTGTCCACAGAGCTGTAATAAAACCCTCACTCTGTATTCTCCATCACACGGCTCCAACACTGTTAACATTTTAATGTCCTGAGCGTGCATGGTAACACTAATTACTTGGCCATTTGGCTGACTCCAGAATCCTCCAAATGGAAATCTGATCTCGGGCTTAAGACCGTTACATTGAAAAATAATAAGTCATATTTACTGATCTAGCCAGCATTCATACTTGTGATTCAACCGGTTCACTCTTCTTATTGACTGATAGGATCTCCAACCACAAAAGGAAACGACTGTGCGAATTTTAAAAAGGATATGATCCCTGGATTTTTTTTTTTTTCCTTTTCCCTTCCATTTTCTTCCCCCCATCCTGCCCATTTACCCCGCTGTTTGAGAGAGGCCATGGCACATTTAGATTTCATCACAGGTGTTTTAAATCTATGCAAATCCTCCCATTCCAATCTTAACAGGCAAATCCAGTCATTTAAAGCAATCTCCAAAAGCCATTTCTGCCAACATTAAAATGTATGGTCATTGGTGAAATTTCTGAACCATATTGGAAAGGCATATCCCTGTCTGATAAAATCCCATCATCTGTAGCCATTCCTTCTGACTCCTGCATGCTCAGGGATAAAACACCTTGTCCCGTGGACGCCTTTCAGTTGTGGCAGATTTGAAATTCCACACTTATGAACAAGCTTTGGTTTCACCCCTGCCAAATAAATATCACATCTTTCGGATTCAGCGACCAGTGTATTGTTTTAGGGCCAGGTGAGCCCCAAAAAGAAAGGGTAAACTCATTTTTGTGCCTCTGAGCACTGTGTACTGTTTGGTGTCGATAATACAAGAGGAAGCCTTCGATAAATGAAAGAAATTAGATTCTATCCCCACATGTGGAACCAGTAGCACCAGCAGCATGAGATCGAAAAGAAGAGGAGCGAATGTAATGGTTGCATTACCGTGCTCAGTCATGTATTATTAATGTTAACGTGATCAAGGCAGGTGGACAAGCCCAGGAGACATTGCTGCCTAATGAACACAGCCCTCTCTCTCCCAGTGGAGCAAGCCCTGGCAGCTGTTACTGTTTCAGAGCAAGTTTTTAGCCTCTGTACCTGAATGTGCCGGCTACCCCACCTCCCCCCCAATGAACACACATTTAATTTACAAATAATCTACAGCCACCCACAATTGACACTGCCGGGCTGGTGTCCGCTCATAGAATAAGGGTGTATTTGCAAGAAGAAAAAGTCATCAGTGCCACATAAAGTCTTTTTTGGACCGCAAGTTAGATATGTTTAAGAGCAGGGGTCCCCAAGAAGGCCAGGTGGTCGGGGGTGGGGGTACAAATATATCATCAATGTTTTTGAAACTATAATGTTTTGAATTAACAATAATAATTTCCTGAGTAGTTTTTAGACAACAAATTGTACTCATAATAATACACTTTCTACACAGAGTAAAAATTCCAGATACATTTTCTTCACATTTATACTTTTTAGGAAAGGGGTTCATATCTGGGGGTCCTTGGCATTTCAAACCTGTTTTAGAGGATGAATCACCTAAACGCTATCCATTATTTTCTAGAAGGGCGATAAAGTTCGCTTTATCCCGTTAAGAGTTGGAGGACGCTGGAACTTTGGAACGTTCAATTATTCATGTGTGGGCCGTACACTATTTATAAAGCATAAAAGGTAGCCATGAAAAACTTTGCAGAACAGCATCCGTTGACGAGGCCTTGAGCAAATGCTGAATAGGAACCTGTGCACAATACCTGCAAGTAACTTGCAGAGGCTTACATCATTAGCTGAATACGGGGCAAACACACACACACACACACATGAAGAAAGAGAAGAGTATGTTCAAAATCCCAGCCAGACTATATACACTCAATATATGGCACAAATGATCCCTTAAAACTGTGCTGGACTTGCTGAGATTGGCCCTGTCGGTTCAGTTTTGCTTTTCTGCATGGTTGAAAGACAAAGGGCTGACAGGGCTATGTGTTTTTAGGTCACATACTGCCCCCTGCTGGATAAAACGATGTTTGCCGTTATAAATCGGTCCTGTTGTCTCTGTTTAGGCCGAGTGTGATTTCAGAAAATACAATATGTTCCTGCATCAACATCCTTGTTGATCCTAAAACAACAACATTCCAATCAACCAATCAGAACTGAGATATAACTTTTCAGGAAATATCTGTTTTAGGCTTACAATCAGGGTTAGGTGCTTCTACGCTCTTGTTTATCAGCTATCACTTCCATTTGATTTTAGGAATAAATTATGGGTAGGGTTAAGTTTAGGGGCAGGGATTGGGATAGGTCTATATTTTTGGACATTAATGTTGATCCAGGATCATCAGAAGATGTTGATCCAGGAACATGTCTCACATGGCAAAATCACGGTGACCCTCTGTTTATACCTCGGTCAGGGTTTACCAGTTTTACTAAAAAGAAATCATTGCTTTAAAAAACAAAAGCACTGTGCAAAATAATTCAGTTTTTGTCAGCTCCGTCATATTGGTAGAAGAACAATTCTGATTTCTTGAACTTATCATTCATTCTTGGATTGTAGATACAGTATGTTGTCCAACATGTAATCAGAGTAAAATTATAAATACATTGGTTTCTGTTAGGGTTAAGGTTACTAAATTACCTGTGTGAACCAGGTGTCATTCTAGCAAAGACACAGCTAACATCTTGCTAGAATAATCATTTTAAATACCATTCCTCAAAATACAAGTCACATTATCTTTGAGTACAGTTTGGAGCTGAGCTAGTAATGTCGTGAAAATGTAATGCTGGATTTCGCAGGTCTATACATAATACGAGACAACCAACATATAATAATGGATAAACTTTCATCTGAACAATCCTTTTCTGAAACATAGCAAGTCCATTGTGGACTTCACATCATACATAGCGATCAGATCATTTCTGATTAGCTGAAATATGACTGAAATAATCCTCTAGGTACCAGTTTCTATCAAACATACTCTATTGCATCAGGTATGAAAACAAATCTATCCATGGTTGGAATAATTACTGATCTCACTGAATTCAGGTCAAACTACAACAGTTGAACCGCTGAGATGTTTCTTGATTGCATTCATCGTCTGATCATACATTGTTAAAAACCAAAACCGATCCACGGAATGATTTGCAGCCAAGTCTCAAACAGAGACAGAAGAATCAAACAGACGCCCTCATTCGCACAAACACAGGAGGAGAATCTTATTATCTGCTCTATAGACTTTCTGCCAACAAACGAAATGTCAGTTGATCCTTGTCATTACCTTCCAATAAATCAAATATGAAATATTGCCATGTGTCTGTGATGTACTGATGGTGGATTTAAGTAGGATTTCATTAAATTACATGTAGGCTATTCCATCTAAGATTTTTACAAAGTGTCCATGTTTACTTTTTTGTATGTTTTGTAGCAGCATGAATAGTCTCTCATGCATCAAGTTTCTGGATAAAGCAATATTTACAATAAACTGGGCTGTAAATATAACAACCTAGTTTCTTCTACTCGGCTCAGCGTATTATTCAAAAGCCTCTTTGGTGCTTCTGTATTGCAAAAGCTTAGAATCACAATATCACACATCCTGTTTCTTTTGGACTAAGCAGATACAGTAGATATCAACAAGGCGGTGGAATATAAATACAAAAATTGACAGGCCTGCCAGGGAAAAATAAGCTAACAGATAGAAAGTAATTTTGATGTGCTAACCAAAAAGTTAACTTTTGCCAGCTGCGACACCTCTGTGAGTGTGTCCATGCTTGTTACACGTGTCTGTGTGTGCTTGGTATGATGGCAGTGGTGAGGTCACTAGTCACTTATCAGTTTGTTGTACAGGCATTTTGATCATATAGATATGCTGTCCTGGGTTGTCTGTGTCAGACCAATGGTAACAAAGCCCATGCCACCATCCTCGCTGGAGAAAAATACTGAATATTTCATTACCTGCTCCAGGAGAAAATAAAAACACTTGAAGACCTGCCATTTCATTACAGATCTAAATAATACAGGAAAGCCATGGCCATATAGTTTTGAAGATCAATGATGCTTTCTAAGAACAGGGCTCTCCAAAATATGACCTGAAATCTTTAAAATTGTTTTCAAAATAAATTAACAAATCGTCAGTGAGTAGATTTTTAACAAGCAGGAAATGGTGATCATCAACCTTTAGTTAAATTTTCAAGTTTTGCAACCCTGATTAAAAGTTATATTTAAAAAAAATGCTTAAAACAACTTTTAACAATAACTTGGGTAATGGGGTTGAAGATTCTGTAAAAAAAAAAAAAAAAAAGAAATTGGATGGATTTAAACTAAAATCTTGACGCACACAACTTCACTTTATTTAGCAAAGCATTCTAGCAAGGTTTTCTCCACAGTTCTGGGATAGTGAGTGGCCCATCTCCTTTGCCGACGAAAGCCACAGCAGAGCATCTGTTTGAAGAAATCCACCTGATCAGCCAGGAGCTCCTAGTTGGTAATTACTGTTCTTATAGTAACAGGAAAACGTAAAAGGTTTTCAAAACCTTGAGGGCCCGAAAGGTAGATGTTTAGGTCGGTGTGACTTCTGTGTGCAAACAGAAATCATGTCTAACACCCTGCTCAGGGCTCTAGTTGTCATGAGGAGAAGGCTTGTCACTGACAAAACTATGCAGGGTAGCGGCATCTGTGAAATTACTCTCTACTACTCTGCCGTTCACATTTACTATACAATATCAGGAGCAACAACACACAAGAAGGTGAGGCCGAGAGAGGAAAACGAAAGCAAAGCAAACAACAAATTTTCAGTGGGGGAAGAAAATTAGCGAGCAACGAGATTCTTCCACGCACCTGTCATCATCCACTTCGGCTCTTAATGAGAGCGCTTCTATTCCTGATCACATCATATTTGTTTTATACCAGTCCCTTTGAACAGCTAGGAGATATTGAGCCTTCTTTGATCATTGCATCTTTCTGAATTCCAAATAAGAAATGAGTCTCTTTCTCTTTGTCCCATTCTCAGTCTCTGTCTTTCTTGCTTTGCTCTCTCCTCCCTTGCCGCGACTAGTTTGTTTGTTTACTACACAACACCCATTGCCAGAATTAGCTAGAGAGGAGAAAAAGTAAAATAATGATAGAAATAAAGATGAAAAAGAAAAATGAACAGAGCAGGAGGGAGGGATAGAGCTCAGGAGCATTGCAGGAGCAGAAGCGTGGGCCGGGAAATTTTCTTCATTAATCTTTATGCACTTAACAAAGAGAGAGGGGTCTTATAACATTGCCACGAGACCCTCGCAGTTAACAGGGATTTTTTTGAAGGCAGTCATATTCTAATGATGACCCTTGGCATGCTGTGGCACTTGGGACTGCCCCCTGTGCGAGGAAGGCTGTTGAAAATTAATCCTTTTCTCATTTCAAACAGAATATCACCCAGCCCCTGATCACAGCATCAGGGCCCCCTTTCGTTAGGCCCGTTGAGAGAAAAGACATTATAACAACTCCAGATCTTTTCAGAGGGTGAATCCACGAGTCCCAGCGGTCCTCTGCTCCCACCACTGCTTCTGAAACACACGGTGACACGGTGACCAAGGGATCGGAGAGGTTTGGATGTTCTCTAGCTGTTTAAAGATTGAAACCATTGGTGTGTGATGGGCTTCTTTGATGTTTGTTAAGCACAATGCCTGGGTGCAGGAGAGTAAGGACAGTGAGAATACGAGGGAAAGAAAGGCAGACAGCAAGACAGTGGTAAAAAGTACAGACACGAATGGGATAGGCGAAATAGAGGTGAACGGAGAAATGGCTTTACCAAAAGGCAATCATCTTTCTCAAAGTCACAGTCGAAGGGAAAAGGCTAGAAAGAGGAGAGGAGGAGGGAATGGGAAGAAGCAGTGCAGTCACCTTTACAGAGGAAGATAAAAGCATAGAGGTTGAATCATGGGCCACGACTTACTATGAAGAAGAGATTACTCTGTCAGAGACCACAAGTTCTGCTGCTTCTTCCACCACAGAAAAAAACTTTCAACGCTCACTCTTGAAAAAGAAATTTTCCTTTTTCACTCTGCTGTTGTGGAAGGACACGGGATAATTGTGTGCAAAGTCTCAGAATAGAGAGACCATTCAAACAAACAAAATCGTGCTTAAAGCATACCTCACCTTGGGTGACAGTGTTCGTTGAATGTGAAGACTTTTGTCGTAAGACCTGCAGGAACAACTATAGATTTCCCTTTTGTGTAAATTGTGTTTCACCTTTGCCTTCACCTTGGGAAGCTAGTTTAAAACCAAGAAAAACTGCCCAGTGGACCTGGCCCAGACCTAGTCCCAGAGGCTGTACAATCTTATGTGTAGGCTTAAGTGGTAAGATCCCTTTCTCACGCCACAATTGGGAGGCACATGGAAGCAAATGAGAAGTTAGAGGATCCAAAAGCATTTTAAATACAATTAAAATCCTTGATGGTTTAATCTGCTCACATCAAGCGCAGTAATCCCACTGTTTGAATTTATTTTATTTTTTTTGATGACGCAACATAAAAACGATGACTGTCAGCAAACAGCTCAATGCTGGTGAAATGCATTAATTAGAGCAAGCATCTGGGTTCATGTTTCCCACCAGTGGTGTTTCAAAGTGTTATTTCTGAGATCATGGGCCCTATCTTGCACCCAGCGCAATTGACTTTGTACACCGACGCATGTGTCATTCCTATTTTGCACCCGCGCAAAGCGCGCTTTTCCCTCCACAGAAGCACGTCGCTAAACTAGTGAATGAACTTGCGCTCCCTGGGCGGTTCAGCGCAAAAAAGGAGGCGTGTTCCGGCGCAAACAATCCCTGGTGCTATTTTGCTGTTCCTTTAAACAATTGCGCCACTGACCAGAAAAAACCTAGTCTAAAGTCAGTGGCGCGTTGCGCGTTGTTCATTATGCTATTTTAAGGGCGCATGCTTGACCATAATGTATAGCGTGCACAACGCGCATACACTTTGCTCATGTAATCTACACAGATGCAACAGTTATTTTTGCAATTCATAAATTGTTACACTAAAAAATATTAACACGTGAGATGACGGAAATCATTGTGGTGTGCCACAAAGATGAGAAAAAATAGGCATAAATCTAGCTTACAAATTATTCAGGCTAATTGTAGTAATTAAGGATCAGACCTGTTGGCCAAATAGTGGCAAGACATATGTGTATATAAGGACATCTGACAAATTGTGGCTATTTCCTCCCACGCCTGTTTAACCGACGCTATTTTGGGTGGGTTTCTCCCATCCCCATACAACACAACTTCTCTGTCTTTCACTGCTCTTACAAGAACATCAGTCTCTCCTCGGCTGTGAACCGCTCCTGGCGTGCGCCTGGTAAATACGCCATAATAATAGCAATCCATAATGGAACTTGCGCACCTGCTTTTAAAGGGAATGTTGGATGAAGTTCTGATTGGTTTATTTCACGTAACGCCCAAACCACACCTATGAATAATGAAGCTACTTCAGACCAACCCATTTTAGATTTGCGCCGGGCGCAAGAGCCATTTATCCCGCCGGGAAAATAGCAACAGCGCCGAGACCCGCCCACAAAGTTACTTGCGCTTCGCGCTTTGACACTTGCGTTTCAGATCGTTAAAATAGGGCCCCATGACTTTTTTTTTAATTTCATGATGTGCTAAACTGTCAATTACATTAACTGATTTGGCCACATGTTGTACAGGCACTGTAGGTGTTTTGATGTCCAGTAAGACCACGCTTACAGTTCCAATATTTTCAATACATATTTTTTGTCAAACATTGCATGTTTGTTTGAAACATCTGAAAGGAAAATAGTTTATAAAACGGCCTAACTAGCATTTTTGAATTTATTCTTTGGACTTGAACTTAGTTGCAATCGTAAGAGGGATTCTTTCACCCTTAGTATCATTAGATTAGTATCATCTGGGAATCTTTCTGTTAGCACTCCTTGAGGATCGATCTCCATCAAGAAAAACTGTTCTTCTCACCCAAAACCCTTAAAACTGTGCTCCCTGTTCTATAGTTTTTCAGAGGTATAGGGTTTAAGATTACTGCCTTCTAATAATAACCAAAATAACAATCAATATCAGGGAGAGTGAGAAATTATATGTCAGTACATATGTTGTGTTGGTCCATTAATCTAGCGATCTGTGCACCGTTTCTTAAATCTCAGAGAGATGCACAAACAAAAAAGTGTCAATTAAATGTTCTACATGGCAGGTAAAATGAATTGTAAAAGTAAATGTTACTAAGTCTGAAAATATTATAAATATTGGTAAATTTCCTACAAACAGGTTTCAAATAACTAATTAAATGACATGACATTTAGAATATGAATCAAATTTCTAATTTAAATTCCATCCCAAGTCTTATTTTGCAGAACATTATTTACATAATACATACTGTACTTATGAGAATATTTTGGAGATGTGCTCCATGAAGTCTGGTCCTTAAAGGCCATATAATCTTTATATTATAGTTTATCTGCATGACAGAACATCTCACAAACTGTATTCAAAGCAAGAATGTGGCCAAATGTACATTAAATTAAATAAACACAAAGAAACCTAAACAATATACTTTACCGCTATAACTGGATTTTTTTTTCAGTTGTTATATCAGAGATACTGAAATATAATTAGACATTTTAGTTTTACTCCAAATATTAATCTTAAAGTAAAAATGGACACAGCATACTCCGATCTTCTTTACATTTCTATTACTTTGAAAGAAAAGTATAATTAGTTTTGATCCTTATTTGGATAGCGTTTGCATTCTAAAAGTGCTAAGAACTCTAAATCTAGAAAGTCAAACAAAGAGCTTTACCAGTTCAAAGCCCTGCAGAGAGCTAGGCTATCTCTTCTTTAAACACTAATCTTCACTTCTTTAGTTTAGAGTAATCACACGACAGACGGTCTTGGTTTGAGATGTGCTGCTCCTGAGGTTTGCCACTTTTCTTTTTTTTTCCTCCTTTCACACATATCCATGCAGATAATTTACACTGATCTTTAAGTGGTGTAAATTGAATTGCAGTGCATCATCTTATCAATGGCCACACATGTAAAGTGGTGCATGAACCCCCACTTGAGACATTGGTTCTCTACAGTTTTTCTTGTAAAATTTGCTAAATATGTATCTCAGAAAAGGCAATAATCATTGTCAGACATGTATGTATATATATATATATATATATATATATATATATATAGAGAGAGAGAGAGAGAGAGAGAGAGAGAGAGAGAGAGAGAGAGAGACTACAAGATGACGTTAAAGTATTAGCATCCAATGACAAAACCATTAAGAATGGTAATATGTAACCTCTAGCAACAGATGTCAGCATGACCTGACTTGATATGATCTAGTGATAGCATTTCTTTGTCATATTAAATTGTGTGTATGGGAGGATGCGCTGGTGCAATGTAACAGAAAGTTTGAACTGGTTGGGTTACCTTTTTCACATTAAGGTCATCTGCAGCATCAACTTCAAAAAGGTCTTCTTCGGAAAGGTCTGTGAAATGTTATAGTCTCTCGTCTTGTCAAAGGTCTTGATCAAACAAGCCACTGGAAAGGACAGATGTGGTGTCTGCTCTAGAGGGGGTGGTTTGGGTGCTGAGCTATGACAAGTTCTCTGAGCTGGAAGAATGGTGGGCCGCTGCACTTAGGTGAGTTAGGGTTCAAATGACAGCAAAGATGTGAAACCAAAGGGAACATAGTGATTAGACAACTTTACCCATTTAGAGACAGGTGAGTGGGAAACAGGCTTTCAGTGTGGATGGAATGGAGGGCACAAGCAGGTCAGGAGGCAATCATCATTCTAACACCTTCCTGCTCAGCGTGTGGTACCTTTCATCAGACAGCGGCTCAGTCTCAGAGCAGCAATGATGTCACACTGCACAGATGGAGAAGTCATGGATTCAACCACACCTGACAACAGACATGAACTCAGGGTAAATGTGTGGAAAAAAGAATTTGCGTATTACTGTGATTATTGTGGACTGATTAAAGGGTTAAAAAATACATGTCCTGCAGGATACGCCATTTCCTGTGTTTAGTGTTTATATTTAATCTATTTATTTTTCACTATTTTGATTATACTTTCATTTTGGGATTTTCCGCTTTTTAATTCACAGTTAAAGTGTGCAATAAAAAAAATATGAAAAGAAAAATGGCTGCCCACTGCTCCGGGTGTGTGTTCACAGTGTGTGTGTGTTCACTGCTCTCTTTGTGTGTGCACTTTGGATGGGTTAAATGCTGAGCATGAATTCTGAGAATGGGTCACCATACTTGGCCGAATGTCACGTCACTTACTTAGGTCGTGTTTGGGGACATTAAATGTCTCTACTATCAAACTTTAACTGTGCAACGCATGTCCTTAAAATTGAAGCCAAAACATTTTTTTTTTCCTAATAATTTTGCCTTTAGTTCAGGGGTGTCCAATCCTGCCACTGGAATGCCGATATCCTGCAGAGTTAACCAACAACCAGCTCCAACACATGTGCCAAGAAGTTTCTAGTCAGTCTGAAGACCTTGATTACTTTGGTTCAAGTGTGTTAAATTAAGGTTGGAGCTAAAAACAAAATGGGGTTTGGCGACATGATTGTGTTCTTGCGATTGCGTCTGTGGAAAATAGGGCAGGACTTTGATACGGTTCCAAGCTCATCAGCTGGTGTCATCTACAAACTAATCTGACTTAGTTTGCCTGTAGTTTGCCTGTAGCCTACATGTAGATTTTCACTTCTGGCAATTGTATTTAGGGTTCAAAATTCATAAAATTGTGCTAATTTGAGAAGGCTATTGTGACAAACAAAATTATTACCTGTCTGTAGCACTCTTTAAGGTAATGTCCAAAATTATCTTTATTTGGTAGCCTGGTCTCAGCAAATGTTGAAATATATGATTACAAAAACTATGTGATTTTCATGTTTTTCCCCCAACTATTAATAATCAGACTGTAATTTTAAATAAATACATTAAAAATTATTAATAATAATAATGAAGCTGTGCAAACTGAAATTAAACTGAAATTAAATTTAACTGGATTCTGAATAACTGGGACATACAATAGAACACGACCAGGAATGGAATAGGAAATGACCAATTTGTAAGTAATCCTTAAAGAGAGGCCCCTGTGTTTAACAGAGCTAATGAAAAACAGAAGTCAGACTAATGTCACTGCTGACCCCAGTTGAGCCTCTGACAGGGCCTGTGCTAGGGCGAGAGGGTGAATGGACCTTGACAGTGCTAAGCAGTCTCTATTGCATGAACATTAACCCTGCGTTGCCCTCCCCTCCAGCACACATCTGGCACCGAACTGGACTTGTACCAACTCTCAGTTGGCTATGCCCTTCTTTACCAAGGCATGCTGGGACAGATTGGGTATGAGTGTGTCAGTGCCAAGTTGCTATATTTACACAGGTAGAGAGCTGAATGCCAACTACATTCAACCTCATTTCCAATATACATGAGGACATACACAATCAGTACACCCTCACTGATCAATTCAGTTTAGTAAACTGAATTAAAATGAAAATTATTTCAATAGGTTATTAATAGGTCATATTGTTCCAAAATGTTCTCTCATGGAACTCAAGGACGAAGGACGAAATCAAGCCCCACCCTGCATTTTCTCTCATTTCAGATGCTGTTTCACTTCTATATACATCACAATAGGAAAAAATGGGACAATCTCAACTTCCAAACATATAGTCATACCTTTAAATGAGGAAATAAACCAAACACTAAAAAGCAGTTGTGAAGTGTGAATGAGATATGACATCAAAGCTACATTTTTAATTCCTCTCACACAATTATCATATTGCTTTAGTTTGTGTCATATTTAACTTTAGTTTGTCTAAAAATGTTATTGAAATTGTTGAATTAATCTATGATGTTTAGATCATTCAATGTTAATTCAGTTGACAAGGAATTGAACAAACCATTCAAAGCATACTACTACTTACTTTACATATGACAATGTGTACAAAACAAAAGTAGGTTAAAGATTCCAATTCATTTTTACACATCTGTCAATCTCTAAGACGTCACTGCCATAATGCCTTTTTAACCACAATTATGTTTACAACAGCAGTCAAGAACCTTGGCTCAGAAGCCACATGGCTGTTTCAGGAACTGCAGCAATTTCAGTATTTTGTTTTCCTCAGTGACAGGAAAACATAAATCAATCAATCACAGTTTTTAAACTTTTTAATCAAAGCTAGAGTGTTGATTTAGGTAAAAATACACATATTATTATATAATTAATCAATGCCTGTTTGTCATGTGTAGTACACCAACCAATCAAGTTTTTACAAACATGAAATGGTTGAAATAAAAGTATGAGTATCATTATTTATAGTCAGAATGAACAGACAATTTTGCAATAAAGCCCAAATGCCACCTACACACCTTATACAGGACCCTGCTCCTGAGAAAAAAATCTACATCCCTGACTACGGATCAGATAATCAATACCTCATATAGACCATTTATTAAAACAGCAAAATATATAATTAAAATATTATAATTAATATTTATGACTTAAAAGTAATGTTGTTACATACCTACCAGTATGTTTGACCCTTCCCAACTAAGGCATTATATATATATATATATATATATATATATATATATATATATATATATATATATATATATATATATATATATATATATATATATATATGTGATGTCCTTGCCAAGTCTGCATTCATTTTCATTGTGTGAAAGCAAATGTTATGAAATTAGCATTAAATAATAGCTTCAAATTTTTAAAATGAAAAATCAGCATCCATCATCAGCAAACATGCATCATGGTGTTCTAGGCTGATGTGCTTTGACATTGAAGAGCTGAAGCCATGATAGTATTAAATGAGGTCCACACAGGCACGGATCACATGCACTGAGCTCCCTCTAACAGGGCCTTGTGGCAAGGTTTTGTTAAACCTCATTTTTTAACATGGGCTATGGGGAAATTTAATCCTCTCCATGTCATGCACTATCAAATCTGAACCTGTGGGCACAAATGTTATTGTTATTCCATGTAAAGCATGAAGCGATTTAGAAAACATGTAAAAATGCACACTACCCCAGTGTCTGTATGGGAAATGAATTCTAATATAAAATTTGCTCCTGAACTCTGGAAATTGTCCCTGAGGAGAAAGGCACCGCTTTTTAACAGATAAAGATCTAGTTACAGACATGAGACAGAAACACACTGGTTCATGTCTTGAAACTTTATTTGATTGGCACTTATCGAGATGACAACATAGAAAGCTAAATAAATATTGTATCAATTAATTTATTGTATAATGTGGGCAATCAAATTAATTACGGGTTTCAGGACTGTTAGAAGCCAGTGTAACCATGAATTTTTTAGTACTACCACTTCTACCAAAGCATTTGCCCATAAATATGTCTGGAGGTCTTGAATGAATTTTTAATGGGTGAGCAGAGGAGATGAAAGAGGGAATGGTAGAATCAGGGGGACATCAGCATCGAGCTTCTGGCACAAAGCAGAGAGGCCCCTCACCTCCAATCTTTTTCAGTGACATCCTCTATGTCTTATTGCTGTAATTACCCTTTAGTTTGTCACAGGCCCAGTCTCTCATTATCAGGACAGAGGAAAGGAGGGAGAGCAGATTCATGGGCCAGTCAGACAGGAGGTGCTCAGGATGTCCCTTTATACAGGATTTTTGCTTTTAATGTTTAAGTCTAAATGCATGCTGTTTATAATAGGGAGAGGAAACAAGGAAACAATGTTGTAATGAAATATAACTAATCATCTTTGCTGTTTTAGACACAGAAAAGAATAATACAGTATTTATTAATTAAAACAAAAATTGCCTTGTGTTCCATTTAAACATGATTAGAGTTAAGGAGATAATATTCAGTACGTTATGTGAGCACAGCTTGTGTCCTTGTGCCTAAATCAGATTATATTTATTCACTCATTTTTCATTCAGGGCTGAGGCCAGTGCAATTCAGGAGAAAAACATCTGGCACAAGGACGACACTGCAACAGTATCACACCTGGGATCTAATCTACACAATCCATTAGATGCCTTTCAGTCCCCCAACCAGCAGTTTAAATTACCAAACACAAGACGGAGCTTGCAAACAATAACACCAATAGTCAGCGATGCCTTGACAAAGCACAACTCGCTTATTAGCCATTGTTAGTGATGGCACACTGTCACACTTCCTTCTGCAGCATTTATTCAATCTGCATACCATGTGTTGTGAAAGCCAGCCAATTAATAGTACTTGTTTTAGCCACAAATCAAAGCATTCCCACTGTATGACACTGGTAATTATTTTTGTTCAGATGTCAGACTATTTTCCATTTTTGGCATTTATGTATGGTTTGAGATTACATTTCAAGAATCAGACTGAAGGTAGGGTGAGTAAACAAGCTAGGGCTAGGTTAGACCAGTATAGTCCTATTTAAAGCATAATTAATTAATGTAACTGGTGAAATGCAGTACTGTAGGGTTGGATGTTTTCAGATTTGGCTTCCAGAAGGTCTCAGAGGGTTCTTGGGTTTGTGTATAAAATGTATTTTTAAGGATGTCTAAGTTCACTGTAAAACCGCTTTGGAATAATATTCTTATGTTAAAAGCACTACAAATAAATCAGTTTTTCTCTTTTATATAACAAATTTTAATCTAATATTGGGTCTGAAAAAATACACTTTATTTTAATACAAAGTAAAAAACAAAAAATGCTGTTAATATTTTAACAATTTGCTTTATTATTTATCATTTTGATTTACAGTTTAATTAAACTGAATTATTTAATAGGGCTTGGGCACCGAGTTGCATTCTGGGGCGTGGCGGCCCTGTTGCTAGCCTCGCGAATGTAAACATACAGCAAGTTGAACGAGAAGAGATGAGTAGAGAGAAAGAAAAAAAGATGTTAAAATCGCGAAAATGTTGTGGGATTTATAGGGATATGCTAAATATGGATGCCAGGGACCGGTATGTGGACAAAATCGGCACTATTAACGGTTTGTATCCATATGAAATTCCCAACAAATAGTGGAGTACCGACGGAGACTTGCTGCCGCACTTTTGCATTACAGATATCTTCGGCTACCTTGTTTGTTTTGTGAACGCCTACACTTCAGAATAGTTCCGAAGTTACAAGTCATTGAAGTATCATGTACAGTTCACAAATGGATGGGTATTTTCCTGTAAAATATCCCGTTAGCTCTTCAATCGGACCTCTCAAGTCTCTGTGTTGTTGTCCTGTTGCTACTCCTTGCCCTTCCAGCGAAACAGCTGTTTTCAAAGCATCGTTTTGCTTACTTGAAAGCAACCTTAGCGTGATGTCGGGCTTTTTAAGATAGCGTGGTTGTTGTGAGAGCACGATTTCACGCCAATCTGTAACTAAAGTCACGTTAGACCTAGCTTCACAAATTGCTTAACGTTAGTTAATGCAGCAGTTTTGTAATTTTTTTATGTCAGCAGAGGGATAGCAACAAAAAGATGAATGTTGAAATTTCCCGTATTTTGGATGAGTAACCCAAGAAATTTCCCTTATTTTCAATGTTGACTTAAGCTATATAAATGAATATTCAGATGTTATGGTCTCCGTGGTCGCGCCTCCAAGCAGGAAAGGGGTGTCAAGTTAATCTATTCTCATTTTATTTTCCCCATGGCGATTATATGTTGCGCTATTACACCCCACAATACAGCAACAGTTTACCATGGTTGAAATAGATTTTTAATTAATCAAATTAAGACACACGGATGAGAGGGAGTATGTCTAAACACTGCGCAGTAGCCCGAGTAGCAGTAAAGGAGGTTACCAACGTGGCGGCCACGCCAAGTAATGACATCATGACGCCCAAGCCCTATTGAGCTAAATTTAATATGAGAGATCTTTGGCATAAAAAAAAAAAACACGCATTTGAAAACCCCTGTTACAGACCATTTATTTTTTGAATTACCGTCATTGATTCTTTTGACTTTAGGATGATGTGGCGGCATCATACACAATTATTCTAATGGATACAAATCTGCTTGTGCACAGTGCTTTAAAGGTCCCGTTATTCACACTTTTTTGAAGCTTTGATTGTGTTTACAGTGTGCAATATAACATGTGTTCATGTTTCGCGTGTAAAAAAACACAGTATTTTTCACACAATTCACCTATCTGTATACTGCTGTTTTCACTGTCATAAAAACGGGCTGATGACTTCCTTGTTCTATAAAGTCCCTCCTTCAGAAATATGTAACGAGTTCTGATTGGGCCAGCGGTTCCTGTGTTGTGATTCGACAGCAGCTGAGAGCACGTTACCCTCCTGGAAACTGACTGTCTGTGACTCTACTCCGGAGAGTCCACTGGAACATGACTCGACTCCGGAGAGTCCACCGGAACCTGTGGGAATCTGACTAGACTCTGGACTGTCTGTGAAGACCCGAGGTGCCTTGGCTTCGGGCACTGTCTCTGGAACGGTCTCGGGCACCGCCTCGGTCAAGGCATTGGGAGCGACCTCAGACACTGCATCGGGAACGACCTCGGGCACCGCCTCGGCATCGGCCTCGGGAGCGGTCTCGGGCACCGCCTCGGCCTCCGGAACCGCCTCGGGCACCGCCTCGGCCTCCGGAGCAGCATCGGTCACCGCATCGGCCTCCAGAACAGCATCGGGCACCGCATCGGGAACGACCTCGGGCACCGCCTTGGCATCGAGCACCACCACAACCTCTTGAACAGCATCGGGCACCGCCTTGGCATCAGGCACCACCTCGGTCTCTGGAACAGCATCGGCCACCGCCTCGACCTCTGGAACAGCATTGGGCACCGCCTCGGCATCGAGCACCACTTCGGCCTTCGGAACAGCATCGGTCATCATCTCGGCCTCCAAAACAGCATCGGGCACCGCATCGGGCACCACCTCGACCTCTGGAACAGCATTGGGTACCGCCTCGGCATCGGGCACCACCTCGGCCTCCGGAACAGCATTGGGCACCGCCTTGGCATCGGGCACCACCTCGTTCTCTGGAACAGCATCGAGCACCGCCTCGGCATCGGGCACCACCTCGGCCTCAGGAACAGCCTCGGGCACCGCCTCGGCATCGGACACCACCTCGGTCACCGGAACGGCAGCGGCCCGCTCGGGAACGTCCTCCTGGATGACAGCGGCCCGCTCGGGAACGTTCTCCAGGCCTTGAGGAACGGTAGTCTCCTCGTCCTCCGTCCTCTATGACGGCGAGTCGGTGGCACCTGGACTGGCGAATCAGGTGTTGAGTCGGCCATCTTGTGCTGTGGCACTGGGCTGGCGGCCATCTTGTGCTGTGGCGCTGGGCTGGCGGTCCTTTTGTGCTGTGGCGCTGGGTTGGCGGCCATCTTGTGCTGAGGCGCTGGCTCAGCAGCCATCTGGTGCTGTGGCGCTGGGCTGGCGGCCAACTTGTGCTGTGATTCTGGGCTGGTGGCCATCTTGTGCTGTGGCGCTGGGTTGGCGGCCATCCTGTGCTGAGGCACTGGCTTAGCAGCCATGACGTGAACCGTCTTTGAACTTCTAGGATCCTTGATAGCATCTCGAAGTAGTCGAGAAGGGTGTCAGCGGCCATCTCGGGCGTTGGTGCTGAGCTGGCAGCCATCTTGCCCTGTGGGGTGAGGCTGGCTTCCATCTGGCCTCGTGGTGTGGGGTTGGTGGTTATGCACCGCAGCGGCGTTGGGTCTGCGGACATCTTATGCTGTGCTTCCTCTCGCCCACCTCCTCCTCGACGACCTCCCCTGGAAACACGACCAGGCGGGTTCCTTCAAAGCAACCGCCTCTCTCCCGCTCGATGGCTGGGGAAGAAGCGTGAAATGGCATACCGCTGGATCTCATTGTGGATGGAGTCCTTCTGTTATGTGAGGCGACACAGAAAACAACGAGAGGGCAAGGCAAAGCAAGACAAGGGCAAGAGTTGACGGACATGTAAAACGCATAGACATTAAACAAGGACTCCGTAACAAGGACAGAAACAACCCAGGTATTTAAAGACAAGTGCAAGCGATGTAAGTGAAAACAGCTGAAAACAATGAACAGTGACGATAAGGGGAAGTGAGACCTCTAGTGGACACCCAGTGATACACAGACCAGACACACTGTGACACTGATAGAGATAGAGAAAGCTGACCTCAGCAAGCTGTCCTCAGCAAAAATGTGCTTTCGGGAACCAAGTTAAACATAAATTGTAACCATTAATCTCCAAGTACAGCATCCCTGGGAAGGCCAAACAAAGATGATTAGACTCCACGATGAAAATAACAGTGTTTCAACAACATGTCGTACACAAACGCAGCTCTTCCATCTTCTCTGTCGGCGCGCAACAAGGCCACGACCCCTGTTTGTGAATAAAGATCCCATGTGATCCCATGTTTTAAACTTTAGTTAGTGTGTAATGTTGTTGTTAAGAGTATAAACAATATCTGTAAAATTCTAAAGCTCAAAGTTCAATTCAATACTAAGCGAGATATTTTATTTAACAGAATTTGCCTACAATAAACGATCCGTTTGGACTACATCCCTTTAGTTCCTGCAGTAATTATGTCACTAAAACCGTTTTTTGACTAACCTCCACCCACATGAATACATACGTGGTCTTGTTGCGCTCTCACGGAGAAGAGGAAGAGTTGCGTTTGAGTTGTGCTCTTTGTCTGGAGAAGGTGTTGTTTATGGACCACAACCGGTAAGTGTATTTTTTTTAAGTTGGTGCGTTTTACAGTTTCTGTAACTTATTACACAAAGGGCAATGCTGTTTACCCTTTTTAACTAGATGTTAGGGCTGTGCAAAAATATCGAATTGCGATTTTCATGCGCATCTCGTCAGTAAAAACGCTCCTGTGATTATAAGTACATCTCCAGCATGTGCATTCAGATCAGGATTGCCAGGTTTTCAAAACAAATCCTGCCCCATTGCTTCTCAAAACTAGCCCAATAGCGTTTCTAGGAGGGAAGCTTGCCCTAAGCTGGTGTCGAATCACAACACAGGAACCGCTGGCACAATCAGAACTTGTTACGTATTTCTGAAGGAGGGACTTCATAGAACAAGGAAGACATCAGCCCGTTTTTATGACAGTGAAAACAGCGGTATACAGATTTGTGTGAAATTTTTACACACAAAAAATGAACACGTTATACAGCACACGGTAAACACAATCAAAGCTTCAAAAAAAGCATGACAAATGGGACCTTTAAACCCTGTCTGGGAAACCACCCCTATATGTTTTACATCTGAGCAAAGAAAATTGACATTTACCTTGACAGGAGCATGACAG
The DNA here is from genome assembly GCF_023724105.1 of Carassius gibelio. Lineage (NCBI taxonomy): Eukaryota > Metazoa > Chordata > Actinopteri > Cypriniformes > Cyprinidae > Carassius > Carassius gibelio. The sequence goes on from NC_068376.1 coordinate 16,119,320, forward strand.
GGTACTGGTGATCACTGTTCACATTAGTGCATGGACTATGTGTGATTTAGGTTGTTTTCGGTCAAACCCTGCCAGAGATCTGCTTCAGCGGGCCAAGAACGAATCCCAATTAATACCCGAAGCCAGCCTCGAGAGGCTGGTCCCCTTAGTAGAGTATTTCGATGCATGTAAAATTCTCACGAATATTTCTCCTTGGGCTCTGTGCACCATTCAAAAGGGGTACAGACTACATTTCGATTCCAGCCCACCAAAGTTCAATGGGGTGGTCTGCACTGTAGTGTGGTGACTCAACGCAGAGCAGAGTCGGGTATTGGAACAAGAAGTAAATCTCTGCTGGTAAAGGAGGCTATAGAATGTATCCCTCCTCCAGACAGGGGAGTCCGGGTTCTACAGCTGCTACTTCTTAGTTCCCAAGAAGGATGGGAGGTTGCGTCCAATAATAGATCTCAGGCACCTGAATTGGTCTCTGAGGAGATAAAGGTTCAAGATGCTTACTATTCCCATCATCGTGAACCAAATTAAATCCGAGGATTGGTTTGTCACCATAGATCTGAAGGACGCATACTTCCACATTTCCATCCTTCCATTTCACAGGAAGTTCCTGAGGTTCGGCTTCGGGGGTGAAGCATACCAATATCGGGTTCTTCCATTCGCCCTAGCTCTCTCCCCTCACACATTTACAAAGTGTATGGATGCAGCTCTAGCACTGCTGAGTCTTCAGGGTCTCAGGGTCCTCAATTATATCGATGACTGACTGGCTGATTCTAGCCCAGTCACAAGAGCTGGCAGTTCGGCATCAAGATGTTGTCCTTGCCCACATCCAGAGCCTAGGGTTGAAACTCAACACGAAAAAGAGCGTGTTGGCACCAGCCCAGAGAACCACGTTCCTGGGAGTGGTGTGGGATTCAGTCACGATGCAGGCACAATTGTCTCCTGCACAGATCGAATCCATCCTAGCCACGGTGACCAGGATAAAGCTAGGCCAGGCCATCACTGTAAAACATATTCAGAGAGTGTTAGGTCTCATGGCAGCAGCATCCAATATCAGTCCATTCGGTCTCCTGCACATGAGGCTCTTGCAGTGGTGGTTCCCTATCTATGTGTAAGAGAGCTTGGTTTCTGTCCCAAGGTCTCCTGCTGGGAGCGTCATGTTGCCGGAAAGCCGTCTCGACCGATGCCTCCCTCATGGGCTGGGGAGCGGTCATGGACGGCCGCTTTACGAGGGGTCTATGGCAGGACCATCATCCTCCTGGCATATAAACTGCCTGGAAATGTTGTTAGTGTTCCGAGCTCTGAGGAGCTTCCTGCCGGATCTCAAGGGTCATCACATCCTTGTGTGGTGGCCTATATAAACCATTAAGGCGGTCTGAGGTCTCGCCCTCTATGCAGACTGGCGCATCAGATCCTCTTTTGGTCCCAGGGGACATTGTTGTCTCTCAGATCAACATACATCCCAGGGAATCAGAATCAGGGAGCAGACACCCTGTCGAGGCAGGGGCTGAGGCCCAGGGAATGGAAACTCCATCCTGAAGAGTTTCGGCCCCAGTGGATGTGGATCTATTCGTGCCTCGAGAGATGACTCACTGTCCACTGTGGTTCTCCCTCACACATCCAGCCCCACTGGGGTTGGATGCCATGGTACAGATGTGGCCGAGGCTGCATCTGTATGCTTTTCCCCCAATCACTTTGCCCCCGGGAGTTCTAGAGAGGGTTCGTCACAACGGCATCAGTCTATTATTGGTAGGCCCATTGTAGCCGGCCCGAGTATGGTTCTCAGACATAATATTACTCCTGGACAGCCCTCCATGGGAACTTCCCATCAGGAGGGACCTGCTGACACAGGCAGAGGGCTCAATACTCAACCCCGCCCCCCCCATCTGCCCAAACTATGGAAACTGTGGGTCTGGCCCCTGAGGGTGCACAGTACCGAGAGGCCGGCCTGTCAACAGGAGTGGTGGAGACCATACTCAGCTCTAGAGCTCCCTCCACAAGGAAATTATACGGCCTAAAATGGAATGTTTTCACCGTTTGGTGCAGAGAGCATAAGATGGACCCAGTTAACTGCCCAGTGGCTTCAGTGCTGGAGTTCCTCCAAGATCGCTTCTCGGCCGGTCTCAAGGTGTCGTCTAATGTGGCACAGCCTACGGTCCTGCAGGCATTATATCCTCCACCTCACGTGATGGCGGATGAGGAGAGACTTCACCTGTTCTGCCCTGTCAGAGCTCTCAAAATATATATCCAGAGGTCCTCCTCATGGCGGAAGTCAGACCAGTTGTTAGTCTGTTTCGGGTCGCCCAAGAAGGGTCTGCCTGCTTCCAAAAAGACCATTAGCAACTGATTTGTCCAAGCTATATTTATGGCCTACCAGGTGCGCAATTTGCCTTCACCTCTGGCCGTGAGGGCTCATTCTACCAGAGGCATGAAGTCCTCTAGAGCCCTCCTCTAAGGGGCCCCCATCCAGGAGGTCCGCGATGCAGCAGGATGGGCCACCCCTCACACTTTTATTAGATTTTACAGCCTGGACATTCCATCGACACCTGGCACCCTTGTGCTCTCGTCCTAAGTGTGCCTGTGCGCAGCTTCATACTAGGACAGGCAGGGCTCGTTGTGTCATAGTGGGTACTTGTTCCCCCAAAGTGTCATTTGACGCAGTTCGATGTTCCCTCGAAGGGGAATGTATCGGGTTACGAAACTGCGTCCCTTCGCCAAACCTCCCCCTGCCTGGGAGCGCTTGCTTCATCACAGAAGCTGTCTCTGTGTGCCTACGTCCTTTTTATAGCTTCCGCATATGCCGTCACACATTACGTCATGACGCAACACCAATCAGGATTGGCTTAGTTTCATTCATACTTCAGAGGCACTACGTTGAGGGGCTTCCCCCAAAGTGTCATACGACACAGTTCTCATTCTCTTTCTCGGGGAACAAGGGTTACAGTCGTAACCCAAGATGTTTTTATAGTTTTGCATTTACAAAATACAGAAGAAGTGATACAATATACCAATATTAAAAACACCGGTTAATATAGTATCTGGTTTAGTGTGTGTTTCATCTCTCTGGGGTGTTTGCATGTTTTCCTATGAAATTACATTGGCCAATTGTAACAGTTGCCATTTACTGACAAGCCTAACTCACAACCACTAAAAACAATTAATTTCAGAAAAAGTTTTAGAATGACGGTTGGAAATAATCATTTTTCCCAGTATGCAGTGGTGATTTTAATGGTGTGGATGATCAGTGTATAATCAGATTTAAAATAAACTTGGTATTTGGTAGTACTGGTGCTCCTAACTTAAAATTTAGGAGCACCCACTGAAAATTATGGAGCACCACAACTGCCAATTACATGAAAAGGCCAGTAGCATCCTGTGACCCATTGCATGAAGCGATAGTTGAACAAGCTCAGAGTTTTAGAATAAGTTTTGAGTTGACAAAACCAAACGAACACAACTCATTTAAATCTAAGCTGTAATAAACTTTGATAATCTGGTTTATTTTTGATACTTTTGTTTTGGTAAGAAGCACATAACTAAATGCACTGGGTGGTGCTGTGGAGCATGTTAACAAGTTGATTGTATTTGATCATAGAAGGTTTTCGTCTGCCTCACGAAATTTGGAATTCCTTTGATCAAAGGTATCCCTGTTGTAAAAAAAAACAGCATATGCTGGGTGCGTTTCCTAAAAGCGTCATTAGCTAACCATGGTTGTTAGTTCCATTGAACTCTATTGGTGACTACAAAACTTTCAACCACAGTTGCTTTCGGACCCCTGGTGGACCCCTGGTTAGGTGTGTTTGAGATGGTTAAAACTGGTCATTAGCTGGTTATAAGCTGGTTTGAGCAGCTCATAACCAGCTAAGGACCAGCTCAAACCAGTAGCCATACTTTAAAACATAATTAACCAGCAGGTTTCTTCAACATAATCAAATTACTTTTGATTGAATCAGTGAAACTGTTATCATAAAACCATCACCACAATAAAAAAAATCCACAAAAAAGAAACACATGAAATCCAAATAACAGTCGACTGAGGAAAGAAAGCTGTCCATCACTGCATTCAAGACTGTAGGTAAGAACAGCAGTACCTCAAATGAGCTGAGAAGAGAGCAAAAGGATCTTGAGACATATGCTTCTGCTAAAGGATTAGTTCACTTCAAGAATAATAATTTCCTGATGATTTGTTCACCCCACACCACCCCCCAACCATATCGTCCAAGGTGTTATTTTGATCCTTCTTCATTCGTGAAGAAATTAAGGATTTGAGGAAAACACTCAAGTATTATTCTCCATATAATGGACTTCACTGGTGGCCAACAGGCTAAAGGTTCAAATTACAATAGCTTCAAAGGGTCTAACTAATAAGGGTCTTATCTAATTAAATGATCAGTCATTTTCTTAAAGAAATTAAAATACAAAATTATCTACTTTTTAACCAAAGATGCTCGTCTTGCACTAGCTCGACTTCACGCATTACATAGTCAAAGGGAAGGTCACTTGTGATGTAGGCGGAAAACATGCAATGAAAGTCAAATGCCCATAATGAAAAAAAGGGTAAAACAATCATGTCGGACGATTTTGAAGTTGGAAGAAAAAAAAAGTTTTTTTTTTTTTTAATATCAGGAAATGTTTATTCTGGAAGTGAACTAATCCTTTAAGTTCCCTCAAGGGACTGGGGTATAAGAACCAGAGGTGTCAAGTAACGAAGTACAAATACTTCGTTACTGTACTTAAGTAGAAATTTGGGGTATCTATACTTTACTTGAGTAATTATTTTTCAGCCGACTTTTTACTTCTACTCCTTACATTTTCATGCAAGTATCTGTACTTTCTACTCCTTACATTTTAAAAATAGCTTCGTTACACTCTAAAAAACGCTGGGTTGTTTTTTCAACCCAACTGCTGGGTTGAGGCCGTTGGATAGGACTTTGGGATGTTTTAACCCAAGTTTGGGTTGAAAATAAGGTTTTAAAAAAAAATTTTTTAACCCAGCGGGTCTGGGTTGAGGACGCGGACGTGAAGGAGAGCACGCACGTCACGTCAAGATTGTACGTCTCCAGTGCGAGCAGCCGCCATTTTCTCAGCGTGATAGAAGCGAGAAGCGAGTGAAAGTAAAGTTATCTTTTATTGTTTACCCGGTTGTATGAAAGGCGGAAGGTTTTATGAAAGGCGGAAACAAAGGAGCTTAACGTTATATATATAAAAAAAAACGGACGCGGTTTTCGCCTCAGACACGGAGGTCTTAACTGCCTCATGTAACGGTACTGAACGGAGGATGTACTTTTAATATAACGTCTGTGAATGTATTTTGTCATATTTACATAAGATTTTACATTATCTGTACTTTTTGAGGCGTTAACAGACGGTTATGGTCATGGTTACGCTCATGTGAATTTGTCTTTTTTTTCGCGGTTAAACTGAATGTATGTTTGTCTCCTAAAGGAAACGGCATTGTGTAGTAAAGACTGGCATAAATATTTTGAGGCTGTTGAAGTGGTAACTGTTAAAAGTATGTTTTACATGTAATATTTCAGACTTGTCAAGCTTGTGTCTTCATTGTCCTCGCGCTGAGAGTTAAAGACACAGAAACTGTTTGTGTGAGGAGTCACAGACCTGTGTGAGGATGAGGAGGAGGTGTTCTTCTGAAGAGAGGGACAGACGGTTTAAGGAGAGTAAACTTCAGAATAACATCGTTATCTTTATTTTTACTAAGACTAAAATAATGTTGTTGTTCTTTTAGATGTTGCAATCCAGAGACAAGATAACTTCATTCTTTTGAGACTGATCTAAGTTAAGTTATTATTACTTTTTTTTTTTTTTTGAAAATTAATGTTTATGTTGTGTCCTGCCTGTTAACTTCACATTTTGATGCAAAAACAGTGTGATTTTATATATATATATATATATATATATATATATATATATATATATATATATATATATATATATATATATATATATATATATATATATATATATATGTTAATATTTTATTGAAACCATTGATGTCCCTCTTTGCAGAACTCAAACTAACTGGAGTCTGCTTGTGTGAGGAGGTGGTTTTCTCAGCTTCTTCTGAAGAGAGGGAAAGATCGTTTAAGGCAAGTAAACTTCATAATTTCATGTTATCAGTTGTTGTTGTTGTGTTTTACTAAGAGTAAAATAATGTTTGTTTTTTGTTTTTGTAGATGTTAAAAGCAAGAGACATGGGAGAGCATCATTCCTTTGAGATTTTATGTAAGTTATTTTTAGAAAATAAATTTTTCTGTTGTCTCCTGCCGGTTTACTTCACATTTTGATGCAACAACAGTGTGATTACGTGCTCATTTCATTAAGACCATTGATGTCTGTGTTTTTTATTGCAGAAATCAAACCAACTTTGGAGTTGTCTTGTCTGATTTGGAGAGTCATCATTCTTGGTCTTCGCTCTTAGAGGTAAAGTTCACACAAAAAATCATTTACTTGCCCTCAAGTCATTCCAAACCTATAAGACTTTTGTCTGTCTTTACAACATAAATTAATATATTTTTAGTTTTCTCATAATATTTGTTAATCCATTTATAGTTTAGATAATCAGTATTTTCAAGCTTCATAAATATAGAGTTATTGTAGAAGTTTATTCTGATATTTATATATCAATACATCTTAAATTATATGATAGCAAACATGTATGTTCAAAATAAAATACTGGTCTCCCAGACCAGCAATGGAGGACACAAAAAGAGAATATTAAATATATTCATATGCTTTCCAAAAAATGAGCAGTGTTTGTATGAGTCTGGAAAAACATGGGGGGAGTAAATTATGACCATTTTAATTATTTGTTGAACTAACGGTTTGAAGAGCAGCCCTCCATGTACATGAATATTGTTAGGTATGTGAATGTCATGTCTGTTTTAATGTTTCAGTAAAGAAGCTTTCTGAAAGCGATATTTATTCAAACAATATCACCTGCCCTCACACTAGTGCTGCCATTATAGACTTCATGAGAGCTGTGATAGACAGACATTAAACAACCACACAAAGTGTTGAAACTTTAACACCGATTATTTACCTATCCTTACGGATGTGAATACACCTCTACCTGAAAATCGATAGTTTAATTAAATGTTAAATTTTTTCATATGTGTTTCTCTCAGGCCACTGATGAAGAGCAAGCGGTGACTGGATGAATGCTGATCAGAGAGGAGAATCTTCTTTTCCCTAAACTGATGCAGCGGTGGTTTTAAAGGAGGACGCTGCCCTGGATGATGTAGAAGATGTCACATGCTGTGCTGATGGGGTTTCTTCATGATAACATCAGTTATGCTAAAGAGATCATGAAAATTGACCGTGATGCATGATCTGTATTCATGGACTATGAAACAAACTGTAAGTGTATAATTTGTTAAAAAAAAAAAAAGTTAAATGCTTTTTCTGTGTGTTTAGTAGAAGAGTTTACACTCTGTCATTCATACACCTGCTCACATTCTTTCACACACACACACACACACACATGCGTCTGTTAAATGTTATAATATCAAAGTTAATGTTGTGATTTATTTGTGTACTGTCATGCCAGAATAGTTGGGGAAAAAAACTAACTAATTGTAAATTTATTGTATGTGTTTTCGTATATTTTTATACAATATATACAATTGAACAAAGTCCAATTTGATCTTAAGTTATATTCATCAAATGTTCAATGCTTTATGAACTCTGTAGCTGTTAATGCCATCCTTTTCTGCATTTCTTCTAACATGTTACTTTTTGACTTTTCTCTTGTTTTTAATAAATATTTTCCTTTTGATAATTATTATTTGTGTGTAAAAGTGATATTTAAAATGAACAACATTTGTAGGTTTAATGGCTAGCTCAATTTGGGTTAATTTTAACGTAGAAATGCATTGTTTCCCCACATGGCTGCACTCTGCGAGTTTATTTTCTGCCAGCAGGAGGCGCTAAGAGCGGGAGAGGTAGGTTTCTCCGGTAACGGCTGCAGAGCGGTGCTGAGCTCACAAATGCTGCCTTATCAAGCAAATGCGAAATGATATCGAACATTTTCTAAATACAGTAGTTTTCCTTCTGAAATACAGTGATAAAAAACACCCGCTCTGGTTTTTGAAACCCTGCAATATAGTCATTTTAAACCATAAAAAAGGCAACCCAGCAGGCTGGGTTAAATATGATAACCCAACTGGTTGGGTTAAAATAACCCAGCGCTGGGTTCGTCCCTTTTTGACCCAGCGCTGGGTTGTCAAAATAACCCAAATTGGGTTGTTTTCAACCCAGCAGTTTTTAGAGTGTACTGCTATTTTATTTCGGCTTGTTTTCATTCTGGCTTGTCATAATTGAGAAAAAAAAAATATCCAGATAAATCGCGCCATCCGGATGGAGTGAATTTGATTGTGGTTGGATGAGAAGTATAGGGGAGACCGGGGATGGTTGTAACACGGGGAGAGTTGTAACACTACCAATTCCATGAATCAGGGGCAAGATAGGAGTCATGTGACAATTTCAGTTTCATCAGGCTTCCTTTACAATCCCACATGGAGGTTTTCCAGTCTGTGTTGCTATCTCTCCTTAAGCTACAGCAGAAAATCTAATTCTGAGGTCAGAAAGTAAAAAAAATTAACAAGATAATATTTTGTTTAGTACTTCTACCGTTGTAGATAATGTTGTATGAGTTATATCAGGTCAAACTGTAGTTTCTCTAGTAAAGAATGGTGTATCAACCTTCTGCCAATTTCAAAGCACCATGCTAATACAGCTTGCTAAACATTGGGTGACAGTGAAGGGGTAGGTTGTAACACGTGTTTTGAAAGTGTTACAACCATCCCCTTACATACAACCAAGAACATTTTTGTGATTTTAACAATTCTACAGAATTACTAGAACTTGTGACTGGTGAAGAATGCATTTCATTTGTTCATTCTCTGGAGTATGGATAAACATACGTCTGTTAATTTGCTCACACACACACACAAACACACACACACACACGCACACACATTTTGTGAAAAGTGGGGACATCCCATAGGTGTATTGGTTTTTATACTGTGCAAACTGTATATTCTATGGCCCTTCACCAACCCTACACCTAACCCTAAGCCTCACAGGAAACTTTGTGCATTTTTACTTTCTCAAAAAAACTCTTTCTGTGTGATTTATAAGTGTTTTGAAAAATGGGGACATGGGTTATGTCCTCATAAGTCACCCTCTCCTTGTAATACCTGTGTCATACCCATGTCATTATACAGAGTTGTGTCCTGATATGACACAAAAATAAGAACACACACACGCACACACACACACACACACACACACACACACACACACACACACACACACACACGAATGTGCACGTACAGACATGCACACACACAAAGGCACACATGCACAAAAACACACAATATGCTCATACACTCCCCATATTAACACATATTTATTGTTGGAGTCATTCATTTAAAATAAAACTGTTTTTGTGTCAAATCACTTGGAGTACCCTTAGTTTTTGTATATTTTGTCTCCCTGTTACAACTTACCCCAGTATGTGTTACAACCTACCCCAGTAGTGGGGTAGGTTGTAACAAAGGACCACCTTGTATTTGTCATCATCTCACAAAGTCTGTGATATAGTTGAATACATTTAAATTGTTGCCATTTATAGTATAAACATGTGGGTACTTTGCCTAGAAGTTTTAGACTTGTAGCCAAAAGAAAAAGGTAATTTTAGGCGTTGAAGAAAAAAGTGTTACAACCATCCCCGGTCTCCCCTAAACATATACCATTCCGACACCCACCCTATTGGTCTGTAGGCGATCCATCCATCGCACCTGCACATGACACAAATCACATCACACTCCAGCAAGGACATAGCCGGTTTTGGGTTCGTTTATCAAAAATTATATTTCTTAAAAGTAGGGTGGAACTGGCTTCCGATCGCCTCAGAGTCAGTCCCCTTAAATTTCATATGAAACCAGCGTCAGACCGCGGTCTCCTCTCTGTCTTTCAGCGCGTTCTGCAATCCGAGCTCAGTGATCAGCCGTGAAACAGTGATTCAATGCGAGCTCAAACAGAGACAGAGGACACAAGGTGTGTGTTTCTCGATAGATTGTTAGAATATCTGTATCCGTGCAGTTCTTTGTCATAAATACAGTTTACAAAAGGTCACGAGTGAGCAGTCGGTTTCTCATGATGAGAATCTCATCTAGTATAAAGTTTTCGCTTGTCACCGCGCACTCATCACAGCCGTTTCCTCCAGCGAAAATCTAGCCCTTAACACATATGAACGAACGCATACTTTAATTACTCTTATTTAAATATACTTAATACACTACTGTGCAAAAGTCTTAGGCACGTTAGTATTTTCACTTAAAAGAATGGTGTTCGTCATGATGGTGTGTCAGTATAAAATATCAGTGTATATTTCCTAACATCCATTTTGCCATCGTCAAACTGCTTGTGCATTCAAAATCGCACTAGATTATTATTAAAATTAATGGCAAACTGATTTTTCCTAAGGACACACTACAGCAAAATATATAAATAACTGACTTAAAACACTCTTTTTGGGGTGAAAATACTATATTTTCTTTTCCATAAAACTTTTGCACAGTACTGTATTTTAAAAACGACATTGTTGCTACTTAATAAAGAATGACCATACAGTAATTCACAGGACTGATTAAAGACAGTGACAGACAGCACTCATCTTAACTAAATATCAGAGTGAGTGACAGAGATACAGTAGAAACATTATGTGTGCTTTTGTATTAAATAATGACCCAGATTGTGAAATACATTTATTAGCCTTATTAAGGGAAGCACAACTTGGGAAATGAGAGCATCCAAGGTGAAAGCTATGGATTTATTTTAAATATTTATAATATTCTCTAATGTTATCCATAGTTTTTTTAGGTTATTTTTTTTAAGTATCGTTTAAGGCACCGTTTAGGCGCTGGTACCGTTTTAAAAGTATCAAAAAAGGCACTGGACCCTTCTTAAAAGTTATTATTTCTCACTGGCTCATTTACCAAATGGGGGCTTTCTCTTCATCCTCCACAAATTAAGCTGTAGCTAGTTCGGTAGCGAGACGTTTTAATAAATTATCGTTTGCGAATGACGACGCGATTGACAATTTTGTGATAACTAGGCTTTACCAACTTTGTAACCCCGAACACTGGACATAGCAGACATATGTACCAAATACAGGAAGCTATCAATCAAGAAGGTATCAGGATTATGAGTTATTTTTAGTTTTTGATTAACAAGGTGGATTAATCATTAATTTTGACAGCACTATAATGTTTATTGTATATAGACAACCATACAAGGGTAATTGTTACTAAGCCTGGACCAATGTTCTTGTCCATTGCCCTCGCAGATTCATGCAGCTAAGCTTGGATGTACATTTACATTCCATTAAAGCTTATTGATGACATGCCTCTGAAGTTTGACTTTTTGCACCATAACAATAGTTATTGGCAACTAGTCATCATATCTCTAGCTCTTTAATGTATTTGAATTGTACTAAAATGCGTTCATTTTCAGTGGGCATATATGCGGCTGAAAAAAGGTAGCCTAGCCCTAGTGCATCACAAATTTTTCAACATGAACATTTTAATATAACATTATAGTCATTATGGCCTTTAGAAATTTTTTTTTTTTTTTTTTGAGAGGTGGGGTATTGCACAATAGGCCCCTCTGGCACGGCCCAAGCTTTTGTTCTTAATGGTATTTTTTCTTACATTACTTTTACTTTTATACTTTAAGTAGTTTTTTAAACCAGTACTTTTACACTTTTACTTGAGTAACAAGCTTGAGTTGATACTTCAACTTCTACAAAAGTCTTTTTAAACCCTAGTATCTATACTTCTACTTGAGTAATGAATGCCAATACTTTTGACACCACTGATAAGAACAGAAAACATCTAAGGTTACGTATGTAACCCTGGTTCCTCGAAGGAACGAGACGCTGTGTGGAGAACGCTTTGGGAAACACCTCCAGTGTGACGTCTCTGAATAACGTGTGTTATCAGTCCAATGGATGGGCGAGACGTCATAGGTGGGTGATGTCAGAGGCCAGGAAGCATAAAAGCATGAGTGGTGAAGCCTGCAACCAACATCAAAGGATGAAGCAAGCGCCGGCCAGAAATGCCGGAAGTGTGGCACTGCGACGCAGCGTCTCGTTCATTCAAGCAACCAGGGTAACATATGTAACCTTAGACATTCCTCTTCAGGAACTCAAGCTGTGTCGAGAACGCTTTGGGGAACGAGAATGCCCATGTCACCAGACTTTCAAATCTCTGCCTAGTGTGGAACAGCACAGCTAAAGCAAGAGAAGGAAACAGGAGCCTGACAGTAATCGGGGACAACCCGTCCACTGGCCAAACTTCAGAAGGAGTGAGTCTTGACCCCCAGGAGAGGGGAGATCAGATGACTTGAGGCTTAGGATAGCATCCTCATCACCTCTTAGCATAAGCTACTTATGGCCGGAGGCCTCAGCCTCAGCACAACATCGAGGAAACATGTAACCAGAGTGTTTCTGCCAGAGATGGGACCAAGTCACACATGTGCAAGTCTCAAGTAAGTCTCAAGTCTTAACCTTCAAGTCTCAAGTAAGTCCCAAGTATTTTTTTCTTGGGCAAGTCAAGTCAAGTCAAGTCACAAGCTATGTCAAGTCAAGTCCAAGTCAAGTCATCTTAATATTGTTATTTTACCTGCAGAATCTGATCTTAATAAAGTTAAAAGACAAGATATAAGTAACTGTCAGTAAATTAAAATAATTTGGATTTGCATTGTAAATACTCATGTTCAGTAAAATACATCATGGAATCAAACAAAATTGTAACTTTCTAAAATTATTTATTTTTCACTTCTGCCAACAGTGTTTGAAATGTTTTATATATTCAACATTGAGTCCATAAAACAAATAACAGCTAAACATCCAACAGACTCCTCTCTGAACACCTCTCTCTCTCTCTCTCTCTCTCTCTCTCTCTCTCTCTCTCTCTCTCTCTCTCTCTCTCTCTCTCTCTCTCTCTCTCTCACACACACACACTCTCTCTCTCTCTCTCAGAGTATAGAATATAAATATGATGTATTTTCAGTTGTTTCATACTTTTTTGTTATGTACAGTACAGACCAAAAGTTTGGACACACCTTCTCATTCAAAGAGTTTTCTTTATTATCATGACTATGAAAATTGTAGATTCACACTGAAGGCATCAAAACTATGAATTAACACATGTGGAATTATATATGGAATTATATACATAACAAAAAAGTGTGAAACAACCGAAAATATGTAATATTCTTGGTTCTTCAAAGTAGCCACTTTTTGCTTTGATTACTGCTTTGCACACTCTTGGCGTTCTCTTGATGAGCTTCAAGAGCTAGTCCCCTGAAATGGTCTTCCAACAGTCTTGAAGGAGTTCTCCGAGAGATGCTTAGCACTTGTTGGCCCTTTTGCCTTCTGTCTGCAGTCCAGCTCACCCCTAAACCATCTCGACTGTGTTCAGCTCCGGCGACTGTGGAGGCCAGGTCATCTGGCGCAGCACCCCATCACTCTCCTTCTTGCTCAAATAGCCCTTGATGCCTTCAGTGTGACTCTACAATTTTCATAGTCATGAAAATAAAGAAAACTCTTTGAATGAGAAGGTGTGTCCAAACTTTTGGTCTGTACTGTACATAACAAAAAAGTATGAAACAACTTAAAATACGTCATATTTATATTCTGTACTGTATATATATATATATATATATATATATATATATATATATATATATATATATATATAAAGGTAACAAAATATTCGGGGCTTATGCCCCCTTATCCCAGCCCTAGCGCCGCCCCTGGAATGCGTTTTTTTGACGGCCTGCTAGCGGATCATTAAGGGCCGTTCACATCACGTCTTTTGCGCGCGCAAGTTCGCTATTTCCAATGTAGGCGCGCGGTATGCACGCTCATAATGGAAGGCACCGCATCGAGTTAAAAACATCTAAACTTTTCAGAATGCCGCAAGCGCACCGGAGGTCATCTGACAATAACTAACCAATCAGCTTCATCCTTTCCCGTATCAACGTTGAAAGCTCAGCTAAGATGAAGGAACAGCTGTTCATAGCTGTATATGGATTGCCATTTTGAAATGAATTTAGTAGCAGAGCTACTGCGAGCGATTTTTAGTGCTGCAAATCCATTTATCCTTTGCTGAAATTTCCGCGTCTCCATTGAGAGAGAGCGTGTCATGGATGCTTAGCAACGACAGACGCCCCAGGAGCACTTCTGCCCGAGCGCTTTGGAAAGAAGGAGAAAGCGGCGCACCCAGCGTTTTCCACGCGTTTTTAGGCGCGAATTATTGAAGACAAAAGCGATGACCGTCGGTAACCCTCAGGCTGACATGTTGATGTGATGTGATATCTGATTTAAGTGGGCGTGGTGTGTGTAAGGTAGAGAGGGCATGACTGATGATAGTGTCCTGATCCAGTCACGACGCTATTCTCAGCCTGCGCTCCAGCTGAGTAATCAACTTTATTTAAAAAAAAATAATTTATATATTTTATATTCAAACTGAAAACATGATGTGATTAACACTCAAGTCATTCAAGTCATCGTGTCTCAAGTCAAGTCAAGTCCCGAGTCTTTAACTTCCAAGTCCAAGTCAAGTCTCATGTCCTAAAAATAGCGACTCGAGTCCACTCGAGTCCAAGTCACCAAGTCACAAGTCCCCATGTCTGGTTTCTGCCCACTGACTGGCCACCGAAAGGGGCGTGGTAGGCTGCCACGACCGCCACATAGACCTTCAGGGTGGAGTGGGTCAACCCTGCGGAGAATCTGCAGGAACTCCAGCACTGTACCAACCGAGCAGTTAACTGGGTTGAGCTGTCGGTCTCCACACCAAGAAGTGAAAAGCTTCCACTTCAAGGCATACAGTTTCCTCATTGAGGAAGCTCTGGATTGGAGAACGCTCTCAACAACCTCCTCAGAGACCACACCTACAGCCACTAAGCTCCATGCGGGGGCACACCATCCACCTATGAGAGGAGATTTCTCCTGACGGGGACCTCCCATGGAGTGCCATCAAAAAGAAAAATCAGGCCCAGGAAACATTCCCAGCCCGTCCAGAACGGGGCAACTAACAGCAGCTGGACTCTGTCCCAGTGCACTCTCTCCAGAACTCCCAGGAGAAGGGAGCAGAGCAATCGGGGTAAAACATTTACAGATTTGTACCATGACGTCCAGCCCCAGTGGAGCTGGATGAGTCAGAGGAAGCCAGAGGGGACAGTGCAATGTCTCTCAAGTCTCAAACAGATCCACCCAAGTCTGGCCAACCTCTCCAACTCTGCTTCATCACCTCGGTGTGAAGCCACAATTCCCCAGGCCTCGGCCCCTGCCTCAACAGGATGTCTGCTCCCATATTAAGATGCCCAGGAATGCGGACTGCTCTCAGCGAGAGGAGTTCGCCCTGGGACCACAAGGATCTGTTTTGCTAGTTTGTATAAACTCCGTGAGCGCAGAACTCCTAGGTGGTTGATGTAAGAGACCACTGCTGTATTGTTGGTGCGCAGCAACACATGTTGACCTCTTAGGTCTGGGAGAAAGTAATGTAGTGCTCAATGCACTGCCAGCATCCTCAGGCAGATGATAGGCCATGTCGGATGGTGGCCACTCCACAGACAGTGGGCATGGTGGCCACTCATACCGCGCCCCAGCCAGTGAGGGCTACGTCCATCGCTAGCATTATAAGAAGCTCCCAGCACCAGGCCCTGAGACAAGAACCAAGATTTTCTCCACATATCTAAGGCACTTATGCACCGCCGTGTGACCTTTAGCATGTGAAGT
Source organism: Carassius gibelio (assembly GCF_023724105.1). Taxonomy (NCBI): domain Eukaryota; kingdom Metazoa; phylum Chordata; class Actinopteri; order Cypriniformes; family Cyprinidae; genus Carassius; species Carassius gibelio. Next base: position 16,135,137 of record NC_068376.1, read on the forward strand.
GGATTTCCCCTCGAGGAGAACCCCTTGGTCTTGAGCCACCGCTGTAGGGGTCTCATGTACAGCAGGCCAATAGCATTTACATTGGACGCAGCTGCCATCAGACCCAGAAATCTCTGAGACTCTTGTGAAAACTAGGTTGCTGCTGGAAGAGGTGCTTGTGAGGCCAGCAGGCGATGCTCACCCTGTGGTCTGTGTGGATCCTGGCACCCCAGTGTAGTGATGGGGACACTATACTGTCAACAAGCACTGTGCTTTGGATGAGACGTTAAACCGAGGTCCTGACTCTCTGTGGTCATTAAAAATCCCAGGATGTCTTTTGAAAACAGTAGAGGTGTGACCTCGGCATCCTGGCTAAATTCACCCATTGGCCTCCGACCATCATGGCCTCCTAACAATCCCCATATCTGCTGATTGGCTTCACTCTATCTCCTCTACACCAATAAGCTGGTGTGTGGTGGGTGTTCTGGCGCAATATGGCTGCTGTCGCATCATCCAGGTGGATGCTGCACACTGGTGGTGGATGAGGAGATACCTCCTGACTATGTAAATTGCTTTGAGTGCCTAGAAAAGCGCTGCATAAATGTAATTAATTATTATTATTATTATATTGTTATAATATAATAATAATAATAATATTATATTAATATTAGGAAGGCTCTGGTCTAGTCTTCCTAGCAGACGATGTGAGTCTGAGGACCATCGTTTTAGGAGACTTCAGCTATGAGAGTCCTGATGCTGTGGCTCAGGACCTCGGAGGGCATAATATAACAACAGGACAGGGCACAGCTTAGGATGAGAGAACAGAAGAGAAGGGCGTGGCTCGCTTATCTAGACCATAGAGTCTCACGAAAGTGGAGGGCGTGGACCACCCCGCAGCGTTGCAGATGTCCAGCATGAACATACCTGCTAAGAAGGCCTTGGAGGCCACCATACCCTGTGTGGAGTGAGCCTTGACTCCCATCAGCGAGGGGACACCAGAGGACTCCTAGGTAACGTTGATAGCCTCAACTATCCAGCGACTAAGATTCTGCTTCATTGAAACTTCACAGAAACTTCTTGTGTTGTGAAAGGATGGAGACATGGAAGTATTCATCTATGAGATCTGTCGTGACAAACCAGTCCTCGTACTTGATTTGTGATACAGCATGCTTTATAATGAGCATTTTGAACTTCAGCCTCATAACTGAGCGATTTAACTGACATGGATCTATGATAAGACGCAAACCCCACGCCCCCACGGTAGAGGTACCGGCTGTTAAAACCTGGATCCCTGTCTTGAGGAGGGACCACCTCAATGGCCTCCTTCCTTAATAGGGTATTCACTTTTTGTTCCGAAACCAGAGCCTGCTCGGGTTCAACCAATGTGAGAATAACCCTGTTGAATTTCGGCGGTAAGAGCTGAACTGAATGCAATAGTCTTATTACCATATGAGCTGGTAGACCTGGAGCTCTGGCAGGGTTGGTAGATCGACTTCCCGAGGGCACTGAGGAGAGACGGGCACCGTGTTATGCGTGTAAACACCACTCTACCCTAGTAGGGGCCACCCTCTGCAGTCATGACTGACACGCGTCAGGACTTCTTAGCCGAGGACCTCCCAGCTTGAAGTATGGCCCTCAGATCTGGCTTAGGCTGGGAAACCCTGGTCTCTTACATAAGATGACAACATGGGTACAAATGGTTTGAAAGGGTGTCCTGTTGTGAGAGGTATTTGTAGTCTCACCGAGAATATTTATTCTTATGTGGATTTTTATATCAAACCATTTGTACCCATGTTGTCATCTTATGTAAGAGACTCTGGATTTTATTGAATCATTATGTTGTTGACTATGCTGTTGATGATGTGCTTTTGCTACCTTTGATGTTCACAGTTTATATACCAACATCCCTCACACTGAAGGTTTACTTGCTTTAGAACAATTTTTAACACAAAGATCTGTGGATGTAAAACCTAGTACAACATGCTTATCAGATTTAGCAAGTATTGTTTTAAATTTTTATTTTTTTTTTCGTTTTCAGGACAATTTTTATTTACAAGTTAAAGGTACTGCAATTGGTAGTAAGATGCAGTGATGGGAATAACGGCGTTATAAATAACGGCGTTACTAACGGCATTACTTTTTCCAGTAACGAGTAATCTAATTGATTACTCTTCTCATCTTAATAACGCCGTTACCGTTACTGCCAAAAAATGCGGCGCGTTACTATAACTGATGATGAAGCTGTTTTTTTTTTTTTCATCAGACCAACTAGATCTCTGAGCGAGAGGCAAATACTTTTTTTTACTGTTCTTCCTTGGTTAGTGGGCAGAGCACGAGACAAGCGCATAAATGCTGACGATTGGCTGAGGTAGAGTAAAATATCATTGTAAGCCAATCAGAGGTAGAGTTGGGCGGGTGTTCGAAAGCACGCATAGTAGTGATGGGAATTCGGCTCTTTTGACTCAGCTCACTGAAAAGAGCCGGCTCTTTGGCTCACAAACGGCTCTTTAAATGACTTTGACTATAATATTTCAATTTTTATTACATAATTATTTCATTTCTATAGGCTAAATTTGAAAAAATAGAGTTTGCTCTTCAGATATGCGAGCCAGCTCCCGAAGTTCAACTAAAAAAGCCGGCTCTTAGAGTCGGCTCATTCGCGAATCGCGAACGACTCATCAAAAGCTCATTCGCGAACGAGTCGATCCATCATCACTAACGCTCATTCGCGAACGACCCATCATCGGACAGGACAGGACACACAACGAACAACACAAGCCAGTCAGTCAACGAGAGACAGGTATGGCGACGAGCCCAAATAATCCAAAAGTAGCCTTCTCTAAATAGAAGTATATACATTACTTTTTCCTTCAAGAAATTAAAGAAACAATAAAAGGAAATATCAAAAGTTCCCAAAAATCTATCGTGTTATTTGCATTGATCCACTATATAAACATAATATCTACATACATGCCATTTGATTGGAGGCTAGTCTCACTTTGTCCCACAGCAACTTTTTTTTTTAGATGTGTGTACAATGTTTCATGTTTCTGTTAATAATGTATTGTATTAAGTGTCCATTTCATTATAATATTCAGATTTATCATAAATAATTGAACATGCACATGTATTTTAAGTTCCTTTAAAGAGGGGTAGAGGTGGGGTCACGTTTGTGCATTTAAAATTAAATTTTACTTGAAAGTAACGCAATAGTTACTTTCTTAAGTAACTAGTTACTTTAAAAATTTGTAACTGAGTTACTAATTTAGTTACTTTTTGGAAGAAGTAACTAGTAACTGTAACTAATTACTTTTTAAAAGTAACTTGCCCAACACTGGTAAGATGGCACCTAATTATGCTTGCATGTATATGGGAGTGTTTGAAAACGACTTTATTTTAAATATTCAAATTATTTTTTCCCTATGAATTTGCTTTATAAACGGTAAATTGGTGACATTTTTATGATTACTAAGGCCACACCTGCAGAGATGTTGACTTTTTGAATTATCTTAACTCAAGGACTGAGCATCTGAATTTAACTATGGAATGTGATCCAGTGAGCATAAGTTTTCTTGATGTTCAAGTATATGTGACGGGAAACTCCACACTGATCTGTACCAAAAACCAACGGATCACAGTACTATTTTAAGAGGCGATAGTTTCCATCCTAGACCCTTAGTTAAGAGTTTACATATCAGCTAATTTAAGCGTGTGTGCAGAGTTTGTAGTATGGATAAATCTTATACTCATCAAGCCAATGATTTAACTAAAATATCCTTGTATCATGGTTATCATATAGCAGTGGTCTCAAACTCAATTCCTGGAGAGCCACAGCTCTGCAGAGTTTAGCTCCAACCAGCTCCAAATCACACCTGCTCAGAAGTTTCTAGTAATCCTGAAGACCTTGATTAGCTGGATCAGGTGTGTTTGATTAGGGTTGGAGAAAAACTGTGCAGAGCAGTGGCTCTCCAGGAATTGAGTTTGAGACCACTGTCATATAGAATGGATCGAAGATGCCAAAAAGAAATTCAACGAGACATCACAAATGCAGTGTTTGCAAAAAAACATAATAATAAAACATCATTGTCTGTCTGTATTTCCATACTGGATAAGCCGGCTTTTGTTTCTTTTGTTATTGCCCCCGCCCTCCGAGGGAAGCGTGGCTACTTAGTATGCAGCGCTCTGGTCGGCTCTAGCGAACAAGCGCTCACTGATTTTGAGACCATCTGAGCGAAGATGAAAGCGGCATAATAAGACTGTATAATATCCCTAATCTACAACTGAGCGAAGATGACGACGAGGAAGAATGTATTGGACTGGCGTCAGACGAGTTGGACCGTAAGATATCAGAGGCTATATCGATAGTAACATTTGATGGGGATAAAGACAGAGAAATGGGGAAAATCCGTAACATTTAGAGGCAAACAGGCGCACAGTGCAAACTTCGGATCTGCAAGACCACTTTTCTGTTTCTTATGGGGTGAGTTTCCATAAACATCAAAGTTTGTCGTTTTGTGTTCATTCTAAGAACACGAACACGTTATCTCATGTTTAGTCCATGTTTAGACCTTCCCATATCTACCTATTGTTATTAGCTAGCTCTTCGGTTAAAACAGATTCCTGTTAAAAAAGTCCTAATGCTACACAACGAAACCAATTCACCAAGTTTTATGTAGAAAACCAGCAAATAACAAATAAAATTAGCATCAATATGTACTTTTTGTTTACATAAACATTAAAATAATAACATTAAAAATGATGGCCACATTTGAAAGATTAAAGATTTTTTATAAAAAGATAAAACTCATATATTTCAGCCTCTAAATCATTTTTATATAAGTCAAAAAAGATAAATTACTGACATTTACAATGCACATTCTCCTTTATTATTAATAATATGCGGTCAGATTTTTCCTGTTGTGTCTGTCGTTGCTATGCAGGGGGTATGGCTTATCAAAATGAGATGTAAATGAGCCCCATTGTCACTCGCAACAGTGAGAACTGCACAATCTTCAGAGGCTATTTCTGCTATTTGAGCTTTTTTGAGTGCCTACCTTCAAATGGCTACAACTTCTCCAAATATTATCAGATTTCCATGTGTTACACATCGTTGGAAAGCTTGGAGACTACACTTTCAGAATCTGTGAATAACTCAAAATGCCCCAGAACCGACTTGTGTCCCTACTTTCCGTGATTGGTCACATATATGAAGAAGCACAATCTGCCCCCTTATTTTTCCTGAGAGCTGACTGCGTGAGCTGCGCTCCTCATTAATGCTGCTCGTTATAATATTTAGGCATAATATGCTTGTGAAACTGATGCTTCTGCAACTGATCTCTGTGTGACTGATGTACATGCAGCTGATGTTTGTGCAACTGCGAGCTCATCGACGCCCTCCGGTCACTTTTGACTGCAAAGGAGCCAAGTGTGACCCCTAAACAAAGAAAGCCAGATTGTTGAATATGTTGTTGTTTTTTTGTTTGTTTGTTTACACACATTTTCAGCTAAAAGAAAACCTTGAAATCAGGGGCGTAGATTACGCGGGGGACGTGTCCACCCCACTTTTAATATCACAGAAATTCATCCCCTGCACTTTTTCGGTCAAGTGTGTTTGCATTAAATTTTTTAAAGAAAATCAATGAGACGGGATAGCCTGCACATGATCTGATATTTTATTCGGACCTAGAATACAGCGAGATGGACATTCATACATTCAGTGTGTTTCATTCATTCTCGAAGCTCTCGCGCAGAAAGTCAAATCAGGAAATTCCTAATACGGGCAAAAGCGTCCAGATATCTCTATATGAAAACAGTTTTTACACAGCAAAAAAAGCCCAGAAATTTTTGTAAACATGAAGACATTAAACATACGATTGCAACAATATATTTTCAAGTCATCTCCAGCAGGTGATAAATAAAGTATGAACAATGCAGTGCTAATTGACATAGCATTTATTACAGAATAGAAACTATTCTGCCTTATAATGTGATAAAAAAAAAAAATTGTAGTTTATAAACAAATCATTATTATTTGTCACTGTCCAGCAGTTATAGATTTCTAAGCCAATTAACCCCTTAACTGTCACCACCCCCCCCACCCCCCATTTTTTAAATAGGCATTAAAGTGCACTATCCAAGCTAAAATTGCTGTAATTTATGAATACTTTGGAATATAAACATAAGGTTGGTCTCTTTTTAAAGAAGAAAATTAGCAGATTTCTTTCAAGAAATTTAAGTATCAAAAAGTTATAGAAGTTTAAATGTACTGTAAATAATATACACTATATTAATTTAATTTAATTGTATTTATTATAAATATTTTACATAACAGGTTTTACTCTAAAATCGGTATAAAATTAAAGCCTTGTTCCTAAATAATAAGTTATGTTATAAATTTGAATTTGATATGACAAAAAAATTGAAGCCCTAAATTTTATTTAGGGCTTCATACCACACACAGCCACTGGGAGTCATCAAAACTATTTAGAACTTTGCTTAATGAATTTTTCTCTAGATTTCTCTTGGAATTTTACTTTTATCTCAAAATAACCACCAAATCCTGAGACTCAGACCTTTCCAATGATAATTTTGTTGCCAAGATTATAAAAAGTTTGGGTTCTAGAAGACCGTAATGCATTCTGTTTTATGACACTTGGCCCTTCCCACTAAGGGGAAGGTGACCGCTATTAGATTTTAAAGTACAATTTCCATGGTAAAGCAATGTCCAATTTCAAAATGGTTTTCACAGAATGAATCTTGGGCTTCTAAGCTTTCAAATGATATATGATTTATGATGGTTACTAAAAGATTATATAGAGAAAAAGACAACAACAAAAAAGAGTGTCCCACAGGTGGGACAGTGACAGTTAAGCTAGAAATTAGAAAAAAAAATAAAGTTATAGTATCCTATAGTATCCACTACCAGTCAAGAGTTTTTGAACAGTAAGCTTGTTAATATTTTAGGAGTCTCTTCTGTTCACCAAGCTTGCATTTATTTGATCCAAGGTACAGCAAAACAGAAACATTTTGAAATATTTTTTACTAACCTTTTTAAATTAACTGTTTTCTGTTTGGATATATTTCAAAATGTAATTTATTGAGATTCCAAAGCTTCATATTAAGCATCATTAATTCAGTCACACAATCCTTCAGAAATAATTCTGATATTCAGATTTTCTGCTCAAAAAAAAAAAAAAGAAGAAGAAGCTTTTTCAGGTATCTTTGATGAATAGAAAGTTCAGAAGAGCAGAATTTATTTTGATATAGAAATGTTTTGAAAAATAATGTCTTTATCATCAAAAGAAAAGTGAAGTGAAGTGAAGTGAAGTGACATGACATACAGTGACCCATACTTTGTGCTCTGCATTTAACCTATCCAAAGTGCACACACACCCTGAACACATACCCGGAGCAGTGGGCAGCCATTTATGCTGTGGCACCCGGGGAGCAGTTGGGGGTTCGGTGTCTTGCTCAAAAGCACCTCAGTCGTGGTGTTGCCTGCCTGAGACTCGAACCCACAAAAGAGTCCTTGCTAAATAGAAGTGTTAATTTTTCTATAATTTATTTTCCAAAAGAAAAACAAAAATTATATTGACAATAAGCTTTTGAATGATGTAGTGAATGTAGTGTAATGTTGCAAAAGCTTTTTATTTCACATAAATGCTGATCTTTGGATCCTTATATTCATCAAAGAATACTGAAAAAAATACTAATGTTTAAAATATTGATAATCAGCAAATCACCATTAGAATGATTTCTTAAGTATGTGACACTGAAGACTGGTGTAATAATGCTGAATACAGCTGTGATCACAAGAATAAATTATATTTTTAAATATATTCAAATTATTTTAAATATATAATAAATATTTCACAATATTACTGTTTTTGCTATACTTTGGATCAAATAAATGCAGGCTTGGTGAACAAAAAAGACTCAAAAATCATAAAAAATCTTACTGTTCAAAAATTGTTGATTGGTAGGCTATATAGATTACAGAAATTATATATATAATATGTTGAAGACGTTGTCTATAATGCCTAATCATACGCTTGTTAAGAAATGGTGAATAAAATTTGATTAATAAAAAATTACGTCTTTCTCCTTTAACGTCATTTAAAAAAACAAATATTTGAATATTCGCCCATCCCTTCCAAAAAGGAAAGAATTTAATTTTGGGGTGAAATGTTATTTAAATATTAGATTAAAGGTTAAAGTTAATATGCAAGTGACTTTCTATTCAGACAGATAAACTTCAAATTGCTGTGAGAATGTGTATGTACAATGCAAATTAATCAGCTACAGCATTCAGTTGAAGAGGAATGAAGCCAGGCTGCTCTTCTACAGCTCACAATGAAGGAGTCATTGATGAAGCCAGAGCTTAATAATTCACACCCGGCCGTCAGTCAGTCAAAGAAAACCCACAACCCAGAACACTCCTTCTTCTTTCCCTCTCTTCGCCTCTTTGCTTTCTCTCTTGTTCTGTCTGGCTCTCAATCTTTTCACATCAGCAACACTTAGCTTCCAGGCCTCGCTAAGGCATGAGACCGCTCATATACTTTACTGATAATAAATTTATGAACCAAACCTAGGAGGGAGGAGTATTAAACGAGCGAACGAATTGCCGCAGTTCACTTTACCAAGCCGGTATATCCTTTTCATCAACAAAAATAAGTCTTCAAAGGCAGTAAAAGCATGCTTAGAAAGTAAAGGGCCATTTGAGCAAGTATAGAGAGAATTGTAGAGGTGGGGGGTGGGACAGATATGTTCCAGAATGAAACATTCCCCCACCCCCCCCCCCCACTCTCATCTAAAAGCTGAACCCAGCCTTTGAAAAACATACAGGGCTTTTAATAATTCAGTCTTTGGAGAGATTGAGTAGTTTCTTTAGCGTAAAAATCTGCAATCTCCTGACATAAGATCAGTCCCCTTGGGGGCTTCTTGCTGAGTCTCATGCAGTCTACTTGATTTCTCACATCACAACTAAGCACTGTGTTTTGAAACAGTATTCTGCACTTCCAGCATTCCCAAGATTACCTTCCAGATCAGTAATTATTGTTATAAACATCGAAACACTTCACAAATAGGTGAGTAACAATAAATTCAGTGAAAAGGTTTCATTTATTGGTAATTATTGAAGTTGACTGCCGACTTAACTGCTGTACCCCACCAAGACTAGGCTGTAAATATTTTACAAATTTGCACCCTAAACACATTCATATTTTATCAGGTTTTTCAAGCAGTTTATTCTCAAAGCAAAGTGTTGGAGTGCATAATTATTTCAGTTTAGCATGTATTTTTTTTACTATTACTTAAATAAATACGAGAATTTGAGTTATTGCTCCTCCGAGGGCTAATTTGAGCTAAGGCATGCATTAATTAATATAACCTTGATGTAAAAAAGGATATCCCTAAATAAGCTCTCGGTGAAGATCCGGGATGATTGCCTTCTTCAAAGGAAATTGGGACAAATATTGCAAAGAAAGGTGGTTCATATTGGCAGGTAGCCTGCCTTTACACAAATCTCAGGAGAACATATTTCACAAGTTTCAGCAGCCACAAATAGTTACATTTCATGGGACGATGAAGGTTAGAAGACACATGCAATACACAGAGGGCCATGCTAAATCAGATATCATTCAAGGACACAGGACAAGCAACCCATGTGTTATCAAAAAAGTCAAACCTATGCTTATAATGAAACAAATATATTTGCAAATGAGATACATCATGAAATCTTAAATAATTAAATCCAAATATTCAACCCATTATTGTTTATAATTACATATTTCAGAGCCATTATATATTTCAGTACATATTACTTCTTGCATATTTCAGTGCCAACTTCCAGTGGAGGGTTTTTCTGCCAGACCTTGTTTTCTCTTTCTTTTTGTAACAAATACATTGTTTGCTCATGCTGACCCAATCCATCACTCCTATTCCGGCCATGAAAAAAACACTTTCTTGGGGCTTTTTTTATTTTTGCCAGCACTGCTGTTCCTACAGCACACAAGAGACCACACTGATGGACACTCCGGTCAACGTAGGCAAGGTGCTGAAGGATGGAGGAATACACTACCTATGTGTGTCTCCTCCAAACCCCCCACACCAACACTCCTCCCCAAGCCCACATCTTTCTCTGTAGACCACTTCTACATCCCTTGTGTCTCAGTAGACTGACTTATCCTCATGATAACCTGTGCACTATTAAATCCCCCAGTGGGCCACAAGTCTGTCAGCATGCTAGTGTGACAAACAAGAGGAATGCTCTCAAAAGAACAGAGGCGTTGAGGTGTTCATGAGCGGAAAAAATCAAGAAAAAAAAAATAATGACTCTAACCTACCAGAATTTACAATGACAGCTCAGAATACAAAGAGAGGGCAATTACGTAAGACTGTCTATGATTAGGAAAAATAAATAAATAAATAACAAATCTAGTTCATATGTGCTATTTAATTACTGTATTTTTTTTTAAAGTCACACCAGGTTTAAAAAAAAAAAAAGCATTAAGACGTGAAGCAGTTTTGTTAAAATATCATTCAAAAGAAATATTTCAAAGAAATAATACTAAAAGACTAGTTTTAATCTTATTAATTAATAAATAACTTTAAATAACTATTTTCCAGAAGAATGATTTTTTCTATCATTATCATAATTACTTATTACTTAATTATTACTTAATTACTTGTTATAGAAAAAGTGTCATGTAATTTATTGACCACTGGGAATGTGACTAGATTAAGTGAAGGTGTGGTCATAATAAACCTGTGAGTCTAAAACTATACGTTTATAGCAAGTCAACAATTACTTCACATTTCTGTGGGAAATTGTTCATAATTCTACAAAACACTATTCCACTGGCACTGCATTAACAGGAGATGTCATTTAGACATTTTAAAGCTTTCTTTTGTCCGAGCTTTCAGTAATCTGGGGAGATGTGTGATTATGTATTTGCAACAGTTATGCTCTATTAAATCTATTCAAATTAGAGTCTGTTACAGGTTCCCCCGACAAAGTGAAATTTGATTTCTAAAACATTCTCTCGTCTTTGCTGCACAAAGAAGCCGTTGGGGATTTCGGGAACGATCGCTGGAGAGGGAAGTGGGCTGGAAGGCAAATCTAGGTGATGTGTATGTTCTTAGAGTGCCCCTGGGTCTATCTTGGGTAGGCAGGATCTGACAAAAAGATCTGTAAGGAGGAAAAAAAAAATCCTCCACTCTGCTCAAGCATGGGAAATTAAGCCCGGTAAAGATTCTTACTTAAAACACACTCTCAACTCTTTCTCGCCTCTCTTTTTCTACATTTTTTCTCCCAACAGTCGCAGGAGAATTTACCAATTGCTTCATTACATAAACTCCCAGAAGCTCCAGCCATTAAGACCTGTAGGTTCTGGCACTGTCCCAGGCCGGCCTCCCTCGGGTGTTTGTTCAAAGGGAAACTCTGTTGAGCCTCCAGGGGATGTTTAACTGATTGCAACAATGAGTATTTAGAGTATTAACTTCTGTGGGAATTCAACAAGTTTGGTTCTGTCAGAAGCTGAATTTAACTGTCAGGTAGCTTTACTTTCAAAGGGTCCTGACAGGAAGCAATGACTACTCTTGGCAGCTGTTTGTTATTTTATTTTAATTAATCTTATTTCTTCTAACAAACATGCAATAAAGCAATGATTGTCGAAGATTCCAGCAGCAATGGAAATTGTTTGACTCTTTATATCAACTCCAAGTTTGAAAGAATGAAGTTAAAGTGTAATGTAATTTAGGGTTCGACTTGCAGATGTAATTCATATTGTTTGGGTTCTAATATAGCGATTTGAAAATGAAATAGATTCAATTTAATTGATAAAAAACAACATTGTGCTTGTTTGATGTTTGGATTTAGTGATTATCTGGATAAATGGATAGAACTCCCTCCTGCTATGACAGTGTGACATATGATGGAATATAACTAGAGCTTTACAAAAGAGAACAGTTATCTGTCAGTTGACATCAAATGACAAAAACCTTGACTGACACTGAAATAAACCTTTGAATATGTAAAAAAAGAAAAAAAGAAAAAAAGAAAAAATACTCTTCCACTGAATACTGCAACGCTATACTATAGCGCCCTCTGTCTTTTGCTACTAGTACAACTATTTTCAACTAATAGAGAACTAAATATTACAAGTCACATTTGGACACCAAGAAAAATATTCTCTTTATAGCTACTTCTGACCTCACACAATCATCAAAGGATATCCTACATGTGCAGACCCACCACATTTTATCCTTGAGAGTGGAGCACCGCATGCATGAAAACTGTTATTAAGTTGGTAATTCAATAAGTTAACATTCTGAATAATTTATGTTGAAAAATGTGAAAGTTTAAAAAGCCATACTGCACAAATAAAAGTTCCTGCTAGGGGAAAAAATGCATCTCTGCATGGCATTCTTCTGGTGTGTAATTTGTGGTGAGCAATTCTGGCCTTTTCCAGCCCTGTTTGGGCCAATGATTTTCTCTTGTCTCGGTGCAATGCTGACCTTCTGAAAGCTAGCTATGTGGTTAAAACAGTCCATTTTCAAGGCCCTTGTAGCTTGAATCAAAACTCCATTATAGATTTTACCTCTGGGGGAACCAGGGGCCTTGCAAGGTTTTTCACAATTTTACCTGTGGAAAAAAACCTAAAAGGATGGGCCGCTCTCCAGAGGGCTGCTTAGGGTTGATGGGGGATAGTGAGGGACTGAGAGTGCCAGGTGTGTACCCCAGGACACCATCCTCATCTTCATGTGACAAGCAGGGGGGCAGCGCAGAGCGAAAATGGAGCTTTAGAAACATTCGTATGGCACTGAACCCTTGACATGACAAGGCCAGCACCTCAGGGAGAGAACGAAAACAGAGCTCAGAATCTAAAAGCAGCTACGAAGGGTTTAAAACACCTCCTAGCAGGAGAGTGAAAGAGACGGAGATGGATTTATGGTGAAGAATGAGCAAGTAACATAGGGTGGGAAAGATGGAGGCCTCCGAAGAATACAAGTAACAGTTATTAAAACAACCAACAGTTCTCTTCCCTTGAACCATGTGTACTAACAAGCCAGACGGGGGCCAAAGACTCAGCCAGATCCTATCAGGACATCTGTCACTTTGTGGTGACAACCTCCTTTAATAAGTGACAGGGCCTTAGTGCTCGTGTGTCCATGCTGGGGGGAGGGTTCCTCCACTCTGAGCAATGGCGAGGCCACTGCAGCCATCAAAGTCATGCAGCGGATGCCCTTTTTAAAACAACTTGTCCCAATTACAGCCAATAAGCGCCAATCGCTACCCAGGCAGGGGCTTGTGACATCAAAGATGCCAAGCGAAAATGCCCGCATGAGGTTTGTGTGGCAATTAGAGAACTTAAGCTGCATTTCATCACCAAATGTTTTCAAAATAAGTCTTAATTTAGGGGGAGTGAGTAAGAAGAAAGACATGAAGAGAGAACTAGTTAGGGAGGGAGGGGGAGATGCCCTTAAGAAATCATTAAAGCATAATTACTGCTCATCATCTGTGCAAGTGCTTACAAAGTGCCAGTTCTGGATTTGTGCGCTTTTCCCTTGGGCAACAAACACACACACACACACACACACACACAAATAAATCCAAGGCCATATCCTAGATAAAAGTTTTACAATCAATCTCTCACTGGGTTTAATGCCCAATTAAAATGGGAGCTTCAGCATCTAGAAGAAAAAACACTTGCCCTCGACTCAGAAGCAACACTTAACATCTTTATATATCAAAAGTAGCTCTTTTTGGTCTTGACTAATGGAATATCAACAAGCATTTATTGTATAATCTGTCACTTGTCTGCATATACATTTGATGTAGAAACAATTTTAACTCAGAAACTGCCAGCAATTTTCACAAACAATTACAAAAAAAAGGGCAAGTAACACATTTTCCCAACCCACCCAGTTAAAGCATGTGCTAATTTTAGCACAGTGATAATTGTAGGTTTTTTATTGCATTTTTTTTTTATCGTAAGGCAAATTAGATTCTAGTGTTCATTTCAGACCTCATAATGAGTCACGATTCTTCAATGTGAACAATCATAATAAGAATAATAAGGATTTGTCACTTTTTTTGACATTGAGTCCCAGTCTATCATTAGAGGGAAAGCAATTTCAAAAACACACAATTTACATCTTTATTCTATAAAGATGGCATCAAACATACATGTTACATATTTATTCTATAAAGATGGCATCTATCTCCAGCAGACCCACTGAATTTTGAACTATTATAGCATGATGCAAAGAAATAAATGTTTATTTTTATAAAGTAACCTGTTATCGAAGCATGATGGGATTGCCATAACAGGCCTCTCTGTCAGATCTGATAAATGTCAGGTAGAAACCTTCCAAAAAACAGGAGCAGACTAGTATCATGACTTTCACAGGTGGACCATTACAAACAGGTTTGCCAAGTCTGAATTGAGCTACTTTTAAAGTCTAAATGTAGCCCAAGAATAGATCGATTTTTTTGGTGACATATATATATATATATATATATATATATGTGTGTGTGTGTGTGTGTGTGTGTGTGTGTGTGTGTGTGTGTGTGTGTGTGTGTGTATATACAGGTGCTGGTCATAAAATTTGAATATCATCAAAACGTTTATTTATTTCACTAATTCCATTCAAAATATGAAACTTGTATATTATATTCATTCATTACACACAGACTGATATATTTCAAATGTTTATTTCTTTTACTTTTGATGATTATAACTGACAATTAAGGAAAATCCCAAATTCAGTATCTCAGAAAATTAGAATATTACTTAAGACCAATACAAAAAAAGGATTTTTAGAAATCTTGGCCAACTGAAAAGTATGAAAATAAAAAGTATGAGCATGTACAGCACTCAATACATTGTTCTGGCTCCTTTTGCCTAAATTACTGCAGCAATGCAGCGTGGCAAGGAGTCGATCGGTCTGTGGCACTGCTCAGGTATTATGAGAGCCCAGGTTGCTCTGATAGTGGCCTTCAGCTCTTCTGCATTGTTTTGGCATATCGCATCTTCCTCTTCAAAATACCCCATAGATTTTCTATGGGGTTAAGGTCAGGCGAGTTTGCTGGCCAATTAAGAACAGGGATACCATGGTCCTTAGACCAGGTACTGGTCAAAATTTACTTTAATCAGAGAACAAAACTTTGGACCACTCAGCAACAGTGGCTTGACACAAGGAATGCGACAGCTGAAACCCATGTCTTGCATACGTCTGTGTGTAGTGGTTCTTGAAGCACTGACTCCAGCTGCAGCCCACTCTTTATGAATCTCCCCCACATTTTTGAATGGGTTTTGTTTCACAATCCTCTCCAGGGTGCGGTTATCCCTATTGCTTGTTCACTTTTTTCGATCACATCTTTTCCTTCCCTTCACCTCTCTATTAATGTGCTTGGACACAGAGCTCTGTGAACAGCCAGCCTCTTTTGCAATAAGTCTTCCCCATGATTGTGTAGCCTACAGAACTAGACTGAGAGACCATTTAACCTGTTAACTGTCACCCCTTCCCGAATACGGGACGCCTAAATTGACTATACTATATTACAATCAAATCTAATCTAATCTTGACAAACTATATATCGTTGGAAAGGTCTAAGACTCCCAAATATATATTTTACCAATATTTTTTGTTAAAAATTATGTAGGAAAAGTAATAGATTAATGTATTACAAGAGTGCACCCTCAGAAATCTACATTACAAAAGGAGTTTTGACCTTTGTTTTTAAAAAAAAGACTTCCTAGTTGCCTTTTTCTCTATCACATTTTAGAAATCATCAGAAGTTATGTATCACTTGAAAACATAAAATCTCAAAATTCATCCTTTAAAACCCATTTTAAAATCAGACATTGCATTAACATGTAAATGGCACATCAAAATCATGTTACAAAATGTTTTCAGTCATGAATTATACAAATTTAGGTTTGTATCATGCACACACACATTTACTACACACAGGTGCATCTCAATAAATTAGAATGTTGTGGAAAATTTCATTTCAGTAATTCAAGTCAAAATGTGAAACGTATTAAATAAATTTAATGCACACAGACTGAACAAAAACCCACCAATTCACCTCAACAAATTTGAATACTTAATAAAAACAATAATAATAAAAAAAAAAAACATGGACCACTGGGCAACAGTCCAGTTCTTCTTCTCCTTAGCCCAGGTAAGACTCCTCTGATGTTGCCTGTGGCTCAGCAAATTCCTTGACGCGTCTGTGTGTGGTGGCTCTGTATGCTTTGACCCCAGCCTCAGTCCACTCCTTGTGAAGTTCATTCAAATTCTTGAATTGATTTTGCTTGACAATCCTCATAAGGCTGCGGTTCTCTCTGTTGGTTGTGCATCTTTTTCTTCCACCCATTTTCCTTCTACTCAACTTTCTGTTAACATGCTTGGATACAGCACTCTGTGAACAGGCAGTTTCTTTGGCAATGAATGTTTGTGGCTTATTCTCCTTTTGAAGGGTATCAATGATTGTCTTCTGGACAACTGTCGGATCAGCAGTCTTCCCCATGATTGTGTAGCCTAGTGAACCAAACTAAGAGACTATTTTGAAGACTCAGGAAACCTTTGCAGGTGTTTTGAGTTGATTAGCTGATTGGCATGTTACCATATTCTAATTTGTTGTGAATTGGTGGGTTTTTGTTAAATGTGAGCCAAAATTATCACAATTAAAACCAAAGGCTTAAACTACTTAAGTCTGTGTGGACTGAATTTATTTAATACACGAGTTTTGCAATTTGAATTTTATTACTGAAATAAGTGAACTTTTCCATGATATTCTAATTTATTGAGATGCACCTCTACAGTAAAATACGCGTGTAAAACAGAAGTTGCTCAGAGCGGTCATTAATTGTTTCCTCCAGTAACTTCCAGTGCAGCTGGTGCAAGTACTCTTACAGATGGTCTTACATAAAGTTCTAATGAGTAAAATGAATGATAATGCTGTTAAACAAGCACGTCTAGTTTAAAGTGAAAATTTAATGGTAAACACACCATCTCATCTCAGACCAAACAGTGAAAAGGCAAATGTCCCATCCCAAATATTATAGGGAACAAAATGTAACATCTGCATTTAATTATGAAGCTGTAAAGTTTAAAGGCATTCAGAACAGTGGAAAAATATTATTACAAACTCACACAGATACTACAAACACAGTACAATCTGACCCAAGTAGACGGAATTCATCGGAGTCTGCACTGTGAATACAATAATAAAAAAGGGAGAAAAATGCCTACACTTTATCAGAGGACATTGCAAGGTGATGTGAAATGTATAGATTCCTGAGCATTTGAAGTTACAGAAAAGTACAGTACAAAGAGTCCTTTCCTCTTGTCTCTTTTTCTCCATTCAATTCTCCTTTTGTCCATTATTATGAGGCACTATTTTCTTCATCTTCCTCCGCCTCATCAGATCTCTCAGGATCCTGAGAATCAGAACTTGTGTCACTGGCATCGAATGCAAATGGGTCTTCTCCCTGTAAAACAAAAAGAGATAAACCTTTAAATATTCTTTTAAAAACTTTTTAAAACTTATATTTTTTATGTGTTTTAATATACCACAAACGTCATTACCTTCATGTACTTCTCATAGCGCACCTTCACATTATCATTATTTATTATGGCTTTAGCTGTGACCACGCTGTCTCTTTTTAACTGGTCCTTATAAGCCTTTGAGAGGAGGGGAAAAAACGAGACATGAAATGAGAAAAAGCCCATTATATATATATATATATATATATATATATATATATATATATATATATATATATATATATATATATATATATATATACAGTATTGTTCAAAATAATAGCAGTACAATGTGACTAACCAGAATAATCAAGGTTTTTCGTATATTTTTTTATTGCTACGTGGCAAACAAGTTACCAGTAGGTTCAGTAGATTCTCAGAAAACAAATGAGACCCAGCATTCATGATATGCACGCTCTTAAGGCTGTGCAATTGGGCAATTAGTTGAATTAGTTGAAAGGGGTGTGTTCAAAAAAATAGCAGTGTGGCATTCAATCACTGAGGTCATCAATTTTGTGAAGAAACAGGTGTGAATCAGGTGACCCCTATTTAAGGATGAAGCCAACACTTGTTGAACATGCATTTGAAAGCTGAGGAAAATGGGTCGTTCAAGACATTGTTCAGAAGAACAGTGTACTTTGATTAAAAAGTTGATTAGAGAGGGGAAAACCTATAAAGAGGTGCAAAAAATGATAGGCTGTTCAGCTAAAATGATCTCCAATGTCTTAAAATGGAGAGCAAAACCAGAGAGACATGGAAGAAAACGGAAAACAACCATCAAAATGGATAGAAGAATAACCAGAATGGCAAAGGCTCAGCCAATGATCACCTCCAGGATGATCAAAGACAGTCTGGAGTTACCTGTAAGTACTGTGACAGTTAGAAGACGTCTGTGTGAAGCTAATCTATTTTCAAGAATCCCCCGCAAAGTCCCTCTGTTAAAAAAAAGGCATGTGCAGAAGAGGTTACAATTTGCCAAAGAACACATCAACTGGCCTAAAGAGAAATGGAGGAACATTTTGTGGACTGATGAGAGTAAAATTGTTCTTTTTGGGTCCAAGGGCCACAGGCAGTTTGTGAGACGACCCCCAAACTCTGAATTCAAGCCACAGTACACAGTGAAGACAGTGAAGCATGGAGGTGCAAGCATCATTGTTACGTACGCCGCGCTTCATAATTTTTGTTTGTGCGTATGTTGTTGCATATGCTTGGCGTGTGTGTTTGTGTACTTTGTTTGTTTCAGGTGTGAAGCTCGATTGGAGCGTCCGCCTGTCAATCAGCTGACGTAGGATGCTGACGTCTGGGATCGCGCCGCCAATCGCCTGTCGCCGGGTGGTTTATGAATGGCTCTAACTTCAATGGCGGGGGGATGAAAACAGACTCTGGGTTGGGAAAAGAGTTGGCACACGCTGTGAAGACGGTTCTCTTGTTCGAGAGACCAGTCTGAGCGACTGACTATTGTTCGGGGCTCGCTGCTTTTGTGATCTTGCAGTTAGATCAGTTCTCTTTGTTTGCGCTTGAAGGCGCACTGTGTTGCCCTTGGTAGCTTACGTGTTTGCAGTGCCTGCTAAATGTTTGTTGCTGTCATGAAATCTTCATCTCAGTTCATCGTTTAACATTGTGTAGACTGATGGGAGAGGTTGTGAGCCAGGTAAGCAGGTCGCGACTTACATTTGCACACGTAGTTACGGAGATGTATTAGATGCACTAGTGTTAGGAGTGGTGCTAATTATGTATGTTTTTGTTTTAGTTAGTATAGTTTAGTTATAGCGTCTTGTACGCTGAAGATGTTTCTTTCTACCTTTTTTGTTGATAGTTAGCTTAGTTCTTTAACTTTAGTTAAAGGGGCTTTTTGTTATATTCAGTTTTTTGATTTAAGCACCACTCTTTTGCTCCTTCCTCTTCCCCAGATTGTCTGTTGCTCTGGTTACTCTTGTTACGTTGTACTAATTATAAATAGTCATTACTTTATTATTCTTCATTATTATTTTTCCCTTTGTTACTACTTCACTTTATTGTAGTTGAAGAATTAAAATCTTTCAACTCAGTTATGGGTGGTTGTCTGTTCCTTTCCAATAACAGATTCTCGTCACTATATTGACACACATGCAAAACTTTTGTTACGTCTAATAATATTCCTAGACAAATAACATCTAAATAACGAGGGACGTAACATATTTGGGGGCTCGTCCTAACTTTTATATTGCTTATGTTTTGTGTGTGTGTGGTGCGGGGAACTGCGCTGGAAAGGAATTAGTGCATGTTGAAGTGAGTATGGTGGAATATTGGCAATGAGTACTTTTGATTTGCAATCATTTATTGCTGATCCAACTTTAGAAATCTTTGATCGATGTAGAAAAGACGATTTGTTGCAGATAGCTGAATACTATCGCATTCCTGTGGTGAGGCAATCTCTAAAGCACATTATTAAGAATGAAATTTGGAAACACTTGGTCGAATTAAAAGTATTTTTATTTCCAGATGCGGATAGTGAGAGGGCTGGCATGTCGGCTGTGGAAAAACGTTTGACTAGTGTGGGAAATGTGGCGGAAGCAGAAGATGAGAATGCTGAGGTGGAGGTTGAGGCCGAGCCCAAGGCTGGCTTACCCCCCTTCTACCCACTTTCTCCGCTTTCCGTTGGCTCTGGGGGTGATGCGCGACTGAGGGTCCGCCTAGCCAAAATCCAGATGGAAGCGCAGGAACGGGCTGAGACGCGCCAAGCTGAAATTAAGCTACGCCTAGAAATCCGTAAACTGGAAATTGAAGCTGAGACACAGGTGAAACTGCGACAGCTCGAGTTGGATTCAGCGACGGTCGTCTCGGGCCGAACTGTGCAGCCTAATCCTGTTGTTTCAGTAAATTCAGAAAATTCTGTGAGTGATGTTTCGACCACTACATTTGATGTTAGTAAACAGATCGCTTTAGTGCCTCACTTTAGAGAATCCGAAGTGGATGCGTATTTCGCTGCTTTTGAGCGTGTGGCTGCTGCACTTCGTTGGCCAAAAGAGGTTTGGTGTCTGTTACTACAATGTCGATTAGTTGGAAAAGCACAGGAAGTCTGTTCTGCACTAACCTTAGAAGAAAGCATGCAATACGATACCGTAAAGAACGCTGTTCTTCGTGCATATGAATTGGTGCCTGAGGCATATCGGCAACGTTTCAGGAACCATAAGAAGTCAGCTCAGACATTTGTGGAGTTTGCCCGTGAGAAGGGAATTCTTTTTGATAAATGGTTGTCTTCTAACAACGTGCAAGATTTGAGTTCGTTGAGAGAGTTAATGCTTTTAGAAGATTTTAAGAATTGTCTATCGGAAAGAGTAGTCACGTACCTGAATGAGCAAAAGGTCACCATGTTATCACAAGCTGCGATTCTTGCAGATGAGTATGTGTTAACGCATAAGAGTGTGTTCACTTTACCCCGACCAGAGAGAATGGTGAGTTCGTTTTCAACTCAAAATTCAAGTACCCGTGCTAAAATCAGTTCACCACAGAATAAAGAAACACGAGAATGTTTTTATTGCCACAAGACGGGACACCTTATTTCTGATTGTTTAATGCTGAGACGTAAGACTCAGGCTCAGCAAGGACAGTTAAAGCCTGTTACTTTTGTGAAGACTGTGCGTCCTAAAGCAGTTTTAGAGAAAGATGTGATTGACTCAGGGTTTAAACCATTTTTGTTGAAGGGGTTAATCTCCGTAAATGGTAAACCTGGAGAGCAGAAAGAGGTACAAATCTTGAGGGATACAGGATCGATTCAATCTTTTGTAGTCTCTGATGCACTTCCTTTGTCGGAGCAGATGTTTTGTGGGTCAAGTGTGTTAGTTCAAGGGATTGAGATGGGTGTTGTAAAGGTACCGCTGCACCGGATACACTTGCAATGTGACCTGGTCTCAGGTTTTGTTAAGGTGGGGATACGTTCTTCCTTTCCTGTGAAAGGGGTTGCATTCATTCTCGGGAACGATTTGGCGGGAGGTAAAGTGTTACCTGTGCTCGAAGTCGTTGATAAACCTGACTGTTTTATTCCTGTTGGTGATATATCTGATAATTTTCCGGAGGTATTTGCTGCTAATGTAGTTAGGCGTGCTCAAAAACGCAGAATTGGAGATGACATTGTTTTGGCTGACACTTTTTTGTCACCTGTGTTCACCGAGGAACATTTTGGGTCAGGTCCAAAAGAATCTGAAAATGTTAGACATGACAGACATTCTGATACGGCAATAGCTGAGTCTGAATTGTTAGCTGAACCTATTTCTCATGAAGGAATTAAGACTGCACAAAGAGAAGATCTGTCGTTAACTAAATGTTTTTCTGCTGTGGAAAGTCCTCAACCTAATAAAGTCAACGCGGCTGAATACGTGATCGAAAATGGGTTGATGTTAAGGAAATGACATCCTCACAGAGATGGGGAGAATGAGTGGGATGTTGTATGTCAAATTGTTTTACCTACTGTCTATCGAAAACAAGTGTTGAGCTTGGCACATGATCATGATTTAGCAGGTCATTTGGGGGTGACAAAAACTTACAACCGCATTCTCAAACATTTTTTTTGGCCTGGCTTGAAGAGCGACGTGTCTAAGTATTGCCGCACATGTCATGAGTGTCAAGTGATGGGCAAGCCCAACCAAAAGATTCCACCAGCTCCATTAATTCCGATCCCTGTCATTTGCGAACCGTTTGAGCATATAATTTTGGATTGCGTTGGTCCCTTGCCGAAATCAAAAGCAGGCAATCAATTTTTGTTAACTATTATGTGTTCTGCGACACGATTTCCGGAGGCTGTTCCCTTGAGAAGAATAACTGCGCCTGTCATTATTAAAGCTTTGATAAAGTTTTTTTCCACGTTCGGATTGCCAAAAATCGTGCAGACAGACCAGGGTACGAATTTTCTTTCTAATGTTTTTAGACAAGTGTTGAAAACTTTGGGTATCTCACATCGGATCTCGAGCCCGTATCATCCTGAAAGCCAGGGTGCTATTGAACGATTTCACCAGACGCTGAAGTCAATGTTGAAAAAGTACTGTCTAAGCTCTGGTAAAGAATGGGACGATGGAGTACCATTAGTGTTGTTTGCAGTTCGTGAAGCAACTCAAGAATCTCTGGGGTTTAGTCCTGCAGATTTAGTCTTTGGTCACACCGTACGAGGGCCCCTGAAGGTGTTGAAAGACGGAATGTTGAATGACACTAAGTCATCTCAACAAAATGTGCTAGATTACGTCAGTCGGTTCCGAGAACGACTACATAATGCGTGCTCATTTGCACGAAAATCGTTATCCACTGCTCAGGAGGGCATGAAGAAATGGTATGACAGGAAAGCTGTTGTGCGTGAAATTCAACCTGGTGACGAAGTTTTGGTACTGTTACCAGTACCAGGTTCAGTTTTGACTGCTCGTTTCTCTGGTCCGTACAAGGTATCAAAGAGATTGAGTGAGACTGATTTTGTAATCCACACGCCTGACCGCAAACGGAAGTTTCGTACATGCCATATTAACATGTTGAAATTATATTGTTCTCGAAAGGTGTCTGAGAAATCTGTGGAAGAGAAAAAAAAGCTTGTTGCTGTTCCTACTGATGTTCTAGCTGCTGCTGTTGTTGCGGTGTCTGATCCTACGATAGTGAAGGACGAGGTGTCGCGGCTTTCTCTTGGTGAGTGTGATCCTGATGATGGTGTTACACTTCGTAATGATTTATCAATGTGTGGTAGACTTCTGAGATTTTAAAAAAATTGTCTGAAAACCTTGAGAATTTGCTTGAGTCACAGAAACGGGACGTTATGAGGCTAATTCAAGAATTTCCCATGCTGTTTAGTGATGTGCCGACTCAAACGCATGTATTGCAGCATGATATTCAAGTGACGTGTAATTCTCCCATCAAGCAACATGCTTATCGTGTGAATAGTTTGAAACGTTCTGTGATGAGGACTGAGGTTGATTATTTGTTGAGGAATGACCTAGCTGAACCTAGCTATAGTCCGTGGAGTTCTCCTTGTCTTCTTGTTCCAAAATCTGACGGTACATTCAGGTTTTGCACAGATTATCGAAAAGTAAATTCTGTGACTGTACCGGATAGCTATCCTCTTCCCAGGATGGAAGACTGCATCGATAACTTGGGTTCTGCTAGGTTTGTGACGAAATTAGATTTGCTGAAAGGGTATTGGCAAGTGCCATTGACCGCTCGAGCTGCGGATATTTCAGCTTTCGTTACTCCGGATAACTTCCTGCAGTACCGGGTTATGGCATTTGGGCTGCGAAACGCCCCAGCAACTTTTCAGCGCCTTGTAAACATTGTGTTGTCAGGAGTGAGAAATTGTAATGCCTACCTTGATGATTTAGTAATCTATTCTTTTGATTGGTCTGAGCATTTGACTGTTCTTCGGACAGTTTTTGAAAGATTGGCTGATGCTTCCCTGACAATTAATCTGGCTAAGTGCGAATTTGGTAAAGCAACGATCACCTATTTGGGCAAAGAAGTAGGTCAAGGTCAAGTTCGCCCTGTTAGTGCCAAAATATCTGCTATTGCTGACTTTCCTATTCCAACGACAAGACGAGAGTTACGTCGTTTTTTAGGCATGGCTGGTTACTACAGAAGTTTCTGCCGAAATTTCTCCACTCTAGTACATCCTTTAACCAGTTTGTTAAGTCCAGCGAATGCTTTTATTTGGACTGATGCGTGTCAACAAGCTTTTGAAGGTGCAAAGTTGTTGTTGACTAGTGCACCTGTTCTTGCTGCTCCGGATTGTACACGTTGTTTTAAATTGGAAGTTGATGCTAGTGCTTTAGGCATGGGAGCTGTTCTTATTCAAGAGGATGATGTCGGTTTTGAGCATCCAATTTGTTACTTTTCTCGAAAATTCAACCGACATCAGCGAAATTATTCTACCATTGAGAAGGAAGCTTTGGGTCTAATTCTGGCTTTGCAATTCTTTGAGGTTTATGTGGGTTCATCTGTTCTGCCTGTTACTGTGTACAAAGATCACAATCCGTTAGTGTTCTTGTCCAGAATGTACAATCACAATCAACGTCTTATGCGTTGGTCGTTGATTGTGCAAAATTATAACTTGATCATAAAGCATAAAAAGGGTTCAGAGAATATCATTGCTGACACCTTATCTAGAGCTTAAATACTGCTTCAGGTTGAGTTTTAAGGGGGTGAGTGTTACGTACGCCGCGCTTCGTAATTTTTGTTTGTGCGTATGTTGTTGCATATGCTTGGCGTGTGTGTTTGTGTAACAATCATGATATGGGCATGTTTCTCCTACTATGGTGTTGGGCCTATTTATCGAATACCAGGGATCATGGATCAGTTTGCATATGTTAAAATACTTGAAGAGGTCATGTTGCCCTATGCTGAAGAGGACATGCCCTTGAAATGGTTGTTTCAACAAGACAATGACCCAAAACACACTAGTAAACGGGCAAAGTCTTGGTTCCAAACCAACAAAATTAATGTTATGGAGTGGCCAGACCAATCTCCAGACCTTAATCCAATTGAGAACTTGTGGGGTGATATCAAAAATGCTGTTTCTGAAGCAAAACCAAGAAATGTGAATGAATTGTGGAATGTTGTTAAAGAATCATGGAGTGGAATAACAGCTGAGAGGTGCCACAAGTTGGTTGACTCCATGCCACACAGATGTCAAGCAGTTTTAAAAAACTGTGGTCATACAACTAAATATTAGTTTAGTGATTCACAGGATTGCTAAATCCCAGAAAAAAAAAATGTTTGTACAAAATAGTTTTGAGTTTGTACAGTCAAAGGTAGACACTGCTATTTTTTTGAACACACCCCTTTCAACTAATTGCCCAATTGCACAGCCTTAAGAGCGTGCATATCATGAATGCTGGGTCTTGTTTGTTTTCTGACAATCTACTGAACCTACTGGTAACTTGTTTGCCACGTAGCAATAAAAAATATACTAAAAACCTTGATTATTCTGGTTAGTCACATTGTACTGCTATTATTTTGAACAATACTGTATATATAAAAAGATGAAAATGACAGTTCATGATATTTAGAGTAGAGAGGACAGAGTACTGTTACCACTTTGCTCTTGAGGTGGGTGACTGAATGAAGATGTTGCTGCACAGAGCTGAAGAGCACAGGAATGTAAATGTCACATGCAACACAGTAGACCACCTCCATTCTTGTCATGTAATCATCTTCTGTCACGCCTGTAAGAAGAAGTTTAGACTATGTCAATATTTGTCTTTGTAGTATGCAGAATGATGGGAAATGAGTTACAATACATCAATCTATTTATTTATCATACAATGCATTTTTATAATGTGATGTTGGCTTAAGCAGAGTCATACCTTCCATTATTTTTGCCCATTCATCTTTGCTTCGTCCACAGGTAGACTTGAGTTTGTGTAGGGTAGAGACAGTTTTATGAAACTTGTGAACCATGCAATCCTGTGCAATATTAGAATGGGGTAAATGTACATGAACAAATATAATACAAATCAAGACTAAAACATGAAGGAAAGAAAATTATTTAAAAAGTCTTACATGCAAAAAACTGATGACCTTGTCATCAAATTTGGCCTGCCGTCGTATATAGTCAAGAGTCTCTCTGTGATATGTGCTTCCAAAGTGTTTCTCAATGTCTTTGTCTTCAAATGTGTGGAATTTACAAAAAGCACATGTAAAAGCCCATCTAAAAAACAAATAAATTACACGCTATGAATACTAAAGTGACAGAAATTTGCATTTAACGACATTTATTGCTAAATGTTTTTGAATAACTGATGCAAATGTCTACCGTATTTTTCGGACTATAAGTCGCACCTGAGTATAAATCGCATCAGTCCAAAAATACGTCATGATGAGGGAAAAAACATAAGTCGCACTGGACTATAAGTCGCATTTATTTAGAACCAAGAGAAAACATTACCGTCTACAGCCGCGAGAGGGCGCTCTATGTTTTCAGTGTAGACTGCAAGAGCAGTGAGCAGCATAGAGCGCCCTCTGGCAGCTGTAGACGGTAATGTTTTCTATTGGTTCATTTATCTCGGTTCATGTCAAATTAATTTTGATAAATAAGTCGCACCTGACTATAAGTCGCAGGACCAGCCAAACTATGAAAAACAGTGTGACTTATAGTCCGGAAAATACGGTAATTTGAAAGATTTTGTAGTTGCAGTTAAAATTCTATGGCCTTTCTACATATCACAAGTCATCATTTCACTGCTTTTTTTTTTAATAATCGATTTAAATAATAAATTTATATCCAGCAAATCAATCTAGATAGTGTTTTAAAACACAAGTGATGAGTAAAATTTTAGTAATCACCTGTGCTTGTCTCCATATTTTTCATGATTCTTCTTGCGTCGTCTTCTGCGCTTCTCTCTGGCTCGAACTTTCCTACCAAGCTCTGCACACAAATATTAAAGGGTTAGTTCATCAAAAATGAAAATTCTGTCACTATTACTCACCCTCATGCTGTTCCAAACCCGTTAGACCTCAGAACACATCTTCGGAACACAAATTAAGATATTTTGATGAAATCCAAGAGCTTTCTGACCCTTCATAGACAGCAATGCAAGTGATTCGTTCAAGACCCAGAAAGGTAGTAAGGACATCATTAAAACAGACCATGTACATCTTTGGAATGACATGAGGGTGAGAAATTAATGACAATTTTTTTTTTTTTTTTTTAATGAAGTAACCCTTTAAACCATGCTTGCACTGAAGTATGGTGATTAATTTAATCTTTTCCAATTTAATTAATAGAAATATAAAAGCCATTACATACCATGCTCTTTATTCATTTCCTTGGAATGGGAAGAAATACAACTCTCCTGCAGAAAAGAAAAGCTCTAGTATCACAGGTTTGATTTTGAGGCATCTTTGATTGTGAATTCTTACCTTTGAAATGTGCGGTCCTAAAGAAAGAACAAAAAAAAAAGCATCATAAACATCAACGCAAGGCAACATTTTTGAAAAATACAATAAAGAAAGTGCAACAATTTAACTATGGAAACTGTTTGGTCTAACAAAGCAGCAGATCACATACCCACAATAGTGCTTATGCTGGGAGTAGCTCTGATTATCCTCTTTTTTTTTACCAACTTGCAAGGAGGTACTGGTTCCATCATCTTCCTTTTGGTCCCTCGAATCACCGAAGCAGCTGATTTTGGGTAGTATCTCTCTATGCAAATAGACGGGTTCTGACTAGAGCACTGTGGAAGAAAAGAGATCAACACTAAAAGTCATTGCTTTTGCTCAGTTAATAATCTAAACAGCAGACGTACCCCTAAATCTTGTCCTTTAGCCTCAGGTGCAGCAGCACCTATTCCCTGGTAGTTTCTGTGCACATATGGGTGCATGTCTCTGCCCCGTGAGCCAATCGGAGTTGACCAAGAGTGTGAAGGAGAGTTCAGGCTGGAGTAATCTGAGAGATTGGATGTGGAGTATGAACTCTCTCGGCCACTGTCCGAAAACGGAGACCTGGACCTTTGGGAAGACATGACGAAGGGCCTGATGCAATTTGACGAGACGTCTGCACCCCAGGATGAACAAGTGTCACTGTACCCTCCATTAGAATGATCAAAAACGCTATCTGCGTCTTCAGTGTTCAAAGCCCCAGGTCCAAAAGATTCATAGGCACCATATCTGTTGAAAAAAATAAATGGTAGCACCATACAATAAAACTTTTTTTTTAATTAAAAAGTAACATATATAATAAATTTTATATAATTTAGAAAAACGTATTGAAAAATCTTAATTTAATTTACTGTTTATATCATTTTTATATTTATTTATTTTTAAACATTTTTTTTTTCCTTTTCCAAAACTTCTTATAAAATATTATATAAATATTAATAAAAATGTCAAATGTCTCCAGCATTTTATATAGGAGAGCTATTTCTGTTGCCTTCAGAAAAGCACAAGAAAGATCCTCTGACAATTCTTACCTGTCAGAGCCATTGGTCTCAAAGTCCTCAGAAGATGGAAACGATCCAAATAATGGCTGATTGTAGCATTTCCCTGGACATTTGACAAGTGACAGTGATTATTTGAGAGTGCTATGGGAATTGACCTCATTAAGAAACAAGAACAAGGCAGCTGTACATAACATTGTAGCAAAATAAAAGCAAGGACTAATGTAATTTCTTTACCTGAATTTTCAGCTGATGATGGGAACATTTCATTCTTATTATTAGACCTTAAAAAACAGATTATAAAATGTCACAATTAAAGAGCTGAACATTACTAGCAAGTATAATTATTTTTATATAATATTTTATAATTAAGCAGTTACCTTGTTAAGCTTTTCTATGGTACTTCATAAAGGATTCTGTATTTAGGGGTCAACCAGTGTTTATTTTTCTTTCTTTTTTTAATGGCCAATATATAACAATCAAGCAGGGTAAACTTCTATAAAGGCAAACAGGAAACCATTAATTTTGCAATGTCATCCCATAAGACAAAGACCAAATAAATAAATAAATAAAACAATTCACAAATAACAAAGTTTTAACTGTTGTGGAAATGCATTACCACAGTCTGTGAAAAAAGGCCCATGTTGTTTTCAGAAGTGAAAAAATGATAAAGAAAAAAAAAAGAACAAAAAACTTTCTGTTATGATAGCTTTTATGTAAGAAAATACAATTAAGCATTAAGGGTATGTGCTAGTTTCACACCAGTGAAGTTGTTAAGATTTGTCATTAAACACTTGTAGACAGCAAAAAAATATATATTAAAAAAATCAGCATAAACTACTCTATAATTCAGATTGTGAACAGGCCTTTGTAAAACAGTTAACACTCCAGTGTTACTTTAGCCCTTGTGTTTGACACTCTGTTCAAGATTTACATGTCAGATTAAAACAGACCACCTTGCTGTATTTACATCCATTTTGCACCATCAATTCATACTTTTATTAAAATAAAATATGTGCTTTGTGGTGTGGGAAATGTTACATTGCCTGCCAACTCCAGACATGCTGTCATTTAAAACTTATACTTATTTTTTTTTTCAACCAAAAACATAGCATTTAGTGATTAAAATACACCTAGCTAAGGGTCTAACCCCTTTGCAAGGCATTGTGAATACTGAACTCGTCCCACATTTAACCCGTACCAATTATTTTATTTGTATTTATTTATTTTTTTTCGTTTCACTGATTCTTTTTCAACAAAAGTAACGTTATTTCGAAATGCAATATAAAGCACTTACCACATAAGCGAGAGTTAATCAGTCCTACCGCGTTCAATTAAAGCAGGTGTCACTGAAATCATTTCCCCCTGGAAACAAACTAAGCGACGGTGTAAGGAAACTTTAGGGCTGGTCTGCAACAACATGCTTCATGCTCCAGAGGACGCTAGTGCTTCACAAACAGATCTTATGCTGAGACCCCAGCTCGGGCCCATTCAAATCGTTGATACTTTTGGTCTCACTGGGGGCATTTGTTCTATAAAACATGTCTTTATAATCGGATTGATACAGCCTTACAATGTCATAAATCTATTAAACACACGATTTTTCCAGTAATCACAAACAGCTGTGTTTGGTCTGTCCTGATCAGCTCAGCACCAAGCCACTGGAAGGAAAGTCTGCAACCTTTAGGCAAAAAAAGCGTAACGGTTAATGCTTCTGCTTTTGGCAGTACGTGGGAAAGGAGACCATATCAAATTGTTTTTCATTCATTCATTTACTTAAGAAGTGCATATTTTCTTTACTTTACCACTAGAGGGGGCTCAAACCTAATGTGCAAGGATTCCACTTAAAGAGTTCGTGAACTGCCTTTATTATTTTGTACTGTTCTCTGAAAATCTAAAGGGTCTTGTTTTGAAATACTCTATTAATATAACAATAAATATTAAAAGCCATATTGTCCATTACTACTCTTATAAATTATTTTATCTTCTTTACCTTCTCAATATAGCTGTTAGTTCCTTATTCTGTATAATCAGGAATATTTGCCGAGATCTGCACATTTTGAAGAGATGGACCAGGATTAAGAACCACTGCTGTAATGTAAATTTTAACATTTCAAACAACACAGACACCAATATATTTATTTTCAATATATTTATTATATTAAAAATAGCAAGTTGCAAATTTAACATCCTTTCAAACAAAACGTGATTAGAAGCAAAGCCAAATTCATTCTCCTCTCCATCAAAAACGGAAAGGCTAAACCATGAAGGGCTGCAGTATCAGGCTACATTCAAGGCTGAAGAGCAATACACCCTAAAATAGCTTGCTGAAAAATAAAACATATAGTACTCAGTCAGAACAAACATTTAAGTGTTTTGTGTACCTGAATGGACACAAAGTATTTTTTTTCGATGGAATCATTTCAAATCAGGTACACTGTAGTAAAACTAGGAAATGGAACATAAATTAATGAATCTCCACATAAATGAACAAACAAACCTTAATTTCAAACATCTAACAGAACACAAAGTTACATTTTATAAAACCTATGACAGTAATCTAATTCAAAATCACTCAAAACATTGAAACTTCTCTAGAGTCACGTGTGGTTATAATTATTGTTATTCACACATGTATCAAAAATTATTTTCAAGCCTCATCTGGAATGACATCAAGTCTAAAGATTCTTGAGGGGTCACAAAGATACCAATTACAGATCAGACCCTGCAGCATTTCAGAAGGACAAACATAACAGTGTGGGAAGTCTAATTCCGCAGAATGACTAGACGACTCAAACACAAAAATGTGAGGTGAGTGTCCTTTTGAAAATATGTTTCAATAAAAATAAGAAAAATAAATTAAATGGACGTCATGTTGTCTCAAACCTGTATGCCTTTTTTGCCTATGCCTATGCCTATAGATAACAAACACACACACACACACACAAAATAAACTAAAATAATAATAATAATAAATGAAATATTATATTAAAATGTAAAAGTAAATGTGATCCAAACAACTTTCATTCTTTCATACAGGTTGTCTAGATGTCTGGAATGGCATCGGGATGAGTAAATGTTAGCAATCTTAATTTTTGGTTCAACTATAAAACAACTATTAAATCTTGACCATGTTTCATTAATTTGTCTATGACAGATCTGTTACTTTGTCAAGCAAAATGAAACAACAAAGGTTCAGGTTATAGTTATATAACATAACATGTAATCCCAACATTTGCGTGAATATCGATACCTAACATCTGTCAAGTCACCTTTTTGTGCATTTGCCTCAAAAGCTGACTGCATGGGCATGCACAGTGCAGAGTATGTCAAGAGCAAGGTAACTTAAAAGGGATTCACACAATGCAAGCATTTTCATTACCTTTACCAGCCAGTAATGGATACATTAAAGCAGATTGTATTCATACAGTTACAGGCTAACATATGATGTTAGAATATATATCATATGTTAGAATATATATATGTCTACTGGTGTTTTTGAGCATGAAGGACCATGCAGTCTATGCACATTACAGGTCTGTCCCATCATATGGTGTTATATACAAAACATGCACAAGTCAAATGAGCTCACCATAACTTATGCATTACTTCTGTAACCCACATAAAAAGATGATGCTAAAAGAAAAAGGCTATTTTATTGCCAAAACTTGCACAGACTAAAGGCATCATGTGCAATGCACTCCATCAACAAACATTGTTATTCAGTTCCATGTATTTTGGTTAATAGACATCAAATAGGGGAACAATCTCATAAAAAAAAATCAAACAGATATTAACTGAGGTATAAAATATAGTGTGAGTGAATCTCAGATGGATATGATAACTTTGCATCAATGCAAACATTCAGTTTCTTAAATACTACGTAGTGCACATGATAAATTGCTTAAGTGCACTTTTCACTAAACCCAAATGAGAATTCCTTTTTGAGGAGTACCAGGGGGACCTTTTCAACTATTTTTTATAATTATTTTTTTTACCCTTTATAGCCAAGTACAGTAGTTTAGACTAACAGATACACTAGTTTAGATTAACTTTATAATAAAATGTCAGTTGTTCTGGGTTCTCCCAAACAATAAATACAATCATTAATGGCACCACAGTACACAATGCATGTGATGCAGACTGTGCGGATAACAGCTTGTGAAAATGTTAACATAAATGATCGGAATTATATTTCCACTGTAAAATGGGCAAATCATAAAAAATATTTTTTTTTTCTAAAATAACAAAATATAACAATCATAAAAATTTCAAACATTTGAATACTTTTAACAGAATTCTATGCACTAAGCATAAAGTTCACAAATGTTTATTTCGGCTTACCGGCTATTTCTTCAGGCCTGTGCAAACAAATAACATAAGCTTTGATACTGGACTCATTCCGTACGCATGTAACAGTCCTGGATAAAACTTCTGGACAAAAATTTAAATGACAAAAAAAAAAAAAAAAAGTACTGAAACACTGCCTTTTGCGCTCTCTAATTCCATTCACTCAGAAAACCATCTTACCGGGGTTTTTCTTTCCAGGTCAAAAATCACACTCCGTTAGCAAAATTAGCACTGGTTTCCTGACTTAGGCTCTCTTTGACCTCTAGGGGTAGTGAATCAAAAAGGTGATCATCCAAAATGAGGCCATTTCGGCGCAAGAGTCGGCACTGGCCAAGCTGTGAAGGCAGGCAATCCAGGCAGTTGCCCTTCAGCTCAAGATGAGTCAGCTGCAGCAGCTGCCCAATTTTCTCTGGCAGCAATGAGATGCAATTGTACCCAAGGTATAGGCTACGCAGCTTTGTGCATTTAAACAGCTGCTTGGGTACCACTTCCACCTTGTTTCCTGTGATGTCAAAGTGCTGTAGATTCTGGAGAAAACCCACCTCTGGAGGAATCACTACGATGGAGTTTTGACTAACATCCAGGTATCTAAGTTTAAGAAGACTGAACAGAGTGGTAGGTAAGGTCTCTAGTTTGTTATGTGAAAGATAGAGGGACTCCAGGTTTTTAACATGACTTATGGACAATGGAATGGAAATTATTTTATTGTGCCACAGTTTGAGGCAGTTAAGCCGCTTGAGGTGCTGGAAGCTGATGACCTCTTCAATGGTATGGATATTGTTCGATTTCAAGTCCAACTCCTGCAGGTTGGTCAAACTAAAAATTGCATGCGGTATCCGTTCCAATTCACAATTTTGCAGCTCCAGTTCAGCAAGGTTCATCATCTTTTTCAAGATATTTAACACCAAGAGTTTAGTACCATCATTGTGAACCACAAGTTTGATCAGGTGGGGTGATAAGTCCGTAATGTTAGTCGGGATCTTGGTAAGGTTGCTCTTCAAATGTAGGATCTTTAGATGCCTCAAGTCCCTGAGGGACTCTAATCCTATCATTTTGTTATTCTCGGAGTTCAAGTTTCCCACCAAGTAGAGCTCTCTCAAGTTCTTTAGCATGTAAACCCAAGTGGGAATCTCTCCTACATCCGTAAACTTGACATGAAGGCAGCAAAGGTGATCGCGGAGGAAACTGAATGCAGTCTGTTCAACTTTGGCGGGGCAGTGGTAAAAGTGCAATTCGCGGAGGTTGGTCATCTGGGAAATTTTCGCTGTGATACGTGCCTCTGGGATGAGTTCTAGTTTTAGGACCTCTACATCAGTGAGGTCAAAGACCGCATCAGGAACGCCAGAAAGCATAAAAAGATGCAGCTCAAGCTTGTCCTGGGCATTGCGAGTCACGTGTTGGCGTAGTTTCTCAAAGGTCCACTCGTGGTTTAAGCTGATTTGCCGCAGTTTGTTCTCACTTACCTCTGAGAGAAAGACACCAAAACGTTTAGAGTACAATTGGTCATACTGGTCCACCATGTGTAAGAGGAAAGCAAAGTCATTCTTCACATCTGGGATATCACTAAAACTGCTTTCTTCTCGAACTTTCTCAAAAGAGTACTCTTTAAGAGGCCGTCTGAATAGCCAAAAAAGTGTGTAAATGCAAACCAAGCCATAAACAAAAATGAGGGCAATGTAGGTAACAAGGAGTTTTTTCAACATGAAAGCCATGTTATGGGTGCATTTAAATTTTGCGTATCCAGTTAAATGCTTAATTTCAGGCTCACAGTCATGGTCGAATTTAATGGACGTGACAAAGGTCATGGTGTAACACAGAATGAGAATGAATTTGACCGTTTTTGTTATTGTTTGAGCTACATAGAGTTTGTAAATCATGTCGCTGTCTTCTACATGTGTACGGAACTTCCTAACCTTCTCAAAAAGTGCTTTAGCTTGCTCTCCATCTTTCTTGTCAAGTATGGTCATACTTGGAACTTCAATGACTGGCTTCTCTGCAGAAAACTTAATGCTAGATTTCACAAGCATGGGTGTGGATGGATTTGGACTTCCCTCCTGACTGCTGGTTGAAAGATGCTTTGGTAATGTAGAGGCTCCAGTCAATCTCTGCTTATTCTCTTCAGAGTCTTCACAGGCTGTCTCAGACAATGCCTTGGTTGTCCAAGGGGACTCGAAACACTTACCCAAAATAGACACAAAAAGCTCAATTTTGGAACTGGTCTTTGGATACTTGAACCAAAAGTTACTGCTTACCATGAGAATAATAGTGTGAATAAGAGCTAGATATGGAAAGTATTTTGAATACCACGGAAGGGCAACATGGTAGCACATCTGATTAACAAAGACGTACTGCTGAAAATCCAGATTTGTTCGTAAACCCGTAGGCTGAGGTTGCCTGACAGGAGACGACTGTGAGAAGTGTTGGACAACACTGTCGGTTTGTTCTTTGCTTGCTGAAGGTGCAGCTGCCAATGTCACATGGCCTCCTCCTGTCCCTGAGCCAAGGGCTTTCTCTCGGAGCCTTTCTATGGCCACAGGGGTTTGGTCCTCCAATGATTCCAGAACAGGAAGGCAAACCACCTGATCTTTGGTTAACTGCATTGTCCCAGCAAATATGGCCAGCATAAGCATGACCACACCCAGGTAATCCATAAAGACGTCCCACCATGGTTTTAGTATCCGATAAGTTGGCTGGATGTCATTTAGAGAGGCAACTTCTGTGAGGGTAAACATTCCTATATGAAGACATAAAAAACATAAACATGTATTTAGTACACAGTATTATCAATGACAAATAAGAGTGTACGAGAAAAAACATTTAAAATACATGTAACTTATTATATATGTACTCTGTATTAATGTTGATTTAACATGGCTTTGAAAAAAACGAATATTTTTTTATTTAATACATTTCTGGTGTTATCATGAAGTGTACACATGTGGGAAAAACAACAAGAAGTTATCTTTTCAAAGGTAATATATAACAAGTGATATATATATAACAAATATATATATATATTTGGAAAGTCACACCACATGCCATTTTACAACCTCAATTAACCTTGCCTTGTCAAAGACGTCAAATTTATCTGATATTTAACATCTATTAAAATCTTATATATATATATATATATATATATATACACACACACAGACACACACACACACACCTTAATATAATAAAATGCATAATTCTATACAATGACTTGAATATACAACATTTTCATTTTCGCTCGTTCTTTAAGCTAATAAACACATCAAGTGCCTCAATGTTACACTCACTGCTATGAGAAATACAGGCTTGACATAACAAATCATTTTTCATCAAATCAATCTACAAATGCAAGGAGTGGCCTACTACACCACTAGAGATAACAAATGGTCCCATCACTTGGAGAGACATCCTAGTGTCTTTGTCTTATATCGGTTTTCACAGCACAGAGCTTGATCACTGCTCAGGCTCTAAAGCACTGCATTAGACTTTCTCATTAGATTATCAGTCTTAGTGGGCCCATACTGTACTGCATGAAGATAAAAGTCCTGCAGTGGCGAAACCTGGCCAAAGACAATGTTGTCTTTCATATCAAGTTGCAAGTCCCTGCACTAATATTCAGGCATTTCGCAGGCGTTCTATGGATGTGAGAAGCTCAGCTTTCACATTGGTAAGACTTAACTATAAACATCCAACAGGCCAAACTGAATGACCTTCTCACTGTCAGGAAACAACTGACTCAATGTCTTATTAAGGATTAATTATCTTGTATTTTACTTGGCTAATAAAGCTGTTACGTATATAAATCATAAATGTTTTCAGTAACATGAATTCGTTATTGGAGTTATTCTCCTTAAAGGAAAGTGTTATCAGATTACATGTACTATTACTTAATACTTGTATTTTTTCCATGAGGCCTTTCTACTAATAAAACAAAGTCTAGACTTGCTTCACAAGACAATCACATTCCATCCAAGTCACAAGTACTTTGATCTTCCGTTCAAATCTTACGCCTTAGATGTTAACATGTCAACTGTAAGGAAGGTGTAAGAATCTAAGAAGCATGTGGAAAACGTTGAAGTTAATAATACAAATCATTTTGTATTTCAGTCAATAAATGTAAAATAATTAATAAATAGTGTGTGTCACAGATGAACAACTTTAAAGTGGTGCAGTCCAGTTCAAGATTGGCATTAGTTACAGTAGTAGCTGTATGTGCAGAAGTCCTTAATCTGCTTTAATTAGTCTCTAATTTAGTGCAATTACACAATATCTTATTTAGCCAAGTCAGATTGCCATAAACAACAATTACTACTCTCTCAGTGTGTAGCCATTGGGTTAGAAAAGCACTTGTGATTTCTCAAAGGGCACATAATAACGTACAGATGCAATTTACATCAAAGCACATAGATAGACAGTGTAAAATCAAAAATCTAGATCCTGGCTGGATATTTCAGCAGGGTGATCTATTTTGGTAGATCTGTCATTTTATAAGTATTAACATCTGCAGAGCTCATCACTTCTTTGATGGTACTTTACTGTGAAAAAAGAAAAAATCAGTCCTTTAAAGTAAAAATTAATACCAGCCTATTACATAAAGTGGAAATTGAGCACACAGCCACCAGCAAGACTGTGAATAATATTAAGTCACCTTATAAATGTAATGCTCAAAGACTGGTAAAGTAGGACTCAACAAGACATCAGAGAATGTCTGAGAATTGCTTTTCCCATTGTCTATCCAAAATAAGATGGAAGGTTACACACACTTACCCTAGGAGCAGAGATGTTAAGCAGGCTGGTTTGCAAATGTTTTGAAGAGTCTACAACAGAAATGCTCTGTTTCACTACAAGCAATAAATAAAGTATATGGATTGATAGGATATGACATAATCCGGATTCTCAAAAGAATGTAATTTTATAGCATTCACAAACAGGAAATGCTTACACAAACATCTTCTGATAATTACCTTATTACTGGAATAGATTAGGGCTGGACAATATGGCCAAAATTTATATCACAATAGAGTTCTTAAGTTTGGTCGATACAATATAATTCTGATATCGATTTGAACACTATTAAAAAAAAAAAAAATCTGCCAAGAACGCCCACAGCAGATGTCTGAGCATACAAACTTATGAAAAATGTATTTGCCAAGTCTATGACACCTCATTTAAAACCATATAATATTTTAGAAGAAAAAAAACAGCACAAATAAATAGATGTTTTTTTATTATTTATTTAGCCTTCATACAAACAATAAATGTGAAATCACTGTCAAATAATTGTCTCAGACTCACCTAATTAATATTCATATATTTAACTTTTATTATTATTATTATCTTCTGCTTACCAAGCCTGCAATTATTTGATCCAAAATACAGCAAGAACTGTAACATTTAGAAATATTTTTACTATTTCAAATAACTGTTTTATATTTGGAAATATTTTAAAATGTAATTTATACATTTCAAAGCTATATTTTTAGCATCTTTACTCCAGTCACATGATCCTTCAAAAATCATTCTTATATTCTGATTTGCTGCTCAAAAATAATTTATTATGTTGAAAACAGCTGAGTATATATTTTTTTAGGTTTCTTTGATGAATAGAAAGTTTAGAAGGACAGCATTTATCTGAAATAGAAATTGTAACATTATAAATGTCTTTATCATAGCTTTTGTATATATATATATATAATTGATGTAGCAATGTAGAGGGTTGAACGGTATGTTGGAGTGTCTAGAAAAGCTATTTGGAAAGGATTTGCCATTTTGTCTAAAGCTGCAAGTTACACAGGAATTATTCACATTATTTTTATAAAGACAAACTTGAGGTAAACAAATTTTTCTGCCTGAAATCAAATTAATTGTTATTTCCTGAAACAAAAAGATGGCAAAACAATTGAATTGGCTTATTTGGAAACAGGTTGTCTAAATTTTTTATTTTACTTTTTTTTTTTTTTTTTTTATATAACTTTGAGAGTATAGCTGTATTCTGATAATATAATAAATCAGAGCTGCAAAATGAATTCTGGTCTTTCACTCATTTTTTACCAGTCTATGGTGATGAGAAGACTCAGTTTTAAACCTCACCTAGGTAACACAACCTTAACCCACAAAAGACTCTATTACCATCACAGCTAGCCTTATTTAACCTCAGTCTGGGCTTTTACCCCATAACTAGGTCACGGCTGCATCTGTTATTCTCATTTGCTGTGTCTCAAACAGAAATTTTAAATGACAAAGCTGTTAACCAATCATGTCTCTTCATGTTATCCTGCACATTTCAGTGTTGGGGCAACCATATGTGTCCCATATAGAGGTTATTGAAATATACATATAGCCTACTGTATATCACATATACAGGTGGCTGTAGGTCATTGAGGTAAAATAAAGTGTTATTGTAATAGTGTATGAACATTTATGTATATGTGTAAAGGGAAAAACGGATTAAAGGCTGAAACTGAACAATACCTACCAAGTCAAGTGTAAGAAATCAAAATCAGGAATTCAAGAATAATATTAAGGTCAACCAAAAATTTTAAATATCTTCTGCACATAATCCAACATCACCAAATGTGTCTAAAAAAATGTTAATCTAAACCTAAATTCAAACTCTTTGAAATTAACACTTTACATCAACTTGACTGCAGTGGTTGTGTCTACAACAACTGTCCTGCTGGATGAAATTCTGGGGATATGAAATAGTGTACAATATTATGAAACAAATTATGTAATATGAATTACCTAAAATTAGATAAATCAGTAACTTCTTACAAGATAACTGACATTCATATCACTTGTTATAAATTAGCCTGTGCAACTGTTTGAACAGTCAATTACAGTCTCCTTCGAAAAGTGCCCAAACCATCGTGCTTTGACTGAACTATACTACTCTGACAGTCTTCATAAACATAACCTAAAAAAAAAACCTCGACAATTTGTAATATTTCAGAAATTAATGAATAACATATCGTACATACTTACTGTCTCATATAAACGTCATCAAACGTCATCCATGCAGCACTTTAATTCCTGAGAATCTGAAACACAGTTTTATCCACTTGTCCCTGCAGTAATGGGGACTCAGTTGTAGACAAATATGCGGTCCACTCGTCTGGGAGACGTCATTTTGAGGGCATTCACTCCATTGTGTTTCTATACCGGGTCACGCCATACATACGACAAGGGTTTGCTTCCCAATAAGGCGTAAACCGCGAGCAAAACGCGATTTACAGGAAGGGACTGTAAATCCCTGTGAACGCAATCCGGTGACTTGTCATGTCTTCGCGGTTCTGTGCAGATTAACGCCGCTCAGGCAGGAAACCGTTGAAAGTCGTATGACTCTGTTGTGTTAAAGCGGTAAAAGTGTCGGTACAAAAGGACAACTTACTAATCCTTACCTGAGAGGGCTTTATGCACATGTAAGGGTCCCCGCTCATCTCATTGTTTATGGTACATTCAGAGCTGCGCGCACAACAGCAGAGTCAACCAGTCTGCACCAGTTCTCTACACTGCATATCCGCCACCTTTAAACCCGCACAAAAACACATTTACAGGCTGATACATACCTCAAAACAAAGCTGTCGTTTTAAAACCGTCAACGCTGCCACGATATCCATGCGTACGAAATGATGAATGAGAAAATGTCTCTGATAAACAGAAATGTACTGTCAAATAGAGGAAGTGCGTGTGGGCGGAGCTAAAGTTTACGGGAGGATTTACGCGCGAAACACCTGACCGGTGTCTTGAAGTTACTAAGCAACCAAACCCAGTTTGTTACACATGAATAGTTACATGTTTGAAACTGTTTTTCTACTGTCTATGGTTTGAAAGCACTTTCCACGAATAGGGTAAATACTGGATTTGAACCATCAGAAAATGTTCAATTCTATATATTTTATGTCCAATTCCACACGCTCATTTTAGAATTTCTTATAGGATTATATATTATAAATAAATTATACACTTTATAAATTGTAAAAATAAATCAAATACAAATATGATAAAATGAGTAACACTGTTGCAAATTCAGCCAAAATTAAGATGTCACTCAGAAGGGGTTTGCTACAAATATTGGTTTGTAATTACTGCTGATTATTTTTATCTATCTATATATTATCATGGGGTATGTATTTTAGTCAATTATTTGGTATAGTACTTGTGTTGAATGGTTGAGACCTATGAATGCAGTCAGTACTTAAACAGAAGAAATGAACATACAATTAGCACCAATGATTATTTTACAGATTAAGCATTCAGTTCTAAAATAAAGTTGGCTGAACTTTCTACTCAAGAACTCTTCACTTATTTATTTATAGTAAACCAGCTAAATATTAAACTCTGTACTTGCTGAGTTTGTCACCATAATTGCTAGAGTCAAGTACTATTTCAAATATGCAATTACTGTTCTTAGAATCAAAACAACAAGCAAATACAAAGAGTAGTTATTACCAGACACCATAAAATAATATGGAGCAAAACTCACCTTATGTCAGTTTTCATCATAAATGCATGCATTTGTAAGCTTTCTGTCTTGTATATATGTAAATGAGATCCTTTATGTTTTACAAGCGAAACATATGGTTGCAAATAAGATTAAACAGACTTTGCCTTCCCCACCCCACCAGAGAACCAGGTCCAGAGGGTTTTTGCGTTGGGTAAATAACTGCCTCATGAATGATTTGGTGTGGGTCAGTGGTGTTGTTAATCATTGTGTCTAGCCACCTGCACACACAGAGGGAGACAAAGGAAAGAATATCAGAAAACCACACAAAAAAGTCTCAGAGTTTGATTGAAACAGAGGGTGACAAGGTGAATCCCACATTCCAATTCATGCCGCAGGCAAATTCTGGGTACATGCGGACATTTCTTGGCATTCAAGTTCTTCAGCTATAATAGGCCGCTCTATAGCTTAGCTTTAGTGATGCTGTCTTTAAAATGACAATTTAAATTTGTTTCTATAGATTAAATGAGAAAGGCTTTAGAACTGTCTGCTTTTAATTGATGGCAAAATAAATCAGATTAAATTCAAAATCTCTAACATTGTCTCTAATCACAAGCTTAAAGTGTCTTTTTGCCTCTATCTTCAGCTCCACTTTGACAGCTGCTGGACCTTGCCTTTTCATGGTTGAACAGATAGCAGTCTTGTCCTCTGGATACATTTTCAAGATCATATTGTCCAGGGTCATCAGTTTGTCAGGTTTGTAAAGGCCTGAGGTCTGGTGCACAACTTCTTGATTTGTTATTAATGCACTACAAATCACAGACCTGCAAAAACTCTTCAGACAACAGATTAATGAACTTGCCATCAACATGCTCTATTTTGCATTAAACATTTGTTAATATAAATATTAATAGTTAAAGCTGCAGTCGGTAACTTTTGATGCTCTAGCGGTTAATAAACAGAACTGCTTGCTTCTTGCAGAAGAACATTGTAGCCGGAACTACTTCTCTCTGTTTATGTCTATGAAGAATCACAAAGGTACTGGGTTACTCCGCCACGGTATCTCCGAAGCAATCTAAAATAGTCCGAATATAAACACTTATTATAGGTGCACCCTAGTGATTCAGGACAAGCTAAAAACAGGGCTTGGAAAATGGATTCATGGTGTACTCGCTTATTATATACATTTTTCTACATTTTGAACACAAACAAAGTTACGGACCACAGCTCTGATTGGTTGTTTCTTACCGGGAGCGGATGAATTTCTGCAAATGGCAATAGGACCACTGGGAGGAGCCAGAGGAGCTTGATTTTTTCACAGATTATCTGTCTCATATTCTACTGTCAGGACATAATGACAGGTTTAACAAATATGTAAAAAATATATTTTTTCAAAAGTTACCTACTGCAGCTTTAAAGGGATAGTTCACCCAAAAATGAAAATTCTGTCACTAATTACACAAATTCATTCATTTTTGGAGCACAAATTAAAATATTTTTGATGAAATCCAAAAGCTTTCTGAGCATGCAAAGACAGTGACGCAACTACCACATTCAATGCCCAGAAAGGTAGTAAGGATATCATTAAAATAGTCCATGTGACATCAGTGGTTCAACCGTAATGTTGACGTGTCAGTTGTGTTGCTGTCTATGCAGGGTCAGAAAAGTATGATTTCATCAAAAATATCGTAATTTGTGTCCCAAGATGAACAAAGGTCTTACAGGTTTGGAACAACATGAGGATGAGTAATTTTTGTGTGAACTATCCTATTAATAATAATAACTGCTGCACGCCATGGAGTGCAAACGTGGTCCCTGTAGGGTTCGTGGATCACCTGTTGAAGCTTTTATTTGTAATGAGTCTACATTCTACATTTGGTATATGGAATGTTTTAGACTACGTGATGACAAGGGATCAGACGAAAGTTAAACATCTCCATCTTGTTGGCAAAATAGTGTACTTGTACTTTCTATTTTAGGGTGCAAGTACTTGCCTGCCTTAGATCTGTATGTGGTGTTGTGTTTCAGGATGGTAATTAAGATATGTTCTATATAAAGGCATTCGCTGTCCACTTTTGTCAAAGTTAGATGACATGCCAGCATACAGAGCAAAACTGTGACAAAATATTTGCTTCCATCTCTTTTGGAGTTTTGTACAGGTAGAGGTAGATGGAGGGCATTTTCTAATTCTCTGATTTCAATAATAATATAATAATAATAATAAAATACTAATTTTACCTTCAAATGTAGCATAATTTACATTAAACAACTACATGCAAGGCAGAGGTGATGCTTTTGAAAGGTGCAGTAGCTATAGTATTTGTCCTCTCTGATTTTTACTGTAGACCAGACCATGATTCAGCTA
Organism: Carassius gibelio; assembly: GCF_023724105.1. Lineage (NCBI taxonomy): Eukaryota > Metazoa > Chordata > Actinopteri > Cypriniformes > Cyprinidae > Carassius > Carassius gibelio. The sequence goes on from NC_068376.1 coordinate 16,178,707, forward strand.
TCAATAGCCATATATCCATCACAGCTGATCATGTGACCAAGCAAACACTCTCTGATCCCCACTTGGTGCTGGAACATGAGATGAGATAGGAGACAACACCCACATACCTCCGTTAGACAGAGGATTGCTACGTCAGACATTAATAATTCCCTTTCATATAAATTAGGCCTAACTGTTGTACAGCATCATCTTTTACTAGCATTCTCTTAATGACCATATGAAAATAAAGTAAATTTGAACGCAATGCATTTTTTTAATGAATTAGTTTTTGCTAGAAAAGGAAATATTGAATATATTTAAGAATTAAAAAAAAACATTGAATCATGCTATACAGATTAAATTATTGGCTTTAAAGGGGACCTATTATGCCCCTTTTTATAAGATGTAATGTCTCAGGTGTCCCCAGAATATCTCTGTGAAGTCTCAGCTCAAAATACCCCACATATCATTTACTATATCATGCCCAAACTTTCCCTTTTTGGGTGCGAGCAGAAACATGACCTGCTGCTCCACACTCTTCTTCCAGAAGAGGGCGAAGCATTTACAGTCATGCTTTCGGATACTCTCCAATAATAAAAGTCGCACAGTGTATAGAATTCATGATGTATTAATGATGTATTAATGTATTAGATGTATTAATACCTGTTTTTATACTGTCTGTGATCAAAACCGGCTCTTCGTGATCCAACTTCATATCCAGAACACACAAATATACCACACTTTATATTTTGTGAAACAGTTGAAACAAATGTGCCGAATCGTGTTGAGGCTTCGAAACAATATGACACTCGTCTCCACTGTGGCACCTAAGTTAGTGGTCACTTGCGCAGCATTGTCAAAACTTAAAGGGTTAGTTCACTGAAAAATGAAAATTATGTCTTTAATGACTCACCCTCATGTCGCCAAACCCGTTAGACCTCTGTTCATCTTCGCAACACAGTTTAAGATATTTTAGATTTAGTCCGAGAGCTCTCAGTCCCTCCATTGAAAGTGTGTGTACGGTCTACTGTCCATGTCCAGAAAGGTAATAAAAACATCATCAAATTAGCCCATGTGACATCAGAGGGTCAGTTAGAATTTTTTGAAGCATCGAAAATAATTTTTGGTCCAAAAATAGCAAAAACTACGACTTTATTCAGCATTGTCTTCTCTTCCGGGTCTGAAACACTGCAGTTTAGTGATATCCAGTTGGCAAACGAATCACTCGATGTAACCGGATCTTTTTGAACCAGTTCACAGAATCAAACTGAATCGTTTGAAACGGTTCATGTCTCCAATACGCATTAATCCACAAATGACTTAAGCTGTTAACTTTTTTAATGTGGCTGACACTCCCTCTGAGTTCAAACAAACCAATTTCCCGGAGTAATTCATGTACTCAAACAGTACACTGACTGACAGTACACTGAAGAGAGAACTGAAGATGAACACCGAGCCGAGCCAGAGAATGAACGAAGGATTGACTCATTTGTATGAAGCAGACTGACACACAGAGCGTCTGAACCAAACTTATTCTTTTGGTGATTGATTCTTAACTGATTCTGTGCTAATGTTATGAGCGCGGGTAAACCGAAGGATTTCAAGAGCAACCGAAAAGAATCAAGAGCAATCATCGCCAATGACGTCATTACTTCGAGCGCAAAAGAACTGGTGAACCATTTTCTTCAACCCGTTTATTGAATCGAACTGTCCGGAAGAACTGGTTCACGGAAAAGAACCAAACTTCCCATCTCTACTGGTGATCCGAAAACCGATGCAACCGGTTCTTGATTCGTGAACGAGTCAGTCTTTTGTTCATTATCTGGCTCGGCTCGGTGTTCATCTTCAGTTCTCTCTTCACAGCAGTTCAGTCACTGTACTGTTTGAGGAAACGAATTACTCCAGGATATTGGTTTGTTTTAACTCAGGGAGTGTCATCCAAATTACAAAAGTTAACAGCTAATTTGTGGATTAATTGTTAATTTGTGTTTATTGGAGACGCAAACATTCAGTTCGATTTGGTGAACTGGTTCAAGAATATCCGGTTACATCGAGTGATTCTTTCGTGAACTGGATATCACTAAACTGCAGTGTTTTGAACTCTCTCTCTCACACAGACACGGAAGAGAAGACAATGATGAATAAAGTCATAGTTTTCGCTATTTTTTGGACCAAAATGTATTTTCAATGCTTCAAAATATTCTAACTGACCCTCTGATGTCACATGGACTACTTTGAAGATGTTTTTATTATCTTTCTAACCATGGACCGTATACAGTACAAACACTTTCAATGGAGGGACAGAAAACTCACGGACTAAATCTAAAATATCTTAAACTGTGTTCCGAAGATAAATGGAGGTCTAGTGGGTTTGGAACGACATGAAGGGTAAGTTATTAATTACATAATTTTCATTTTTGGGTGAACTATCCCTTTAAGTTTCACCTCAGCCATCCCTACTTTCTGAATGTGTTTGTAAGCACACTGAATGGCCAATGTGGCTAAAGTTACTGTATTCAATGAGACCAGAGCTAACTTATGTCGTTATTTATTTTTAAGAAGCAATTGATTTGCATTTATGAATTATAGAGATGGTGTTTTGGGGTTAAAAATTTAAATTAAATAGCTCTGGTCTCTTTGAATACAGATACAATGTGTTAAGAAGCACATTCAGAAAGGTTTCCAAACATTCGCAAAATTAATAGTTAGGTATTTGCATGTCCCGGATATGAAGTTGGATCACGAACAGTTGGTATTGGATCCATATATAAGAATCAACTTTTGTTGGCCCTTGTTTGCAAAGTTTGTAATAATTAGCATTATTTTAACACATACGAATTTAGCGATTTTCTTGGACCTATTCCCTTCATGAATATAATTAGTCCACTATGTCCTTAGTGAGTTAATAAAAGTAAAATTGGCATAATAGGTCCCCTATTATGTTACACAATTAAAGCTGCAGTAGGTAACTTTTGACGCTCTAGCGGTTAATAAACAGAACTGCTTGCGTCTTGCGGAAGAACATCGTAGCCGGATTTACTTCTCTCTGTTTATGTCTATGCAGAATCACAAAGGTACTGGGTTACTCAACCGCAATACCCCCCGAAGCAATCTAAAATAGTCAGAATATAAACACTTGTTATAGGTGCACCCTAGTGATTCAGGACAATCTAAAAACACGGTTTGGAAAATGGATTCATGGTGTACTCGCTTATTATATACATTTTTCTACATTTTGAACACAAACAAAGTTACGGACCGCAGCTCTGATTGGTTGTTTCTTACCGGGAGCGGATGACTTTCTGCAAATGGCAATAGGACCACTGGGAGGAGCCAGAGGAGCTTGATTTTTTCACAGATTATCTGTCTCATATTCTACTGTCAGGACATAATGACAGGTTTAACAAATATGTAAAAAATATACTTTTACAAAAGTTACCTACTGCAGCTTTAAATTATGTAAATAATTATGTGCAAATTTTTGTGTCCATTTCATTTTCAAAATTCAAAATACTGTCATCCCACATAAATAAATAAATAAAATATTTACAATATCAGCAATGTGTTAAACTTTCTGGTGTATGCAGGCATTTAGGAAATCAGCAAATTATCCTTAAATATTGGATAGACTCGAATCTGTTGCATTTTCTGCACAATACTGTCACCTGTGTGACAGCTCTCCCTCAGAATTTCAAAACATCAACTGAACTCAACACAAAGGACAAAGAATGCATTTTATTTATGCTGTTTTACAAATCAAAAACACTTTGGTAGAATGAAAATAATACAAAACTAAGGCATAAAATAAGGCATATGGCGGCACTATATAGCTGTTTTGACACAATCTGTATTGTATAAAGCACTAGGCTATATAAATAAAGGTGACTTGACTATATTATGTCAGCACTTTTATCTAATGGAAAACAAATCCTTCCTTTTATGCACAGATTAAAAAAAAAAGTCCACTCTGAAGCTTTCGCATTCACATCACTATAACCTCTAACATGCAGACCAGACATAAGACCTGAACAGGAACTGACCTTCCTGACCCAAGACAGGTCTACTGACAAAAAAAATGTATAAAATAAAAATAAAAATCACTTCAAATGCACCAAAGTCATTTGTGAATATTTTAATAAAAGAATACATGCAAAACACACAAAGATCTGGTAATCTAAACAGCTCAAGTATTCAGTTTTAACCTTCTTAAAGCAACTAAAGATGTGTATTACCAGTGTCTTGGAATTCATACATGAAACACTGATTCAATGACACTTGCTTATGATGGCGATGTAACAGCAGTCTATTAAGAAAAGGCCACATGCTGATCTCAGTACATCAGATGAGTCACCTCTCACAAGGCAAGATCAGATCAGAACAGACGATGTAATCAGAATCAGAATCAGAATCAGAATTCTGATTCTGAATCTCTGATTCTGATAATTGCCATGTACATGACCTCAAGAAAAGACACACACACTCATAATCAATCTCCACTGTCTAGCTGAGAGAAAATACTGTGGGAACTAAGTCTACCTGATAGGCCTGTCGCAATAATCAATATATCGACTTATCACACAATATATGTACATGACCTCAATAAATTTTAGTGACAATGTATCGCCCATTATATTTACTTAAACATTAATGTCACCATGTTTTTTGCATTCCACTTGCGCCAGTGTCTTTGCAGCTTCTCGTACATAACATGGTGTAGTTGGTGCTAGTTCAAAAAAAAAAAAAAAAGAATATTTCTTTTTTCTACTTGTTACTTTGCCGTTTTTTTAGAAAATGTTTATTTACTATTTATTCAAGTTTTTAAGGTATCTGAATATAAAGTTTTTTGTCATTTGAAAGTATGTAGGTCTTCTTGCATTGTTATGCTTTTATATTATGATGGTCTTAAAATGGTCTTAAAATTACAATAATATTATTTATCACAATTATTGCTGGGACAATATATTGCACAACAAAAAGCTGTTATCGAGACAGGCCTACTACCAACCTGATTTATCTTAGTGCACCTTGAGAGATACCTTTTTTGCATATTATAGACATTATAGAAGAATACGTTTCTTCAAATGCTTTTGTTTATATGTTTAGAGCTTTGTTTCTGGCAAATGTTTTCTTTTAGTTTGCATAAAATGCTGTTTTATAACAAAGTTCGGGAGGAACAGTCGCAGTTCATTAACCTGATTAACACAAGTGGAGACCAATCAGTAATCAACTCATGACAAGGTATAAATAACAGCAGAACCTATCTCTGTTCATTGACAGTTTCAGCATCCCTCCTCCACCCCATTTCTCCTCACTTATAGATCCATCTACTCTTACCACAACCCGGGGGAGTACTCTGGGTTCGGGCCACATCCCGAGCTCGGAGCCCTCCACCCGGACAGCACGCCAAATACGCATAAACTTACGGTATTAATATACGTAGATGTGAACTCGTGAAATGGAAACAGGTTACAATTCAAGCTTAAATGACAAATACTGTTGACTAATATGATTAATAAATAGAAATGTCTATTTGTAGTACATTATTGGTTTATAAGAAAAAGGTGTGTACATTAAAAGACCAAGTTCAGGTAAGAAAAATGCTTTCTTCATCTGCATTCTGTCTTCAACCAGAGAAGTCAAGTACTGTTTAAACTAAGCAAACCACAGCAGAAAAAAAAACCTTTAGAAATGCATATTGTGACATTTGAAGCTAGGTACAACTAGAACATAAGAGGTATACTGAAATGTGGTTACCTTTATCTGCCCAGGATCTACTGCCAACGGCAGACAAACTCATCACTAAAACAGTAATGCTACGATAAACATGTAAATCTACCCTAGAACACATGCATAAGGATCCTGCTTTCCAAAAGCTTAACAATTATCAGAGTAAATATGCAGGAAGAAAAAAACTAAACAAATACTACTAGTATAAATGTTTACATTAACTATTTTCCTATAATACATACTTCAAATCCTTGCAAGGTCCTATATACACATAACGTGTCAAATAAAAGGAATGTTAAAGTTTCTAGTGCAAATTCTAATATCACTATTTCCAGTGCAAAACATGTTGTACAGTACTTGACCTGCAAAAGCTTAATGAATTATTAAAGCAGATGTCAGTCAAATGCCGTGAAAGAATGCAATGAAATTGCATCCCACTGTCTTTAAAATGAATCCCTGTCAATTGTCTAATTTTATGATTTACATGTATAGAAAATCTTTGTATCTTTGTATCTTACATGTATCTTAAAATGTTTACATGGCATCTTTTCCATAATATACAATGTAAGGCATTAAAAGGTATTCATCCCTAGATTTTTCTCTTTTTTGCATTAAAAGGCCATTAAGCACAAGTCCAGCTCTAAACATGAAATTACAAGTACTCACCCATATAGATCACTATACATACTACAGGACGAAACCCCTGGAGTCTTGCCTCTTAAGGAGTCAGATTACAATATTTGGCATGAAAGCAAAACAGTCATCACTCTGCTTGCATTTGTTCCCTGACTTCTGTAGGCAGCGTTTCAAACAGCGCGTCTTCTACGACAAGTCCACTGCACTTTAAGGCGCGACAATGGCCAAGTTCAGCTGGTAAGAACTCAAAGTGATTACCCTTTAACTCCAAGTGAGTCAGTACACCTAGGAAAGAAATCTTTGGTGAGAGGACAGACAGCATGTTTCTGCCAAGCTTTAGAGTCTTTAGCTTCTTACAGAAGAAGAGCTCATCGGGAATATTTTCAATTTTGTTGCAACTAACAGAGAAGTACTGAAGGCTTTGGAGAACGCCTATCTCCGGTGGGATAAAACGGATGTCATTATTGGAAACATCAAGGTAACGGAGTTTGTTGCACAGGAACAAATGTGAAGGTAGGATCTCGATCTTGTTATGACTGAAGTAGAGGCGCTCCAAGCTGGTGAGTTTTTTAATGTGTTCGGGTATAAAAGCAATGCTGTTGTGCCAAAGCTTCAGACAGGTCAGCTTACTGAGGTGCTGGAAGCTGACAATCTCTTCAATGGTGCGTAGATTGTTCTCTTTCAGATTCAAAGTCTGCAGATTAGACAGGCTGAAAATGGCGTGTGGTATGCGCTCCAGATCGCAGTGCACCAACTCAAGTTCTGTAAGATTCACCATCTTTTTCAGGTTGTTTAGCATGACCAGTTTGGTGCCATCATTGCAAACACAGAGGCGTAGTAGATGGCTGGCCACATCCACAATGGATTGAGGGATCTTGGTGAAGTTGCTCTTGAGCGTCAGTGTCTTCAGCGCTTTGAGCTCTCGTAGAGAGTCTAGGGTCACATTCTTTGATGCATCAGAACTCAAAGAGCCACTCAGATGGAGCTCTTCCAAGTTTCGCAACACATACATCCACTGTGGAAGTTCACGGGCATCATCAAACTTAACTCGCAACACCTTCAAGTTCTCCTTGAGGAAGGAGGTGGCTGCACTGTGGATCTTGAGCGAGCACTGGTAAAGCGAAAGCTCCTGGAGATCCTCTAGTTGGGCAATGGCTGCTGGTATGGTAACATTATTAATAATCTCAAGCTTCAAAGACTGCAGCTCTGTCACCTCGAAGATGGTATCTGGGAGACCCGACAGCATAAAGAGTTGAAGTTCTAGTCTGTTATTGCTGTTGGTCTGCAACTTCTGCCGAAGCTTATCAGCTGTCCACTCGTGGTTGAGGTTGAGCTGTTTCAGCTTGTTTTCACTCACTTCTGAGAGAAAAACTGCAAATCTCTTGGAATATAAGGGATCATACTGGTCGATCATGTGCAACATGAAAGCAAAGTCATTCTTTACATCTGGGATGTCATCAATTCCGGTCTCTTGCCTGACATATTCAAAAGAGTATTCCTTGAGAGAAATATAGAACAGCCAGTAGGATGTATAAAGGCAGGTAAGTCCGTAAACTCCAACAAAACACAAATAACAGTAGGAGAGCTTGGAGAACAAGTGGGCCATAGTATGATTGCAACAGAAGTACCGGTAGCCTGTCATGTCCAGCATGTTCTCAGTACAGGTAACACTGAACCTAACCTGTGACACCAGAGCACTGTTGTATGCAATTATAAGGATAAATTTGAGTACTTTTACAACAGTCTGACGGACATACATCATATATAATATATCACCCTCCTCCACATGCAGGCGGAATTTTTTGACCTTCTCAAACAAGGCCTTGGCTTGCTCTCCTTCCTTCTTGTCAAGGACACTTGCTACTGGCTGTTCAACAACAATCTTTTCAGGAATGGATCTCAAAGACTGAGTCTTTTCCAGGTTGCCCTCACCAACTGGAGTATCAAGGTTTGACCTACTGGCACTGTTCTTCTTCTTGTCCTTCTCCTCAGGATTCTCCCCAGATACTTCTGACAGTGCCCTCGTAGTCCATGGGGAGTCAAAACACTTGCCCAGAATGGATACAAAGTGCTCAATTTTAGAGCTGGAGCCAGGAAATTTGAACCAGAAATTGCTGCACACCATGAAAATGACAGTATGTATGAGAACCAGGTAAGGGAAGTACTTAGCATACCAATGCAGTGCCTTTTCATAGCACATTTGGTTTATGTAATTATACTGCTGAATATCCAAGTTCGTCTTTAGTCCTTTCAACTCATGGACAGGCACTATTGATTCATTTTTTGTAGAAGGAGGTGGGCACATCAGCTCTGTTTGGTTTGGCGAGAATGTTCTTTGAGGAAGGCATATGATTTTATCTTGCATCACCTAAATGGACAGAAGAGTGAAAGAGAAGAGACAGAAATTTGTATTAAAGTAGTTGGGGGATAGTTAAACCAACATCTTTCCATGTACATCATAACTATGCAATCTTCTATTCTAACTTATGTATAATTACATTAATATCCCCAAGTATGCAGTAAATGCTAATGAACCTCAAATGCAGAGAGGAAATAAATAAACCTCAAGAGTTTTTAAGATAGCAGACAAGGCAATTGCTTGTACTGAATTACAATTCCACACCACCCATAGATTACCAGGAACAGTGTAACACTATCTGACATGGAGCATCTCTTTTAAGATAACTATTTCGGTCCTCTGACATCATTGTTTTGACTCAGACAGGAAATGAAAAATCATTACATTAAAGGTGGGTGAAATGGCCAAAATCTTGTATCACCATATGAACCATTTTATATCACAAGAACGATATATATCACTCTTTATTATTTTTTTTCTTTTAATTAGGTTTTTATGATATTAAAATCTTTGATACCATATCATTTTCATAATCGTCACCAATTTTGATATCAAACTAATACAAGAAGAAAAAAGAAAAAAAAGAAGTTCACTGGAGATAAATAAACAGTCAGTAATAGGACAAGCAATAGGACAAAAAACTACAATATTAGATTTTCTCTCACTGTTGTTTGATTAACATGAATGGTAGACAGAATGAATATTGGAACACTTACCCTTTAAGACTGGAGCTTTCTTTCGTAACTGTTTACGATCCCTTAAGATCTAAATGGCTTTGTTTATGAGGATAGGCTACTTGCAAAGCTGGGAATTTGGACACATATATGTGTTTATGCAATCATTCAAAGCCAATAAAGCAGCAATCAAACTGTGAAACTCGTTTATTAAATCAATTCAATGCAAACAGACTGAAGTAGTTAAAGTCTTTGGTTCTTTTAATTGTGATGATTTTGAGTTACATTTAACAAAAACCCACAAATTCACTATCTCAACAAATTTTGAATACTTCATAAGACCAATAATAATGATTAAAAAAAACATTTTTAGTGAATTGTTGGCCTTCTGGAAAGAATGTTAATTCACTGTACTGTGCATTTACTTAGTGCTTGGTAGGGGCTCCTTTTGCTTTAATTTCTGCCTCAATTCGGTGTGGAATGGAGGTGATCAGTTTGTGGCACTGCTGAGGTGGTATGGAAGCCCAGGTTTCTTTGACAGTGGCCTTCAGCTCATCTGGATTTTTTGGTTTGTTGTTTCTCATTTTCCTCTTGACAATACCCCATAGATTCTCTCTGGGTTTAAGGTCTGATGAGTTTGCTGGCCAGTCAAGCACACCAACACCACAGTCATTCAACCAACTTTTGGTGCTTTTGGCGATGTGGGCAGGTGCCAAATCCTGCTGGAAAATGAAATCAGCAAAAAGCTGGTCAGCAGAAGGAAACATGAAGTGGTTTTCTTGGTAAACGGGTGCAGTGACTTCAAAAAAACACAATGGACCAACACCAGCAGATGACATTGCTCCTCAAATCATCACAGACTGTGGATACATAACACTGGACTTGGCAACTTGGGCTATGAACTTCTCCACTCTTCTTCCAGACTCTAGGACCTTGGTTTCCAAATGAAATACAAAACTTGCTCTTATCTGAAAAGAGGACTCTGGACCACTGGGCAACAGTCCAGTGATTCTTCTCCTTAGCCCAGGTAAGATGCCTCTGACGTTGTCTGTGATTCAGCTAATTCCTTGACACGTCTGTGTGTGGTGGCTCTTAATGCCTTGACCCCAGCCTCACGTCTATTCCTTGTGAAGTTCACTCAAATTCTTGAATTGATTTTGCTTGACAATCCTCATAAGGCTGCGGTTCCTGCGGTTGGTTGCGCATCTTTTTCTTCCATACTTTTACCTTCTACTCAACTTTTTGTTAACATGCTTGGATACTGCACTCTGTGAACAGCCAGCTTCTTTCACAATGAATTTTTTTGGCTTTCCCTACTTGTCAAGGGTGTCAATGATTGTCTTCTGGACAACTTTCAGACCAGCAGTCCTTCCCATGATTGTGTAGCCTAGTGAACCAAACTGAGAGACCATTTTGAAGGCTCAGGAAACCTTTGCAGGTTTTTTGAGTTGATTAGCTGATTTGCATGTCATCATACTCTAATTTGTTGATATATTGAATTGGTGGGTTTTTGTTAAATGTGAGACAAAATCATCACAATTAAAAGAACCAAAGACTTAAACTATTTCAGTCTGTGTGAATTGAATTTATTTAATACACAAGTTTCACAATTTGAGTTGAATTAATTTTAATAAATTAACTTTTCCATGACATTCTAATTTACTGAGATGCACCTGTCCTGAATTGTGTGGCTTATGCACTCCTATCACACAGAAACAGAGACAGTGCATGCAAATAGCTCTGTTGTTTGTGTTTAAACGACCTAAAATTAGTTGTTTTTAAACTGCAGTGATTAAAAACGTGTGCAAATATTTATGTTTTCATTACTACACTCACAACAATGTGACATGAGCACGCATGCTGTTATTTACATATCTGCCTGCATCCCCATGTAATGCATGTAAGACTGCCATCATAAAATGAAAAAAGTGTTGCCATAAACAATGTATTTTGTGGCACCACAAAATAAACTATATAGCATAATATGAAACGATATACTTTTAATTTCATCCTTAAAAATTTCATTTCACCCAGCCCTACATTACACTGGCCATTTAAATATAAGAGGGAGATTAATTAACCTTGGGCTAGGAGAAAAAGGTGCTCAACGACTACTCAACAAACCAGGCCAAAAATAAATACATAAATAAATAAATAAAAAACTACCTTTCACTAGAATTGAAAAGCAGTAAACAAAAGCATTCTGTATACGATTCAAGATGTGTGCACTTCCCCCCTTTTCCTGCAAAACTGTTTTAGTATGTCTGATAATTACACCATGTGGTTTCTGTCTGGAAAGGTAATAAGAAACAAGAACTCAGCTAAAAAAAAAGAGGGAAAAGATTGTGAGAGCTCTACACAGCATTATAGTGTAGCAAAAACACAACAGGCTGGCTGCTGAGTAAAGCTTGCTAATGAAGCATCAGCTCTGAATACGGCATCTCTGCAGTAAAATGGATGTGAGGTGCAGCAGCCCCAAGTGCCTAATAAAATGTGCATTATGCACTACATGGCCACTCAAAGTGCCCCCAGTCAAACATGGTCATTTAGCAAAGAGGAGGCTATTTATTCCCCCCTCAGAACCACAGGACTATGCCATGACATTAGTAAAAGCATTAATTAGATCAATTAATACAGCCTTCACTGGGAGCATCATGAACATCCAATCTCAATTCAGAAATTGCAATACATCATGCGACTGTCCCATTCTTTCATGCACAACTCCAGCGATAGCGGGGGATATTCCCACCCTAACAGTTGGTTCCTGTTAGTGTTTGTTGAGGCTAAAAATAATTAGGATCATCTAGGAATTGAAACTTGAGGACACGTGTGCTTGAAGCTCCACCCACTAGTTTGAGGCTGAGTAGCTTTACCACAGGAGTCATTATGTGTTTATAGAGGGGCCTCCTGAGGGGAAGGAGTAATCTTTTCGAGTGGAGTGAGTGGAATTTTTTCTGTTAACAAACTCCCACTTCTAAATGCAGTATGCACTCTCCAACAGTGGGCTTTTCATGCACAGAGGAACTCCATCTATGGTGTGAAGTCATTCATTATTCTATTGCTGTGGATCAATGAAGACTGTATGTCTTAGTTTTCCTTAAGATGTCAGCTTTTCAGCAGTAAAAAACCTTGAAAGACCAAAGTGTTCTTTCAGTGTGTGGATTAAGGAGAAAAAACTGTAATATTTACCTGCAGAGTGCATCCAAACACACCTATCATAAGCATGACCACAGAGAGGTAGTCCGTGAACACATCCCACCATGGCTTCAGAACCCGGAATGCTGGCTGCTGTTCTGTGAACTGCCGGAATTCGGTCACTGGAATCATATTCTGTACAGGCACAATGAAGAATAATGAATATGAATAGGAAGAAATTTTGAAAAACAAAAAACAGCTGATATGCTAGCCTACAGTTAATAACAAAATTTCTGTAGTTTTTGATAAATTCTTTTTTTTTTCTTCAATTAATAACATTTTTTAAAAAGGGCAAGTATTAAAGAAAGTATTAAAGTACAAAAGAAACATTACACAATCATCACAATTCTGATTTCATTCTTGCATTCAAAATCAGTCATTCCTCACAAAACTGCAATGTGCAGTGCAATTGGCTACAATGCGTAACATTTAAAAAATAAACACACTGTAAACAAAAAAAAAATTGATGCTCTTCACAGGCCAAGAACACAAATATAGCCTGCTGTGTGCATGGAAGCATTTGAAAGCCATGGTATTTTATTGTATTTTTTACAACACCATGCTAGACTAAATATTAATTGATGGGAGTTTAAAATAAATAAGCTATGGTATGACAGTCAACCAGCATTTCACTTTGTAAAAAATAATTAATCAAATTAAAAACATTTAGCGTAATGATTCACATCTACATTTTATAACTTGAACCAATGAAAAATAAATAACTTGACCTAAACAATATTTTCTATGTCTGTGAAAACTATTTTATAAAACTTGGGACAAAGTATATTTTTATTGTTGAAGAAAGTAAATTAATTTAAATTCTATTTTTGATCCAAACAAAAAAAAATAGATTTAAATAAAAACAAAAATTCTCATTTAAGAAATTTATTTTCATAGTCTATATCAGGCTGTTGTCCCCACATGCTTCAAAGCTATCATTCCAGTCCCGAAGAAGCCATCTCCATCCTGCTTCAATGACTACTGTCCAGTTGAACTTACCCCCATTCTAGGGTTGTCACTTTTGTGAAAAAATCATTTTCGATTTTTAAGACATAAGTGTTAATTGAATCGATTGTAAAATCGATTTTCCATGTCTAAAAAACAAGATGTTTCCTTTTCAACATCAAATAACGGACGAACATAAAGAGAGCGCTGGAAACGCACAAGTCTGCAATATTTCTTATTTATTGGCATGAAGTTTCGTGCAGACTAACAAACTGCAACAGAAGTGCAACATTCTCGAAAAAATATATATGCAGAGGGGATGGCTGCCATGACAAAAGAAAAAACATCACTGCAGGCTTCAACCCAGCTGCATTTATGATTTAGGCAATTCAAAAATCTCCAATATTATTAAAAAAAATGATTCAATCCATTTCAAACAAAAGAAAACGTGCTCCAACCGCACTGATGTCCCAGGGACACTCCGGTACAGCTGCGCAAAGTGGGGGTATTACTGCCAATTTTCCACCGCTGTCTGCTTGCAATGGTCCTTTTCATAACTCAGAATCTACTGTAACTAGATGCGTGAGGGGAATTTGCGTCTACCATGCCGCGAGACCTCCAGACATGCCTAAACGCATCTTTACATTGACCTAACATTGAAATCATTCGCGCCAGACGCTCTATTCACGTTTGGTGTGAACGCAGCATAAGAGGTCGCTTTCGACTTCACTGGGTCTTATAGGCGCAGTTTGTGAGTTTCTGCTTGTTTGTGAGTTTTGTTACATCTATATTTTTTAATTGTTTAATTATTTTAAAATTAATAGTGTACACATTTGGTTAAAATCGATTCCCTATTTTCATTTTCGAAACTTTTTTTGGTTGGTCCGATCGATTGTGCAATCGATTTTCGAACTAAAAGTGACAGCCCTACCCCATTCTCATTAAGTGCTTTGAACTGCTAGTCATGCACCACATCAAGTCTTCCCTCCCCCCTCCCTGGACCCCTTCCAGTTTGCATATCGGTCCAACCGCTCGACCGATGATGCCATCGCCACTACCCTCCACTCAGCACTCACACATCTGGAGGAAAAAAAGACTCCTACGTCAAAATGCTGTTCATAGATTTTAATTCAGCATTCAACACAATCATTCCTCAACAGCTCATCCACAAACTGGTCCAACTGGGGCTCAACACTTCGCTGTGCAAATGGCTGTTGGATTTTTTGACTGGAAGACCTCAGGCAGTACGGGTCAGCAGCAACACATCCAGCACCATCACACTGAACACTGGGGCCCCCCAAGGATGTTTGCTGAGTCCCCTCCTCTTCACTCTGCTGACCCACGACTGCAGACTGTCACACAACTCCAACCTCTTTATTAAGTTTGGAGATGACACGACTGTGGTTGGTCTCATTAGCAACAGAGATGAGACCAACTACAGGAGCAAGCTGAGCCACCTGGCTGGGTGGTTCATTGATAACAATCTCTCTCTGAACATGGAGAAGTCGAAGTAGATTGTTGTTGACTTCAGGAGAGTGCACACTCAGCATACTCCTCTGACCATCGAAGGTGCGACTGTGGAGAGAGTGAGCACCACCAAGTTCCTGGGTGTGCACATCACAGAGGACCTCTCCTGAACCGACAACACAGCAGAACTGGCCAAGAAAGCAAATCTGCATCTCTACTTCATGCCAGAGCCCCGCCCCTATCATTTACACCTTCTACAGAGGCACCATCGAGAGCATCCTGACTAGCTGCATCACTGTGTAGTATGGTGCCTCCAACGCATCCTGCTGGAAGACTCTTCAAAGTATAGTGAAAGCAGCTGAGTAGATCGTTGGTTTCTCTCTCCCCTCCCTCCAAGACATTTATGGAACCGACTCACCTGCAAAGCCCTCTGCATTGCAGGTGATCCCACCCGTCACACAGCTTCTTCAGTCTGCTGCCATCAGGGAAGAGACTGCGGAGTCTCCAGGCAAGGACCAGCAGACTGAAGGACAGCTTCATTCATGAGGGTGTCAGGCAGCTGGTCTCCCTCCTGACCTTGTCCCCCCCTCCCTTCTTTTTCCCCATGCACCACAGAACTCTGAACTTCAGAAACCCCCACCCACACTTCTACTACTACTGCTATTTTTCTACTGCTAGTTTTATCTGTATGCACCAAGGGTCTAAGAGAAACGCAATTTCAATTCTCTGCATGTATGTACTGTACAATAATTGACAATAAAGCAGACTTGACTTGACTTAACTTGAAATATTGTTTAGGGCAAGTTAACTATTTTTCAAGTTTAAATCTATATCAGTTGATTTTTATTCCAATTTGGTTAAACTAGAAAATTAAGAAAAAAAGCAAACAAATAAAAGGAACATTCGTGCAGTTTTCAGTTTTATTTTAATTCAATTCCAAATGTTAATTTAAAAACACAACAAAACATGAATTTTTATCTGCAAACATTTCCCCATAAAACATGACAAATCTAGTTTAACAAACTAACATAAAACAGTTTACCTCAGAATCACAACAAACGGCATCAAAACTACCTGTATATCGTTTTATTGGCAGTACTGAATTATAGGTGCCTTTTCCGAGGTTGAGCATTACCTGCTGAATAAAATATAAAGTGCTTTTTAAACACTTAGTCCAGGTACAGGGCATAAATCAGTCTGAAAAAAATGGATATAGAAGGCCTGAGATCGGTCGGTTCATCCATTTCAAATGTTTCTTCCAAGATGATTCCCACTCTAGATGGGTTTAGTTGTGAACTTGTTTGATCAACACTGAAGATTCTTACTGGAGTCTGTCTTGTCAGCTACATCCTAACAGAGGAAGAAACAGCTTGATAAATTCAGTTAGATAATGCTGTTGTCAAATACTCAAGATCATATGCTGTGTTCATACCACTGATCTATAATATAGAACTGGATTGTTCATGACGTCAAGAAAGTGAAGCCGCCGCACCGCCATATTGGTAACATATAAAACAAATGACAAAGTGCTTATTCTGGAATCTGAATTTATTGAGAGAAATAACTATATACAGTATGGATTTAAAGACATAAAGCTTTATTTCCAAGATAGTAAGTTAAGCTTTTCGTTTCATTATAAAGCAATATTAACAACATAATTATATTATTCATTGTAATATATTCAAATCCATTTCTGATACTAATACGTTCATGTGTAATAATTTTCTATTAATGAAAATGAATTAGAAAGAGTAAATCATATAAAATTTCTTGGAGTAATTATTGATTGTAAAATGACATGGAAACCGCATATTTTAAATGTTCAAAAGAAAGTATCAAAAACGATTGCAATTTTGTATAAGTTGCGATGTATTTTGAACAAAAATGCACTACATTTACTTTATAGTTCACTACCTAACGTATGGTATTGAAATATGGGGAAATACATATAAAACTAGAACCAATTTAATTTTCCTATTACAAAAAAAGGTTATCAGATTAATTAATTATGCACCTTACAATTCACCAAGAAATTCACTTTTTCTTCAATCAAAAATTTTGAAGTTTTATGACTTAGTTGATTTGTACACGGCAAAGTTTATTTACCAAGTTAAACATAATAAAATTCCTAAATGCTTGCAAATATTATTTACCCAGCGAGAAAGTAATTATAATCTCAGAGGACTATGTATATTTAATCAACCACAAGTACATTCTACATTAAGAGAACACTGTTTATCAAATAAAGGAGTTAAATTATGGAATAGTTGCTGTAATGAGTTAAAACAAGCCACGTCTATTTTTCAGTTTAAAAATATTTACAAGAGAATAACAATGGAAAAATATTCAACAGAATGAAAATTTATTAAAGCAGCTTGCTTTTGGTGTGGTGGACACTGGTCCACTAATGTGTTAATGTTAATGTTATGAACAGATGTTGTCATTAATGTGTTGCATTTATGATTTTAAAGTTAAGGGCAGGCACAATAAGCTTTAGCTTCTGCCTGCACCAGGTCATTGTGTTTATGTTTTGAATGATTGGATTGAATGATCTGTAAATGACCAAACCGAAATAAATAAAATAAATAAAAAATAAAATAATTACTGAATAATTATGTTCATAAAGAAATAGGCTATATTTTGTGTTGGATCAGTCACCTGTGTCGTAAGTGCACAGCAGACACACCCACCTAAACAGTTTAAATACATCACTTTTCCTGCCCCAAAAGACCGTAAAAACTGCTGATAACATCTGAAGTAAATATTAATTTACATACACATAACATAAAAACGAGTCCCGTTTGAATGATTTGCTTCAAATCGGGTGAATTTAGGTCAGCAGTTTTAATATGACTCAATGGTGCTCTCTGCCGGTAGTGATTAGTAAGATGGCGGATCGAACACTTCCGATGAGCGATCCAGTCATATATAGATCAGTGGTTCACACCATGTTCTACTTAGAGCTGTTCATGTCCTTGGACAAGGAACTGTGCATTTCTATGGCAACACTATCGATGCCTAAATTAATCTGCAGCAGTTAGGTACAGTCACGTGATAGAAGTAGAATTCCCAGATTGCAGATGGTAATTATGACTTCTACAAGGATATGAATTATTTCTAATGGTGATGATGTCAGGCTTGACATTGACAATTTTTCTGTGAAGATCAAACATTAAAGTTACAGTCTTTATAAGGGCATATGATTTGGGTTTACATTTAATTGTCCAGTATATCTATCAATAAAGTAATCCTCCTCAGTTCAGGTCTCAGTTAACCCACATGACATACAGCTGATCTGGAGTTTTGCTCTGAGGTGGCATAAGTATACATTTTAGTGCATAAAGTAATTTAAATGTATGTACATGCTTGATGTGAACAACATTGTTTGCTGTGAGACAGGATTTAAATAAATAACTTCTATAAAAAATGCCTTAAGAACTTTACTAGTGTGCATCTTGAGACATGACAATGGCACTGACATATTTTAAGATGTGCCAGTACATGATATTTTCAGTTAAGACCACTTGAACATGCATTTTAGTCTGAAACTTGTCTGAGAATCCGGGGGATGATGTTTATATAACGTTAGCTGTGCTCTCATTGCACAGTAATGAGGGCCATACTTACACTTCCAAGGCATCTCTTCCATCTTTCTACGATAGTCGTTAAGAGGGCTCTGAACCTAGATAGAACAAAAATGTATTAATCCGTTTTTGTATTTAATGTTATACCAAACTTAATTTTTCAAACAGCCATGTCTATTAAACATTGTCGTTAAATTATTGCACTCACCATATTAGTGCCACCATTGTCTCTCCTCCGCTGTAATCGCGGCTGCTGTAGGAGTAAAATTAACTTACACTCCTCATGAACAACATCAACAGAAAAAGAAAACGTAAAGATGAAAATAATTAAGTCGATCTTGCTGGTCTGGGGTTCAAGCGCGGTTATGTCTGCTAAAGGCAGGTGAGAAAACTAGTTAACTAACTGACGTCCCGTCGTTTAGACAAACAACAATTTTCACTGACCACAAACAGTCTCTCGTGGAAAAGAAAGAGCGAAAAAAGCTAAATGAAGGAAGATAACGTCCATACACTTATTAACTTATCTAAAACAAAGTTTCCACCTTCTCATCCACAGCTTGTTGAATTCACACACAATCACATTACTGTAACAAAACGGTGTCGTTAACGGACTCGCAGCACCAGTGTGAGGAGGCATGGTCATGATATAAACTAAATAGGAGTTAATCTAACCTGATATTTTACATTCGTCAAAAATATGTGGTAACACTTTATTTTCATAGTGCACTTTAGACATTCTACTAGCAGTAAGTAACTTTGCAACTACATGTCAACTAGCAGTTAGTAGAGTATTAGTAGACTGTCTGCTTAATATCTTCTAACACTTTCTTTGTCAACTTATTGTAAACTTATACTAAGCCTAAACCTACCCCTAACACTAACCCTAAACCTACACTGACAGTCTACTCTGAGAGTTTGTAGACATGTAGTTGCAAATTTCTGAGATTTAGTTGATATGTAGTTGACATGTAGTTACAAAATTACTTATAGTCAGTAGAATGTCTAAAGTGCACTATCGAAATAAAGTGTAACCAAATATGTCTTAGTTGAATTCTTAATGACAAATATTTATCAATGTTTTGAAAAAAAAAAAAAAAACAAACTAAAAATGGTAAATTAAATTGAAAGACTAATTATTTATTTGATGAAGTACTGCTTGAAAAACTCTTTTCAGTGTAGTATGCAGAAGGTTGAATTTTACTTTTTATTATATTATCCTCTTGTTCTGTTCAAAATAAGTTGGTTCTTATAGCCAAACTGGAAGAGCATGATGGAAAGGACATGGGCTCAATTCCCAGGGAATGCTTGGTGTGATCAAATGTATAGCCGATCCAAAATTCTCTGGATTAAAAGCCTCTGGCAAATCCATTAACACAAATGTATTTAATGCTCTATAATTTTTTAATAGTCAAAGAATTATAACCTCAATAAGGAACATTTGTTTACACAGGAACAACACATTTGTATTTGAATATTTAAATGTGCATTTCAACTGCTTTTGCTTATTATTGTTGTTATTATTATTAAATGGCTACCTGAAAAATAGGTTGACTCTTGATTTAAGAACTACACTGAGCAATGAAATATTTCTGAATAATGACCATTTTCGAGCGAACCACTTTATAACTGGCTGGGGCTGCTCATACATTAGCTATATATTCTTTCCCTCACATTCTCCACAAGTTAACTAATTAAATAAATGTAAATTCAAATCCATGCATCTATTTGTTTATCCATATATCCTTGTAATATGTAAAATATAATTGTAAAAAAACTAAAATATTTCATATATTATTATTGTAATAAATAAATGTGTTGAGGTGCAATTATGAAAGACCTGTGAATCCTGAAAGACACTGAATAAGTATTCAGGACAACACTCGTGAAGACCAGCATAATATGCTCTTACATTCTAATCATTCCTAATGTAGGCAGTCTGCCAGGCTTCCTCTAACATCTATTGTGCTGCACTTTTTGCATCATATAATACACAAAGCATATTCCACTGGTCTTATTAATTATTGAGATTACTGCTGCATATGCTTCACTTTGCAGCAGTCGGCTGGTCAAAAAAGAGGAATATTTTATTTTATGTGATTACATTTTTGTTGAAGTCGACTGATCACTGATGACGTAATTAATGAACATAAGCCTGGAGCTTTGTTGTTGCTCTTATAACAGCTCATTTTTATCAGTTATTTAGTCTTTGGGTCATTATATTTCTCACAGATTTCTACTCGTTCTAAATCAGATAATGTTACAGATAAAATAGCACAGTAAAGATTACATTCATATGAATGCATTGGTGAGATCGATTGTGTGAGTGAATTAATTCTACCTGGCAGCTTCTCTCTACTAGTAGTGATGCTGTGGGATTCGGTTATTGATTCTTGGATTGATTGGTTCTGCGTCCCCACGATCTGTACGTTGGCATATATGCAAATTCATTCTCTGCCAGCAGGAGGAGCTTGTAGAGCGGTGAGAGTTTTCTCCTGTAACGGCTGTAATCAAATAAGCGCTGAGCCTGCACTCACAAACGCTGCTAAGGCATTACTGTCTGTAGCTTATGTGTGTGCGTTACAGTGCAGCAGTGCATTAAGGCCCGTTCACACCAAGCACAATAACGATAAAGATATAGCTCTAAAAATCGTTCTCAATATTAAAGAATAGTCCACACCACAACTATAACGATAAAGGCACAGAGAAACGATATTGTTGGAATCACTTTCACAACTATTTTTTTTTCCGATGAACGATAAAAACATTGCCAACCAATCAGAATCAATCCTGCTGTAATGAGCTCGAGAATTTAAAGCAGCATACATGCTTCCCATTAGAATACACAAACAATATAATTTGCTGGTGTGTACGCTAATATCGTTATCTTTATAGTTATAGTTCTTGGTGTGAACAGGCCTTTAGATTAGAACGGCGATTAACTTACCTGTACAATAAGCGGTTTAATCATGCATTCTCCCGTTCAATTTTGAGCATATAGTAATACAATCACACATGACTTGTGAAGCGATTTTGGAGAATGTATTTATTTGTAATTTTAACTGTTTGGAGCATAAATGTGGAAGTCCTTCAAAGATTTCTTATCCTGTTGCGCCCTCTATAGGACCAACGACTAGTTGACGTCAAACTTAAAACACCATGGCATAGTGTTGTGATGGTAACAAAATTCCAGTACTCGGTACCAATACCAGTGAAAATTCACAATTCTTGGTACCAGTTTCGGTACCAAAGCAAAACACGCTTATTAAAAAATGCCTTGCACTCTATTTGTGTCGGCATATATGCAAATTCATTCTCTTCCAGCAGGAGGAGCTTGTAGAGCGCGTGAGAGAGGTTTCCTTTAATGGCTGTAATCAAATAATCGCTGCTAGTCGGTACAACCCCTAGTGTGTGTATATAAACCTATTTTTGACTATATACACCTATAAAAGGCCTGCACAGATAGAGAGCATTGACACAACAAAGTAGTTAGAGAGAATCCCATGAGGAAGGGTAGAGTAGAACTAGAACTATTGCACATAATTTAAACCACTACTAAAGAGTAAAGGCTTAAGGCACCTTTCAAAATGCAGATAAGTACCCAGTTGTGGTCAAAATGTGAATGCACTAAAATAAATGAATGCTAAAAAAATACAGTATGGTTTATAATGAACAATTAAATACACTAATTTATAAGGTATACAAAAAAGTACACAAGTATAGCCAAACCTGTTCACACACAATTAGTACTAGTAGCATAATCATCACAAACTTGTCAGCAAATGAATTAGGCAAACCTGACCTCAGCTGATCATAAATCTTTAAGTTGTTTACTTGCTGGAAATGTTAACAGTTCAATGGTGCTTACACCAGGGTAAACACAATCGGTCTTATTCAGTTTAAAATATACTCCAGTATCCAGATGCAGTTTGTACTTTTATAAATAAGATTATTTAATTTTTTCAAGAAAAAAAGACAATATCAAAGCTTGCATATTTAGATGCAAACTGCCTGTATTCAATGCACAGAATAAGTAGCCACAACAACCGTTATAAAAAAGAAAACCGGGATAAAATAACTTTGCTGTATATGAACAGGCAGCCTTCTTCAGTCCGTGGAAAATATCTGGACATTCATGAACAGCTGCAGCAGTTCAAGTGTCTGGACCTGATTCCCGGCTGATTTTGCAACAAGATATATTCCTCACGTAGGTTTGAAACTTCTAAAAATGCACATAAATCCCTTTACACCTCCAGGAGCACAACAAAATTAAGTATATATAGCTATATATATAAGAATAATAATAAAAAAAAAAATTACAATTTCATGATATTTTAGATAAATACTGCACTATATCCAATGTTCAGATGCTACAAGATGTAAACTCATAAAATGTTGGCAGACTGAATGGAAAAATCCAAAGAGTTCTTATAGACAAGAAATAAGCAGTGCAGAAATGGATGGGGGATCTATGCATGTTGCAGCAGACTTTCTATTTAATCTTATAGCTTTAGTATCCAACTAAACTCAGTTTTATAAGGGATCTATCATCTCCTGGAGCAGCTCTTCCTGCCAGGAAATGGTGTGATTCTCAAATATAGTCGTGGAAGAAAAAAAAAGAAAGAAAACCCTGCACGTCTGAGTCATAAAGGATGAAGGCTCACTTCCAGAAGGATCGGTAAAAACATTCGACAGCCGTTTTGTAATCTTACGTGAAGACGATTGCCTACTACTACTAATAATAACGGAAATCGAGATAAACATCATTGCCTCTCACAGGACAAAGCAACGCACGCTTACTCGCGATTCTTATTTAATTTAACGTTAAAATCTGAACATTTGTTTTGAATGTCTCGTGGTACATTAAATTAAGTATTTTAAATAGACGCCCGTCTGTCTAATCCCTATGGATATAAAGTAAATAATGTAAAATAGGTATAATCCAAATAAAAAAAAAATAGAATAATAAAAAACATTTAGTGACGCAAATTTTTAATTTAACATTATATTCTATGACCAATATCGACAATTTCCCAGCGGTCCTCAATTTTCTTTAGTCCCAGTCATTAAACAAATTCGTTCCGCTATCACGTATTTAAAACAACAACTGTAACGTTACCACGTTTTTCTCCCTGAAGGGTTTTGAAAAGTTAAACGCTGCACCTAGCGAGTTTCAATATTTCAACGACTATCCCACAATTACGTCATGAAGATGAAATTATTCAACATAAACATCTGGAATGTTAACATTTGGTCGCAAACGCCTACAGCTCGAAGGAAACGGTCCCGGTTTTCACTAACCTTTAAATGGACTGAAGGCGCGTTCTGCGTCTACAGCTGAAGATTCTAGCAGGCACTGTGGCATGTCCTTGTGGCCGCTGCTCAGTCACTTTCTGTCCTCCAGCTGCCGTCAGTGGGCGGGACTTCGGTTCATGACCAAAGCATTCCCAGGACCGCCTTTCTCACGTTCCGTTTAGATTGTGCGCGTTACTCTTTCGTGTTACATAGCCTATAAATGTTACAGAATATCTCAGGGGCATATCCTCCACATCCCCAGCATTTTAACTAGTAACATGAAGCGATTTCCTATGCGTCACGCTAAAGTTAATTATGGCTTTAACTGTTTACAGTCCTTGCTTAACCTTAAAAAAAAGATGGGATAATGAGAGAGATAATGTATCAAGCGAGGCAGTGGTTTATTGTAAAACACTGTAATTCACACAGGGTTCCTGACCATATAATATTATTGTTAAATGACAAAAAGAGAGTGGAACTATTGAACAACAATTCAAGAAATGTAATACAAGTTCTAAAAGATGAGTAATGTAACTCGGTGTAGTGTTTATTTTTAGTATTTATTTTCAAAAGATATCAGAAATGGGAATTAATGCCAATGATCCATGACAGTGTACACAAGCTGTTCATTACTGCCATCCTCCTCCACACCAGCCATAGCAGACATTAACTTGAGTATGTCAGCCCACTGTCTCCATAGCCTCTGTACTAGATCATATGTTTACAGTGTGTCTGATTGGCTGAACCATCTGCCTCAAACTTGCTTGCACGCTCCCTCTTTGTTCTCCGGAAACCCTCTTTGACATTGGGGCAGCAGAGACTTTAGAAGGTCTTCCTCAATTAAAAGCCTATTCACTGTAAGGCTTTGGCACTTTCAGCTCTGTTGAAAGACTCCACAGCTAGTTCCCTTGAAAATAAGTCAGAAAACTGATCATTGCATCACTCTTTGCTTTTCTGGAAACTTTTGTGATCCAAGATCAAATACATTTCTTGCCATGAAATAACCAATTTAAAGCACAGAATTCTAAATAGAAAAATATTCACAGTACAGACTCAAATTAGTTTTAAACAAATGTGTATGTGCGTGTGTGCGTGCGTGCGTGTGTTTTTGTGTGTGTGTGTTAAAATTGCCATTGTGTTGTTGAGCTGCACAGCTCAGTTTTGTAATTGCACAGACATTCCAAAGTATCATGTCAAGGACAGAATTCATGACCCACCAAATAGTTCTTTCCCAGTGATTTATTTCCTGGAGGTGGGAATGTCCAAATATTCTCTCTCTCTCTCTCTCTCTCACTCTCTGTATTTGGGTAATTAAGGGCCATATTAACGAAAAACCCCAAAACAAAAAATTGGTCATTATTAACTTACCTTCATGTCAATCCAAGCAACATCAAAACAACCTTTTTGTCAAGCAAAATCAATTCAAGAATTTGAGTGAACTTCACAAGGAATAGACTTGAGGCTGGGGTCAAGGCATCAAGAGCCACCACACACAGATGTGTCAAGGAATTATCTGAATCACAGACAACGTCAGAGGCATCTTACCTGAGCTAAGGAGAAGAATCACTGGACTGTTGCCCAGTGGTCCAGTGTCCTCTTTTCAGATGAGAGCAAGTTTTGTATTTCATTTGGAAACCAAGGTCCTAGAGTCTGGAGGAAGAGTGGAGAAGCTCATAGCCCAAGTTGCTTGAATTCCAGTGTTAAGTTTCCACAGTCTATGGTGATTTGGGGTGTAATGTCATCTGCTGGTGTTGGTACATCGTGTTTTTTTTTTTTTTTTTTTTGAAAACCAAAGTCACTGCACCCTTTAACCAAGATATTTTGGAGCACTTCATGTTTCCTTCTGCAGACCAGCTTCTTGAAGATGCTGATTTCATTTTCCAGCAGGATTTGGCACCTGCCCACACTGCCAAAAGCACCAAAATTTGGTTAAATGACCGTGGTGTTGGTGTTCTTGACTGGCCAGCAAACTGACCAGACCTGAACCCTATAGAGAATCTATGGGCTATTGTCAAGAGGAAAATAAGAAATAAGAGACCAAAAAACGTAGATGAGCTGAAGCCACTGTCAAAGAAACCTAGGCTTCCATACCACCTCAGCAGTGCCACAAACTGATCACCTCCATGCCACGCCGAATTGAGGCAGTAATTAAAGCAAAAGGAGCCCCTACCAAGTACTGAGTACATGTACAGTAAATGAACACTTTCCAGAAGGCCAACAGTTCACTAAAAAAAAAAAAAAAATGTTTTTTTATGAAGTATTTTATTTATATTTTATTTATTTATTTTATTTATTTATAATATTTTATATTTTTGATTTATATTATTTGTTAAGATAGTGAATTGGTGGGTTTTTGTTAAATGTGACCAAAAATCATCACAATTAAAAGTTTTTTTTTTTTTCAGTATTTATAAGTTTATATTGCAAAGTTCAAATTGTTGAACAACTTAAAGACTTCAGCTTTTATATTACAAAGCATTTGTGCTAATACGTAGATAGGGTTTACCCATTTTTTGGTCCATATATTAAAAAGTGGTTCACATAATAAATAATTTAAGTTCTTTACAACATATATGAAGCTTTTTGAAGATCAAATAAAAAAGGTTTATGACAACTGTTTAAATAAATATTTATTTTTTATACATGACAATTGTGTAGTAATAGTGTAGCTTGTGTTATTCCTTCTATTGTTGTATTATATATATAATTTATCATGGGTTTATTTTTAAAAACAATAACATAAAAAAACTCAAGGCGCTCTAGTGTGTTTTGTGAGTGATCTCTATTCAGTTTTTCACTGAAAATATTCAGTGCTGACTAGAATCCAATTAAATAATAAATGCGTAAGAAAAAAATGTAATATAGGCAATATGAATTCCATTTAATCTACAATAATTTGCCCCAAAAGGTACAAACAACTAATATCATCTATTATTTAATGTAAGGGTTTTATGGACCCCTAGGGGTCTGTAAAGGTATTGCATAGGCAAAATAGGGAGATTTGTACGCCCATGAAATGTTCGTCTGTTTATATTTCTGATTAATGGACTGATAAGAATTATGTAATTTTAGTTTTTAGTTTAGTTAGTTTGAAGTTTATTTAAAAATCAGAAATGTCATTTAAATATATATATATATATATATATATATATATATATATATATATATATATATATATATATATATATATATATATATATATATATATATTATACTGGTTAGCAGGATTAACCTCTAGTTCTATATTCCAAGTCTAAGTAAAATATACAAGATGATCAATACAAAAACTTTTGTTCTGACAACCGTGGAATCTAAATCTTGAGACGCATTACCTGCTTGAAATAGTATTAGGCTAATATTTATAATGTATCTGTGATTACTGCGCCATCTGCTGTGTTAAAATGCATGTCGACAAATGATATAAAAAGCTCATAGATCACAGATGTCTAAACCAGGGCCCACGGGACAAAGTCAGCCCATGATTAATTTATAATTTGGCTCGACATTGCAAAATTATATACTATTTATATTTTTGTTACTGATTCCTCCTCCTTCCTATCTGAAAGAGGTCTCAGGCTTAATTGTTGACAGGCTGAATCAGTAGATGCGTGTCTTTTGTATTTTCTATTCACGCTTTACTGTACCCTGTGTTGTGTGTTGAGCCTTTTCTAAATTCAGGGCCAACCAACATTGGTTAAAGCCGTTTCAAAAGTATATGGAAAAGTCTATGACCGTCAGCCAGATCCTGGTTAAAGTATATGGATCTTTGTTCAGCACTATGCAGGCTACCGATATAAAGTTGGTTCTACGTTTGACATTTGACATTTGTCAGACATTCAGCATAGGAAATCTTCAATAGTTCTTTGATTTGCCACAATGACAAGAAAAATGCTGTGTTCTAATTGTTTTCAAATGTTTAAGAGAACGCACAATGTGTTTTATTTGTTTTAATCTGCCTTAAGGTGTTGTAATGGATAGACCTTATAGTGTAAAAGTGCAGGATAGGGTCCGTCTGCAAAGTGTAAAACGAAGAGCAAAAGGCACAATTATTCCATCTAAAAGCTTCACTTGAGGAATGTATTAAAAAAATATGAAATATAATGAGTGTCTTATTACTGGATCATAAAAGAACATTTAGATGTTGGTTTTATTCACAGAATTATAGCACAACAAAAGTTATTGAAATGGAACAATTGAGAATAAGCTTGCAAAGCATTATAGAGATTGTGCAGTTTACCGCCCCCTAGAGGAAGATATTGCACTTGTTTTGACCATGTTTGAATGTGCTCTTCTATCTTAACTTCAAAAGCTGTGACTGTTACTGGTTTCTCGAACAACATTTTGATCTATCTATTTGTTCTGTTATAGTTCTGTGGCTTAAACCACCATCAAAATGTTTGTCTAATCTGTAACAAGACATAACTATTGAAGTTTTGTAATAAAACTGTGTGTGTTGTAAATTAATGTATTAAAATTTTAAAACAACTGCAAAACAATACTCTTTGCTAGCATTGTCTTAATTGTTGAATTTCAATAGCATGTTTTCTGTTATAGTTCTGTGACTAAAACAACTACAAAAAATATTCTTATGAAAACAGTAACAAGACACCATGAGGTTGATACAGAAGAGTGTATTTATTAGAAATGAATTATTTTTTGGTTTTAATTTCAATAGGGTGTACTTTTTTGGTGTCACACTTTTGTGAATATAACGGAAAAAAAAGAAGGAAAAAAAAGAAGATCTCACAAGGACCTGGAATCAGCCTACTGCATAACCACCAGATTATGGAATGATAATGCTTTTTAATGTTGTTTTTTCTTTTATTAATGTATTTATTAATAGTAATAATATAATAAGAACCACTATCACATATCTTGTTTACAATATTTTTCATTTAAATTCAAGTGAGCATTATAAGTGTTTGTCCTTATATCTTTCAAAGACCTTGGTGCACAAATTGCTCTTGCTTTGTTAATTATATATATATATATATATATATATATATATATATATATATATATATATATATATATATATATATATAACATTCAGGTGGAATCAATGTCAAAACAATATATAAGCTGTGATTAAAATATTAAACAATGTTATGTCATTGTCATTATGCTGCAGTTCTGGCGCCTCCGTCATACACTGTACGATGACACATGCATTTACAGCAGTGTTAACTCTGCGGAGCTACTCTCATTATCTGCATGTGCTTTTAAATGTTTCATTCGCGCGCTGGTCTGACCTATGCTTTTTCGGAGCGCTGCATTCACCGTTATCTCTTGCGCTAAAACTGTCAAAACACATAAGATTTACATGTAGACTCAGTTGGCTATGTCTAAAATGAAAGTAAACAGTTGAAAGAAAAACGTATATGTGCCTGTATTATAGTATACTAATACTGTATTATTAGTACTAATTTCTGTATTATAGTATACTAATACAGGCTGTATATTAGATGCGTGCATGTCTTAAAGGGGCCGTAGGCCTAATAAACATGATACTCTCTTTGAAGGGATAGATCACCCTAAAATTTCATTTCTGACATTATTTACTCACTGTCACATTGTCCCATACCTGTATTAATTTCTTCTCATGCTGAACACAAAATAAGCTATTTAGAAGAAAGTGGGTAACCAATCAGTTGCTGGTCCACGTTGAATTTGATAGTAGCAAAAAATACTCTGCAAGTCACTGTGGACCAGCAACTGTTTGGTTTTCCACGTTCCTCAAAATAGCATTTATGTTCAGAAGAAGAAGAAGAAGAAAAAAAAACTAATTCAGGTACTTTTGAGTGAGTAAATGGTGGAATAAAAACCAAACACTATGACATTGAATTGAAGAATCTTGTTTTTTTTTTTGGGGGGGGGGGGGGGGGGGGTGATCTGTTCCTTTAACGTTAATAAAACAACAAAACAAAAAAGAGAGAAAATTCATCCATTTGTGTTTTCTCAAGGAAAGGAGTGGGTTCATTTTAGGCTTTTACAGGAAATGCAGAAGATCATTCAGCCATCTAAAGACAGCTAAATATAGATTTTGCTGTATTTCCTTTCTGAAACTGTCTGGAAGTTGCAAAGATCATTTTCAAATAACAAATGAAATCGAATGGCTTACTAGTGCTGATGTTATTTAAGGTTTTTTTGTTTGTTTGTTTTTTAACCACAGCAAGACAGCAGTTTGGATGTAGCAGATAGCATTCTGAAGTTCTGGAACAAAGACTGATTTCTGAAAGCCTGTTTATGCAGTAATGGGTCCGATTAATAACATATTTAACTTGAATTTTATATAGTTAAATCCTCTTATAATGACCTAAACTGCAGCTCAAGTGTTTATAGAGTTTGTATTTACAGTTTGTAGAATCAGCCATTTTTGGAAATTTGTTGGGATTATGAATTATGCTTTGTCACAGGCTACTAGTTGTATTAAATTTGCTGAATATAATGCTTGTACATAAAACAAAATGTGGGGAAATTACCATTTTTGTCTGGCTTTTTAAAGATACGTTGTGTACTCTATCAAGCAGCAGTTAACTGTGTGTAAATGAAAGCTTGGGTTCAGTAAGGATTCTTTCCTTTTTTATTTTTATTTTTTAAATAGTACTTTTATTCAGTGAGGACACATTAAATTGACCAAAAGTGGCAGTAAAGGAATTAATGTGGGATTAAGATTTCTATTTAAGTTAAACTTAAAAAAATAATAATAATATTCATGAAAGGGTCCTGAAAAGCTATCTGTCACGGTTTACGCTGCCGGAAGAAACACGGAGCCGAGGATAAACGAAATAAGGCTTTTAATATATTCAACTCATGGAGCACAGTGGTAGACACACGTAAGTGAGTGAGTTAGTAGACCCGACAACACAGAACTGAAAGGACAGGGCTTATGTACCAAGGATAATGGGGAAACACAGGTGGATGGAATCACTAAATTAACAGGGACATGGAACACATGAGGGATAGAATAGACACACCTGGGAACTAATCAAACCAAACACGGAAGACAGAAACTGGGTCACAGGGGCAAAGACACACTAAATTAGACCAGGTATGTGACAGTACTCCCCCCTCCCGGTAGGTGCGTCCTCGCACCGTAGAAACAACCGAGGGAGGCGTGGGTTGGAACTTGGGAGGAGGTACCAGTGGAGGACAGTCTCCCAGGAGGGGGCCAGCAGAAGGGGACCACGGAAGGAGGAGCCAGGGAGGAGACGATGGAGGGAGGAGCCAGGGAGGAGACAGGAGCAGGAGGAGCCAGATGGTCCACCAGAGACCAGCCAGGACGGAGATCCAAGGTGGAGTCGACGGCGGGAGGAGCCATGGTGAAGGAGGGGTCGACGACACCAGGGGGCTGACAGGCGGAGACTGCACCGGTGGGTGAGGAGCCCAAGATGGAGCAGCACAGCCGCAGAGCCAGGGGGACGTCGAGGATCCGGAGGGCCTAGGTGGAGCAGAAGGCTCAGGCGACCAAGGCGGAGGAAGGGTCCTGGCAGACCGCTGTGGAGCCGGAGCGACCGAGGATGGAGGTGGAACCGGAGGGAAGGAGGAGCCTGACAGAGCCGGAGGGATGGAGTGACGAGGTGGAACCAGAGGAGTGGAGTCCCGAGGCGGCAGATGGTCGACGACTGACCAAGGTGGAGCCGGAGGGACGAGGGAGCCCGGTGGAACAGGTGGGATGACAGGCCATGGTGGAGACAAGGGAGCTAAGAGCCAAGGCGGAGCCGCTGGGTCGAAGGACCGAGGAGGAGTCCAGGGCTCGGAGGCTGGAGGCGGAGACAGGGCCTTAACGCGCCAAGGCAGAGCTGGAGACTGGCAGTCCAGTGGCGAACCATCGCGCCCCGATGGTGCGGACTGAGGGTGAGCTGCAGGACTGACTGGCACCAGCAGGGATGGCGAGGAACTGGCTGGTCTAGTAGGAGGACAGAGAGGAAGGATGGGAGGAAGGACAGGAGGATCAGGGCTGGACGGAACCAGCGAAAGTGGAGTAGAGGGACCAGCAGGTTTGGGAGGAGGTGGGAGAGGGAGGCTGGGAGGGAATACAGGAGACACAGAAGGTTCAGGGCTGGGCGGAACCAGAGGAGACACAGAAGGTTCAGGGCTGGGCGGAACCAGCGGAGACACAGAAGATTCAGGGCTGGGCGGAACCAGCGGAGACACAGAAGATTCAGGGCTGGGCGGAACCAGCGGAGACACAGAAGATTCAGGGCTGGGCGGAACCAGCGGAGACACAGAAGATTCAGGGCTGGGCGGAACCAGCGGAGACACAGAAGATTCAGGGCTGGGCGGAACCAGCGGAGAAACAGAAAATTCATGTCTGGATGGAACCAGCGGAAATGGAGCAGAGGAAATGACTGGAGGAGGTAGGAGTGGGAGACGGAGAGGGTATACAGGGGAATCAGGGCTGGATGGAACCAGCGGGGAAACAGGAAAATTTGGGATTACCTCCATAGACCAGTCCATCAGATCCAGAACTTGCTCCATATGATCTTCAGAGACTGCATACAGCTCACCCTCAGTCGCAGGAGTGTGGGCAGGGCTTTCCTCCACGCCCTCGATCTCCACTAGGACTCCCACGATGCACGGTGTTGCCGGCTCACACACCTGGTCAGTCGCGCTCTCGAGATCCTGTTCCCTGTCAGTGGATGGCTCGGGCTCTGCGGCTGCGGTGGGCTCTGGCTCCGTGCGGCGTGATGGTGGCTGACTGGTCTCTGGGTCGGGAGTGGGGCTGGCGAGGTCCTCTATGGGGCAGACGGTGAGAGGTGAACCATTTCTCGCCAGAGTCCACTCCACGAATGCAGCGAAATCCTCCCGAGGACCATCTTCGGGCGACAACACTCTGCACTTGGAGTTCAGGCTGGCGTTGTAGAAGGCACAGAGCGCGTCGTCCGGGTAGCTGGTGGCATTAGCTTACAGAAGAAACCCTTGAAACCCTGGTCCTCGAGAGAACGTCCTTCCTGCTCCAGCATGAGGAGGAGGAATCCGGGGCTAGAGAGGGGATCCATCAACACTACGAAACAAAAAGACTGAAAAAACAAAAACAAAACGGAGGGAAAAACACGCAGTTTTCTACTTTCTTTTTCAGGTCGGGTCTTCTGTCACAGTTTACGCTGCCGGAAGAAACACGGAGCCGAGGATAAACGAAATAAGGCTTTTAATATATTCAACTCATGGAGCACAGTGGTAGACACACGTAAGTGAGTGAGTTAGTAGACCCGACAACACAGAACTGAAAGGACAGGGCTTATGTACCAAGGATAATGGGGAAACACAGGTGGATGGAATCACTAAATTAACAGGGACATGGAACACATGAGGGAATAGACACACCTGGGAACTAATCAAACCAAACACGGAAGACAGAAACTGGGTCACAGGGGCAAAGACACACTAAATGAGACCAGGTATGTGACACTATCATTGTTTACACAAGAGTATGAAGCACTATTATATTGATGATAATGATAATGTTTCTCAAGTCCCAAATCAGTGAATCAAAATGATTTCTGAAGGATCTTGTGATCCTGAAGACTGGAGTAACATGGCTAATGAAAATTCATCACATGAATGAATTACACTTCAGAATATATTAAAATTGCCATAAAAAAATAATAAATGCATATTTTTTTTATCAAATAAATTCTGCCTAGGTGAGCACAACAGACTGTAAAAACCTGATAAAAATCATGTCAACCCCAAACAATTCAATGGCAATGTAGATAAAAATGTGTAAAAGGTGCTCATAAATTACAACATCTGTGACCATTTATACAAAAGTGCGAAATTATTTATAATCAAAATGTTCACAACTTCACAGTAAATAACATTGACAGTACAACTCATATCAGTGCTTTGGTGCAATATACTGCTGGCATATTGAACTGTACTGCTCATGTGAGTGACACAGGCTTGAGTCTGACCTGCATTCCATTTCACTTCTCCAATAAATCTGTCACTCTTTAATGTCTTGCCAAAACAAACAATTAAATTTTTTGTGCAATACCATCGGTCAACCTCAAGATGGCATCATTCAACCTGAAAATATTCAAATATTCAAATATTCGTGAGACATCGAATATCATCATATATTTATTGAACTATGAATTGAATTTGACCTCTTCTGTTAGCAGCGAAGGTCAGTCAAGTGTGAAGAGAGTAGATGTTAAGATTGTTTGCTGAACTGGAGGGCCATCCTTAGGGTGGTGTAACTGGTGCAACCTTGTTCGTGAGTGGGACAGAACTTAGGGGGACCCAAAACCCCTCCAATCAGTGACACCAAAATTCCCTCCTATATTTTAGTTCACTTCCTTTCTGTAGATAAAAGGTTCTCTGAAGCACCAGCAAGTGAAGGACGGAGCCTCTCTTATTCAACCTATTTCCCAGCCTGCCTTTCCTCTTCCTGTCTGTAAATCTGTTCCATGTCCTGACTATCCCCCGGAGAGCATGTACCCCACTACTTCATTTACAAATCTCCAAGATAACGTCTGGTCACTGACTATCAGACAGCAAAATCAGACCAACGCTGCTGTTCAAGAGTACGAGTCCAGTTTTTAAATCTGCTTTAAATCTAATTCAAACCTGGAAACAGATTTTAAAGGGATCATGACATGTCCTTTTTATTATTTTAAAACATTATTTATAAGAACATTTGATATATAAGACATTTCTGTGTCAGTAATCAGATACATATTGCCACATCATGTGAGCTCTTTCATGCAAATGGTCAGACCTGCTTCCATAGAAGCTACATGAGCACTGAAGCGCAATGCTCTTTGGGACGTTCTCAAGTCATGCTGGATAACATTTGCACCAAATAATTGTATTCCTTTAAGAACTAGCACAGTGGGACTATTTCGTGTTTATGATTCTGGGCGGAGGAGGATGTTCAAACACATAACGTTATCACCTTAATCTTGATCACAGAGAGGAGGGAGTTATGGAAGTTCACAGAGTGGATGAAGCAAAATAAACGTTTTCTATTGAAAACTCTTATTACTCATGTAGTGACTCTCACATACACACCCAGAAAGACCAGTTAGACCCGCAGAACGCTAACTTTTCTCCTTCCACTCAGTATACAGGTGACGTGATTCAAACATTTGTATTTATTTATCGAGGGCCACCCACAGCAGGAAACGGTAAAAAATAGCTTCTTAGTAAATTCTCCAGCCGGTTTTCATCTACAACTGATACAAGAATAGGGTTACAGCAAGTACTAAAACTTGACCGTCAGGTTTGACTAGACAGGTAACGTCTTCCACCTGTAAGATTTACATAACCCACAAGTAGCAAATCCATCCAATCTTATTTCTTCATACAACCAGTGAACAAGTTGCAGTTATGTGCAGTTATTTTCACGCAAAAAAATGTAACATTGAGTAACACGTTTTTTTCCCCCCCTTTGTGGCAAGTCAACAGGGTCAGAATTATGCCAAAGGTGAATCGCGTTTGCATCCAAAAAGATGAATTTGGCATAGTTAAAAATGCTATTAGTGAACACGTTGGTACAACATTTTGTCGGACAAACTTTTATTTTTAGTAGTACTTTCAAACGATTAAATTGCATTCAAAATAAAAGACATTTGAAAAGGCAGCATTTGAGAGCAGAATGTATCCTTCCTTGCCTTTGATATCCCCCAATCCCATGCATTTCATTCCATGACGGCTGAGCTTTGAAAGTTGTGTTGGCAGTCAGTTTGTTTGTAAATGTATATTTCTGACAAACTTTTTGCACTTTTGATGCTAATTCTATAGAGACAACAATATTATAGTAATTAAATATTTGTTTAGTCATCACCAAAATTCTATTTGGTTGTACATTATTAAACAATTACGCTGCCTCAGAAGCCTGTCCGAAATTGTTTCACAAGGTGCCTTTGTGCAGAAATGCTGTCTGCAAAGTTATTGCCTGATAGGGCTACAAGTCAGCTGCCTATATGTTAAAGGTCCCTTTATTCGCGCTTTATTGAAGCTTTGTGTTTACAGTGTACAATATAACGTGTAAATTTTTTGCGTGTAAAAAAAAAAACAGTATTTTTCACACAATTCACCTATCTGTATACCGCTGTTTCCACTGTAATAAAAACGGGCTGATGACTTCCTTGTTCTATAAAGTTCCTCCTTCAGAAATACATAACGAGTTCTGATTGGGCCAGCGGTTCCTGTGTTGTGATTCGACAGCAACTGAGCGTGCACTGCCCTCCTGCTAACGTGACTGGGCTAGAACGCACGTGCTGGAGATGTACTTATAATCACAGGAGTGTTTTTACTGAAGGGATGCGCATGAAAAA
Organism: Carassius gibelio; assembly: GCF_023724105.1. NCBI lineage: Eukaryota > Metazoa > Chordata > Actinopteri > Cypriniformes > Cyprinidae > Carassius > Carassius gibelio. The sequence goes on from NC_068376.1 coordinate 16,214,852, forward strand.
CATGAAAACCGTATTCGTTTTTTTTTTTTTTGCACAGCCCTAACATCTAGTTAACAAAGCTAAACAGCATTGCCCTTTGTGTAATAAATTACAGAAACTTTAAAAAGCACCAATTTAAATAATAAAATACACTTACCGGTTGTGGTCCATAAACAACGCCTTCTCCAGACAAAGAGGGAACTGCTCCATCTTTCAAGAATAATCTTTGAGCGAATCCGGCATTAAACTGATTGAGATTGAGGAAGTTGTCCTCAGCAAGCTGTCCTAAGCAAAATGTGCACATAGTTTTACATGTGGATTATAATTTTCGGGAACCGAGTTAAACATAAATTGTAACCTTTAATCTTCAAGTACAGAGTCCCTGGGAAGCCCAAACAAAGATGATTGGACTCTAAGATGAAAATAACAGCGTTTCAACGACATGGCAAACAAAAACACAGCTCTTCCTTCTTTGTTGGAGCCATAGACAGTAAAAGAAATGGACACAGCAACCCCATTGGAACTCAACTGAGACAATTGAAGCCCATTTTTAGCACTTCTGTTTCTGACGCGCAGACTCAAACGAAGCTTGATGACGTCAGCAACCTGTCTGACAGATGTAAATGTTCTAGTACATGTGCGTGCAAACTGTCATCGTTAATCTTGCAGAGACGGCGAGCTTGAGCGGGGAGTTCTTTGTCGTGAGTGAGCAGGAGTAAGTATTCTGATTAATTATTTTGTATAGTATTTTAAAATGTAACGCCAGTACGCCATATTAAGTTAATTGCCTGCGAGCTTCTCCTCCTGTCTGTACGGTAATGTGACAGAGAGTTGAGTGGTTATGACGCAATCGTTAGCCTATTTTTTACAAAAACTGTTTCTACGGGGCCATAATGTAACATAGAAGGTAATGGAGCCCTTTATACATTGTCGTGTATCTTTAGAAATAAATAATGGACAAATGGAGTCTTTAAACGCCTCAGATGTAAAGTTATTCGCTGTCAAAGTGACGCCAAAATGAATGGGAGTCAATGGGAATGCTAACGCAAGTGAAGTTCTGCTACAAGAAGGCAGCACGCAGCCGACTTCAACTTCCGGTCGACTTCCTTGCCGCCTGGTTGGAGCGCAACAAGACCACGCCTCCCTTTTTGTGAATTCATGTGGGCGGAGGTTAGTCAAATAACTGTTTTAGTGACGTCATTACTGCAGGAACTAGAGGGATGCAGTCCAAACGGGTCGTTTTTTGTAGGCGAATTTTGTTAAATAAAATATGTCGCTTGGCATTGAACTTTGAGCTTTAGCATTTTACAGATATTATTTATTACTCAAACAAGAACATTACACACTAACTAAAGTTTAACACATGGGATCACGAAGAAGGGGACCTTTAATATGTTAACAAAAACTTATTTCGGATGCGATTAATCATGATGACAGCACACATTTTTAGGGTAGGCGATTTCAGAAAGGCTAGTAATAGCAAGCTAGTGTCTTAATTTGCTTGGAGCACACACATTCTTCTTTGAAGCTCTTGACAAGAGGAATAGACAGAAACCAGCTGTCAGTTGGTGTACAGAATGTATTTGAGGAAGGTTTCATGATACATTTGAATGGAATTGTTGGCAGGAGTCCATCATAAGTTTCCTCAGAGAGGGATGAGTTCACTGTAGGATCAAATGTGTTGAACAAATAGGAATGGTCATCACAGACATATATGAAACCATTTCTATTAAAGGTGGTTTAATGTTGACATACAACCACAAAATGGCTAAATTGTGAGAAATCGTTGCAAAATTACAAAGATCTGGAACAGACTACAAATATCCTTAGAAAATGTAAACTAATAAAACATACAGCCAGCTTTGGCATAACCACATGCCAAAAATATATATATTTTTTGTTTTTGTTTAGATGAATATACATTTTTACATTCCATTTGAAAAGTTCAGAATTGTTCTCAACTTTTGAGCTGCCCCTCTCCAAAATGATAATCTTACAATTGATATTTATGTGTACAACAGTAGATTCAAATGGCTACAATTCTAAAAATACAGTACAAAACTATAAATTACATTTCTTTTGATGATTAGAGAGGAATGATACTTTTATAAAAGTGAAATTCTCAAAAGATCGATTAAATCGCAACTTTCTCTCATTTTTCCTTGATAAAATTCAAGTTTATTTATCTGTGCTCTTGGTTAAGGTCTTTTTTAACAACATTTGGCAGGAATGCTTTGGAAGGTTTTCTGTATCTGATAGTTTGTTTGGAAGCCATGTAAAGAATTTAAGGCATTGAAGGGAACTCTTCTTGAGCTTACTCGTCTTGTAAGATGCTCCTTTTACGGAGTGAAGAATTTGTAATTTTATGTCTTAGTCAGGTTCAGTTCTTCAGTTGTGTAGAAAATCCCCAAAAATTATTGTTTCTTAAAACAGGTTATTGCCAATCCCTTAAATGGCACAATAAGAGCATAGACGGAAAGCAGTTTCTTTTCCAATATGTCCTACAGAGAGGGAGTTGTTCGGTTGGTTCAGTGTTGAGCATGTTTGAACAGGGTTATTGAGGATCTGCGTTAACACCAGTCAGCAATGTAGTCAAAGTCTACAAACATCTCCTGCTCGCTGACTGTCAGAACCCTCGGCTCACGAGGCGGAGTCAATATAGGTGCCTCTGAGGTGAATTCATCGTCAAAGTTACTAACATCTTCACGGCCTTTGATAGTTGGCAAAAATGGAGGCGGGATCTTCTTTGCCAGCAGTGCAGCCCAATCCATATCCTGAGGAAGAATAAACAAATGTGTGGTAAGGAGATTTTCAGTGACATTTGAAAATTAAAAAAGAGGTTAAACAGATGGCCTACTCTGAAAAACGGATGACTCTTTACTTCCTCTGCATCTCGTTCCCCAGCGCCGAGACGCCGCTCTGGATTTCTCCTTAATAACTGGATAAGGAAGAGAAACTTTAAAGCTTATAAACATCGTTAGTTGGTAAATTAAATAGAGAATATAAAAGTGCCAAAAAGAAACAGTCTTTTCTAATAAAGCTGTGTTGTGATTTTAAGGAATGCCTTTAGCTATAAAATGAGCTGTAGTCTAGGAAAATTGGTTAAACTGGTAGCAGGAAACATCCAAACATACCCTTCTCATTATGGAAATGGCTTCTGTGGAGAGGAACTTTGGATAGCGAACTTCATCGTTAACAATACTGTCAAACACCTCCTCTTCATCATCACCAGGGAACGGGGACTGTAGTTGAAATAATATAAAGAATATTTAAGATAATGAAGTACTGGGGGAAAATAGTCTATTCAAATGATACATATTGTAGTTAATAATTATTTAATGTGCAATTAGTGTTAAACTAAATTATGCAATTTAAAAATGCACACCATTCTTTATGCCCCTTGACCTGTACGTATATTCACAATTTAAGACAGAACGTTCAAGGAATTCTTTTTTTTTTTTTTTTAGTTTGCAACTGCCACAAGCAACACGCCTAACCAAACCACACTGAGAACTGTTCACATGGGATGCAGTCTTGCTTTAAACAACAACAACAGTTTGATGGAGTGCAACAAAATGGAACAGAATGCAGAAAACTTGAAATACGTTTTGCAAAGTATGAACTGCTTGACACACTATGTTAAGAACATGGTGCCCAGCTGGGTTTCCATCACCCTGTTTTTATGTGCACACATTAGAATCAAGTGATGTATTGTTTGAACACTGTATTTCCAATAAAAATGCCTTAATTCGCAAAAATGTTTTTACGCTCGCTTGAGGTGGTTTCTGACTTCTGCGAAAAAGGTCAATGTGAATAATGGGAGATGGAAATGCATTTTGCAAATAAATTCCTCCAAGCGCATCAAAAAAGTAATGTGACTTTGCGCTATGGGATGACAAATTCTGACTAATCAGCGGACCATTCTTGTTCCACAGCATCTGAAATATTGTTATATTGTCATCCGGTAAAATGCCAGAGCAAAGTCCGTCAATCAAAGTATTTCTGTACAATTGCCTCCCAGAATTGTTAAATTACTGCGTTCCCAAACAGCAGCATTCACCTCCGAAAGCAATAACTGCATTCATTGCGTTTCTTCTGCTTGTTCTGAGGTGCAAGTAATTATATAGCAAAATCATTATATCCAGTAGCTTCTCCTACTTTTCTTAGTGATGTATAGTGCAAGTTTATCAGGAACTGATAATTTTGTTTTCTTTAACTAGTTGGATGAGAAAGGTGCTTGTTTGCAAATGTTTTGTTCGATATTCCAATTTTAGTTTAAGTTAAATTCACAACTTTGGATGGAAACCCGGCTAGTGAGACATTAAATAGCACAGATGGAATGTCTAAAGTTCTGTGCGAACGGTCCACTGCTCTACATCAGGCAGGTTGACAAACTCTGTTGCATGGATTTCTGTGGACTGTGAACCAGTGACAGCCTTAGGTTAAGTTATACATACAGTAAAATACGAAGAGTTCTCAAGTCACAAAAAATTTTAAGTCACATTTTATGACTTTTTAAAGATTTACTCATCCGAAGTAATAATGTAACAGAAACTGTTTTAATTTTAGTCACGCAAATTAATGTAAATAATCTTTTTAGGGGTCATGCAATTAATTTACTGTGATATGATACATTGAATTAGCTTATTTTTTTAAACCAATCAAGTAAACGACATTAAGTTTACTCCCAATAAATTTCCCCTTGAGGATCAATCAAGTATCCATCCATCTATCATACCTCTCCAACCAACATCTCAAAGATGAGAACTCCCAGACCCCACCAGTCCACCGCTCTTGTGTACGAAGTCTCGGTTAAAACTTCTGGAGCTAAGAACTCAGGAGTTCCACAGAATGTACTAGTGCGATCTCTGAAGCCCATTCCTACATGATGGGAGATGGAATGAGTTACACCCACATTACTGACGACAACACAAATCACTCAAACATTAGTAACATTAGTAATAAAAATACACTATGTCTACCTTCTTTGCAGAGACCAAAATCTGCAATCTTGACATATCCCTCAGTATCCAGCAAAAGGTTATCTAGCTTCAAATCCCTGCAGAATAAAGTTCATGACAGTCACATGATGTAGTTCATAAAACGTTCATGAAGCCTTCGGTTTTTACACCGAGGACTGACACTTACCTGTATACTATTTTATGGTCATGCAGAAATTGCAGCCCCGAGACTACACAAGCAGCATAGAAACTGAGGACATAAAAACAAGTCGTTTCAGATGGAAATCCAATTTTTAGCTTTTTATATGGGAAACGATCATATCAAAGTGACAGCAGCAGTAGTAAATTCTGTCACTCACATGGAGCGCCGCTCAGAGAACACGTCTGCATGAATGTGCATCATCAGGTCTCCTCCTGCTGCGTATTCCATGACAAAACACACATGCTCCTTGGTTTGGAAACAAGCGAAGAGGTTCACCAGGAACGGATGCCGAACACTGTTCACCGTCTCAAAGATCCTCTTCTCACACATGAGGCTGTGGATAGATATTAATATGAAGCGTAAACGGATAGTTAAGAAAACATGTCAATTAACAAACATTTCTTTTTTTCAGGTTCAAATTTAGATGAGGCATAGTTACTTTAGGTGCTATATTTAAGATTTTCTACATCATATTGTCATGTAGTGAGACCAATGCTTTTTTTTATATATTTTATTGTAATATCAATCCATTAACCCCTGTGGCACTCCACAGTTAGGATGTATACTTGAGGAGGACTGATGACCAATACAAACACGAAAACATCTGTTGGACAGGTAGGAATGGAACCACTGTAAGACCCTGCCATGCAGGCCTACAGATGTCTCCAAATGTGTCAACAGAACCTCATGATTAACCAGATCAAAAGCAGCACTCAGATCTAATAAAACTAAAGCCATGGATTTCCCAGAAACAGTTTCTGTAAATATATCACATGAGGCTCTTAAAAGGGAGGATTCACTTCTGTGTAAAGCTTTGAAGCCAGACTCAAACATCTAATAAACAGAATTAACAGTCAAATAAGATTGTAACTTGTGAAAAAGATTTTGGAAAAAAATCCAAGTCCAGGCACTCAATAGGATGCAAAAGTTAAAAAGCCTTTAATGGTTGGGCTAAAGCATTAAAACACCAACGCGTATCGGCCCATTGGCCTTCATCAGGGTGTTGGTAACAAACAGACAGAATCACGCAGTACTTATAGTTGCATTGGTTTCAGGTGTGCCACTCTGGCACTTGTAACACAATTTTTTGGCCACTAGAGGCAATAGTTCAGATAATGGCTAATACCAAAGATCAAACCATACAAATACAAGATAAGGGATCTCCAAGTGGAAGAAAAAAAAAAAAAAAACAGGAGAGAGTAACACCAATACAAACATCTTGTGTACTCCACACAATTATATCCATAAAGTCAAATAAATGTGTAGAGGCTAGTTACCCATCTTACTTCTGGATTCATTGTCAAGATAGTTCCAAAGCAACAGGAGAAAAATATTATTATGGGCATTACAGTACATTAAAAGAACAGTCAACATTCACGGACAACAATACACTGTCCCTATTGAGACACAACTTTTACAAAAAAGGTGAGAGGTCAAAGTCTTCATTAAGACCTGGATGACTAGTAGCCCTCAAGGAATAGATCCAATATGTCTCCCTTTGTTTACAAGGCAAAATAATCAAATTTAAGCGAGACTGTAATGACTATAGTAATTGTTCTATATATGGCTGGGGCAAGAAGGGACACCTGACAAAAAGAAGAGTGTCTTTTAATCTTCCAAGCACTGATGATGAGAATTATGATGAAACTCATGACCGTGACAAAATTGCTGATGTGTATGACAGAAATGCTTTTTTGGAATCTCGCCCCAGACAGCACAACCAACCTTACAAAAGAGGAAGAGGAAAACGCGGAGGGGTGGAAAGCGGCAGAACCCACTCTCAGGAACCACCAATCACAAGGAGCCGGTTGAAGCATCGGTAGTAATTAATATTTCAGACCTCCCCCTCTCTGATGACTGCGTTTCTGTCTTGTCCAAGGGTCTCTCATTTTCTCCTACATATTCAGGTAGACCATTTGACACCAAAGTGGACCTCTATCGATTCTATAGAAGTCTACATTTGAAGGCCTGGTACTCCCAGAACGCACAGGGTGCAGCTACCTACTCAACCACCACGGTAAACTCTTCTTTTCGGCCCAAGTCTACTTTTTCACCTTGTACCACCAATCCCATATTGACTACTTTCACCAAAAAGGTGTCCTATGAAGTAGAAAAGCTTTACAGTAAACAAAAAAAGATCACCCAGCATAATCTTACACAAAATGAATCTCAAGCACTTAAGTGGCTTTCGGAGAGAGATGATATAATCATAAAAAGTGCTGATAAGGGTGGTGCTGTCTGTGTGTGGGACAAGAAGAAGTATATAAGTGAAGCTCTTCGCCAGCTAGACAACACTCAGTATTACTCAAAGCCCTCATCCAATCCAATGAACACTATAAGAAGAGAGCAGGAGCAATTGCTTAATGAGGCAAAATCACATAATTGGATTACTAAGAGAGAATATGAGTTTTTGCTTTGTCAACACCCACGTTATTCTACTTTTTATATGCTCCCCAAAGTCCACAAGGATCTGGAAAATCCACCTGGCAGACCGATAATCAGCGGGAATGACTCAATAACAGAACCTGCTTCCAAGTTTGTGGATTATTTTATCAAGCCATTTGTGGCAGATTTACCTTCTTATATTCAAGATACTACACAGGTTTTAAAGAAAATTGAACAAATAGGCAACATAGGCTCCTGCATTATGGCCACAATGGATGTGGAGTCCCTATATAGCAATATTGTACATAACGAGGGTTTAGAGGCTTTGAAACACTATCTCTCATCCAGACCTGAACATTTGATGCCTCCCAGTGACTTTATAGTGCAACTTACTGAGTGGACTTTAAAGAACAACATCTTTCTCTTTCAAGACATATTGTATAGACAAGAAAAGGGGACTGCAATGGGTGCTTGTTTTGCTCCCAACTATGCCAATCTGTTTCTAGGCTTATGGGAGGAACGCTATATATTTTCCCACGTCAACCCTTTTAAAGATAAAATCTTGTGGTGGGGTAGATATATTGACGATGTGATTTTGATGTTCTCAGGTTCAGAAAAAGAACTTGTAGACTTCCATGTATATGTTAATAGCTTAAATGAGAACCTTAAATTTAGTTTGGATTATGATTTACACACTATCAACTTTCTTGATCTACGGATCTCAAAAGATAATGAGGGATTCCTACATACATCTATCTTCAGAAAGTCAACAGATCGTAATACCTTGCTGCATGCTAATAGTTTTCATCCCCCATGGCTTATTGATAACATACCCTTTGGACAGATCCAGAGACTTAGGCGTATATGTGATTCAGATCAGGATTTCCAGCATCAGTCTTTGGATATGCAGCGGCGTTTTCAACAAAGAGGTTACCAAACAAAAACTCTTGTTCAAGCTCATAATCGAGCCCAATCACTTGAAAGGAAGAGCTTGCTTCAGTCTAGACCCAATAGAGTATCAACACAGAAACCCTATTTTGTCACTCATTACAGCAAGGAGGCTGTCCAGATTAAACACATTATAAAGAAAAACTGGAACATTATTGAATGTGACCCGACTTTACGGGAAATATTCACGGAACCCCCTGGAATCAGTTTTAGGAGGGCCCCCACACTTAAGGACAGGTTAGTAAGAAGTCACCTCCCTGCTCCTAAACGTGAAACTTGGCTTCGTCAACCCAAGGGTAACTTTCCTTGTGGTAATTGTAATTATTGTGAGAATATTGCTAAAACTGACAAATTTATGGATGTTTTTAGCAATAAGACTTACACTATTAACAGTTTTATAAATTGCAATTCTACCCATGTTGTTTATCGTTTAGAGTGTACTTGTGGCTGTTTTTATATAGGCCTTACTAAAAGGAGACTAAGAGACAGGGTAGCTGAACATAGATATGCCATTCGGACTGGAAATATGAACTATCCAATGGCCAAACATTATATAGACGCAAAACATGGGAGTGATTCGACCCTAAGAGTAGTGGGCATTGAGGCTGTTCGCCTGGATGCCAGGGGTGGGGATATCATCAAACGCCTTAAACAAAGGGAGACATATTGGATCTATTCCTTGAGGGCTACTAGTCATCCAGGTCTTAATGAAGACTTTGACCTCTCACCTTTTTTGTAAAAGTTGTGTCTCAATAGGGACAGTGTATTGTTGTCCGTGAATGTTGACTGTTCTTTTAATGTACTGTAATGCCCATAATAATATTTTTCTCCTGTTGCTTTGGAACTATCTTGACAATGAATCCAGAAGTAAGATGGGTAACTAGCCTCTACACATTTATTTGACTTTATGGATATAATTGTGTGGAGTACACAAGATGTTTGTATTGGTGTTACTCTCTCCTGTTTTTTTTTTTTTTTTTTCTTCCACTTGGAGATCCCTTATCTTGTATTTGTATGGTTTGATCTTTGGTATTAGCCATTATCTGAACTATTGCCTCTAGTGGCCAAAAAATTGTGTTACAAGTGCCAGAGTGGCACACCTGAAACCAATGCAACTATAAGTACTGCGTGATTCTGTCTGTTTGTTACCAACACCCTGATGAAGGCCAATGGGCCGATACGCGTTGGTGTTTTAATGCTTTAGCCCAACCATTAAAGGCTTTTTAACTTTTGCATCCTATTGAGTGCCTGGACTTGGATTTTTTTCCAAAATCTTTTTCTATATTTAACCCTTCCAAGAGCACCAGAGGATACAAGGGATTCCAGCAGCGCTCCAGTTCTCTTTTGTTAAGATTGTAACTTGATTGTAAATTGAGTCAATGCAACTTTCTCAAGGAACATGTCTAGTACTACTTTGACACTTTGGCTTTAATAATAAAATGAAATTAAACAGGAGCAGAACAGTCCCCACTGTATATGATTACTGATGCATCTACAAATGCTTCAAGCATCATCATAAGTTGTTCATTTATTTTATTTAAACACACATAGATAGCCTTTACCTGTCTACTTCATCCCTTGCAACAATGTCACCTTTCTTCAAAGCTTTAATAGCAAACATTTCTCCAGTGGTCTTGTACTCCGCAAGTAAAACCTGTTGAATAATTAAAGAGATGAAACTGTATGCATCACAAAGTGGCAGCATGCAGAGATAATCTGCAATATTATTACACAAATGGTTAATGTACTGTACATTTATGGCGCAATTGCACATTTTACAGAGCTCGCCATATTGCATATGTAAAAGCAAGTTTTCAGTTTACCTTTCCAAAGTGGCCACGCCCCAGAACAGCTACACATTTGAAGTCTGTCACACTGAATTGAACTTCCTCTTCTTCCCTAAAGGCATGACCGCACACTTTGAGCATTTGACTACCATTAATGTATGCATGTTTATATGTGGTCATGATGTCAATCATCCAAACACTTGGAACAGACTACCTTTCAGTTTTTCGTTGAACTTCGGTCAGTTCCAGGTCATGCTGCTCATTTTCAACCAGACTGTTATAATCTGGTTTAGCTACTGTGTTGTTCAGGAAGTCAAAGGTCGCTAGGGCATCCTGTAGGTGAGAGGCATTATAGAGTCACTCTTAAGTACTGTAAGAGAACTCCCCTTATTAATAATACTTGCCTTAAAGGGACAGTTCAGACAAAAATGAAAATTCTGTCATCATACTGTTCCAAACCCATAAGAATGATTGTTGCCCCTCAAAGAAAGACATGTAGGGCAGGATGTTCAAGCTGTTCTTTAACATACGATCTACAGGTGCATCTCAATAAATTTGAATTTTGTGGAAAAGTTAATTTCAGTAATTTAACTCAAATTGTGAAACTCATGTATTTAATAAATTCAGTGCACACAGACTGAAGTAGTCTTTGGTTCTTTCAATTGTGATGATTTTGGCTCACATTTAAACTAAACCCACCAATTCACTATCTTAACAAATTAGAATATGGTGACATGCCAATCAGCTAATCAACTCAAAACAACTGCAAAGGTTTCCTGAGCCTTTAAAATAGTCTCTCAGTTTGGTTCACTAGGCTACACAATCATGGGGAAGACTGCTGATCTGACAGTTGTCCAGAAGACCATCATTGACACCCTTCACAAGGAGGGTAAGGCACAAACATTCATTGCCAAAGAAACTGGCTGTTCACAGAGTGCTGTATCCAAGTATGTTAACAAAAAGTTGAGTAGAAGGAAAAATTGTGGAAGGAAAAGTTGCACAACTAACCGAGGGAACCGCAGCCTTATGAGGATTGTCAAGCAAAATAAATTCAAGAATTTGAGTGAACTTCACAAGGAATAGACTTGAGGCTGGGGTCAAGGCATTAAGAGCCACCACACAGACGTGTCAAGGGATTTGCTGAACCACAGACAAGGTCAGAGGCATCTTATCTGGGACTAAGGAGAAGAAGAACTGGACTATTGCCCAGTGGTCCAAAGTACTCTTTTCAGATGAGAGCAAGTTTTGTATTTGTATTTGGAAACCAAGGTCCTAGAGTCTGGGGGAAGGGTGTAGAAGCTCATAGCCCAAGTTGCTTGAAGTCCAGTGTTAAGTTTCCACAGTCTGTGATGATTTGGGGTGCAATATCATCTGCTGGTGTTGGACTGTTGTATTTTTTTGTAAACCAAAGTCACTGCACCCGTTTACCAAGAAATTTTAGAGCACTTCATGCTTCCTTCTGCCGACCAGCTTTTTGAAAATGCTGATTTCATTTTCCAGCAGGATTTGGCACCTGCCCACACTGCCAAAAGCACCAAAAGTTGGCTAAATGACCATGGTGTTGGTGTGCTCGATTGGCCAGGAAACTGACCAGACCTGAACCCCATTCTGGGAATCAAGATTCTCTATGGGGTTCAGGTCTGGTCAGTTTGCTGGCCAGTCAGTTTGCTACCCCATTCTCTATGGTGTATTGTCGAGAGGAAAATAAGAAACAAGAGACCAAAAAATGCAGATGAACTGAAGGAACCTGGGAAGAAACCTGGGCTTTCATAACATACTTTTCAAGGACCAAAATAAGACACCATTTACTTCTGCACTAAATTCCAAGTCATAAGCCATACGATTGCTTTGTGGGATGAATAGATGGGGGGGGGAAAACACAAGCATTTGTTTATAATCTTATTCACGTGATTACTTAAACACACATATATAGCATTTTTCTAAAAGAAAAAAGACCCTCTAACATTTGAGGTCCCAGCACTTACATATTATTGCCCTTATGTTGGCTTTGATTGCTTCTATTGTCCTCATTTGTAAGTAGCTTTGGATAAAAGTGTCTGCTAAATGACTAAATGTTATATAATTTAAATGTAATGGGATTATATTATTGAATATGCCAGTGGTTCTCAACCTTTCTTTATTTACAGGTACCAGGAGTGTCCATAATTTTCTCACTATTTCTTCTCAATAGTGCATATATACGTTTTAGGATTTTAATAATTTCTGTAACTCCTTCAGGCAAAGAAATTGCACATTACAGATGGGATCTCTAGAAATATCCAAAAGTTGTTCAGTTGCTTTTTTAAAGCTTGTTTTTTCTTATTTTAAATGGTTTCAACTCATCTTGAGGCACCCTTGTAAGTTTGCCAAGGCCCCTAGTGGTTCTCAGTACTCTAATTGAGAACCACTGGAATGTATCTATCATATTCAAATTAAGCAGCAATTATCAATTGCTAAAATAAATCACATTATCAAACATTCACACATTATCTGTTAAAATAAAGAACCAACAACACTTGAAATAACTGACATCAAACTTCATATGAAACAACTTGGCATGGCATACTTACATTTCTCAAATCTCTTACACCTTGATGTATATTTAAATAATCTGCTGCCAAGATTATCATTGAATTACGATTAAGATATATTTTCCTCAACCAAAGCTTTCCACCCCATTTCCATCCCATCCCCTTTCATTGTATAGAAAAGAATGGTATCAATATTTAGCTAAAGTTTTCCTTTTGGGTTCCACAGAAAGAAAAAAAATCTGATGGGTCTGGATCAACATGAGTGAACGATGATATCTTTCAGTTCTGGGTGAACTATTCCTTTAATGCAACCACCCCATTACCTGCACCTCTTTTCCATCTGCGGTCTTATCTGGTGATGAAGGTTCCACTTCGATGGAGTGCCGTTTTGAGTGAGGGGTTGCTGGTTTGTCAAAATCTAATTTAGTCACAGTGGGGTCACTGAAGGAGAGAAGATAAATCATAAAAATTTCCTTTTTAAACAGTTGGAGGTCTGGAAATGTACAAATTAGCTACATTATGGAACGCTGGGATACGGAGCAGGAATGGTGAAGTCATCGAATTATCTAATACAGAGCACCAATTATGTTTCCAGACAGATTAGTCATTGTTTATCAAAGACTGCAGAATAATGTGAGGGCTTTCAGCTACCAAATGCTCTTCTAGGAGATGATTCTGTGTGGAATAATGAGCTGGAATAAGAATTAATTGTTACACATATGTACCTGGGTAGGAAGTGGGCGTCTGGGTGGCCGATGGGTACTGTTTCAGGGCTCAATGCTGAGCCCAGATCAGCCGCCTGAGGACTGAATGAGGAATTGACTGACGGAATGGCTCTTCTCATCAACCTGCCCCAGGTGGCGATGTTGATGTTCATCTGAGGGGCACGCAAGAATGTTTTTCCTGAGAGGAACAAGGTTAATGTATGAGATGAAAAAAACAGAAGCAAACTTCTGAACAATAGATCATATTAGTTCCCAGTATGCTATTTATGTCGGCGCTCTTTTAATGCACCGTAGACACAGCTGATCCAAAAGGTATAAGATACCTTATTTTAGCAAAATTCTGAGACAACATGGCATTTATCCTTCATGGACAATGCAATCCCAGAATGCTTTTTGTCAAGCTCAATGAGAAAGCAAATCCAGGATGGCTGAATATTTGTGAAAGACTGTTCACACCAGGATGCAGAGTGTGATAAACATATTGCTACTTTTCTATGCACCACCAACTGACAGAAACTGAATTTACATGATCATTCAGCCTGTTTGTAGCTTTTTTCCCCCACACATTGCTCTGAACAGACAAATCACATGCAAAAACCTGACCAAATTTTCCTGGCAAAACATTTGTTGGAGATTGCCCAAAACATTATTGCACTGTTAGCTTAGCAAAATGCTAACAGAAAACTTTTGACTTGAGTCTCCCACGTGAGACTTTGGCAACAATTTTGAATCAAAACTTAAGCCTCTCAACCAGCTTTTCACCTTCTTTGTTATTAATGGTTCAAAAAAGTTCAAATAAGAAGGTTAAAATTAATTCTGACTTCACTGTGTGAACACTGGCCCCACAGCAGTGCAACATTGAACCAAAGAATTGTGTCAAGAGTAGGCTGCTTAATCTAATCTGTTTGAGTGGACATGTCAAGCCTTCTCAACACTGAAGCATATTTGCCACTTCATAACCTTACCTTGCTGTTTGGAGAAGATTTTCTTTTGCCTTTGTAGTTTAGGTCGCCTCTCAATAACTGGGTTAAAAAATGTAACCTGTATACAAAGAGATAGAGCTAATCTCAATAAAAATATCCTCTACAGGGCCATAAAACTTGTATACGGCATGCCTGTTTGTGATGACAAAATCAAATTACCTCAGCAAACAGTGTTCCTTGAGGTTCCAGGTAAAGGCACATGCCATGACGCTGGTTGTCCAGGAAGTCCTCCAGCCGCAAAAACTTAACAGCACACAGCGAGCGCCAGTCTCTCCAGTACACAGCTATCTCCAGCTCACGAGACTACAGGTCAAGTAAAACAGCATTTAGTATCTGATATTAAGTATACAACACACACACAATACATACACTACCTTGAAGTGTATAAATACAGCCTTGGTGAGCATAATTAACTTCTTTTAAAAACATTAAAAATGATGAAACATTAAAAAACATTAAAAACATTAATGAAATTCTGTATAGTGTCATTACATTGTTGTATTGAGTGGTTGCCAGGGCCTTGCTATACGGATGCTAGAAAGCGATGGGTAGTTGCTTGGAAAAACTGTACTTCCAATCACCAAATAAGGTATAATGAGTACTAGTAGTGCCAGTATAAAACAATAAAAAATAAAACCTCATTAATCAACATATTAGTTAAAAATTTTAAAAATGTGTTAAACTCAATTGAAACTTAAAATTATAGATAAAAAGATCGACATATTTATAACTATAATTTTAATATGCCAGTTAATAATTGTATTTAAGAATGCACTGACTCATGTGCTTTTCTTAAATTATTGATCAACAGTTACCACTTAGGAGTATTACTAGTTCACAGCCAATG
The DNA here is from genome assembly GCF_023724105.1 of Carassius gibelio. Classification (NCBI taxonomy): domain Eukaryota; kingdom Metazoa; phylum Chordata; class Actinopteri; order Cypriniformes; family Cyprinidae; genus Carassius; species Carassius gibelio. The sequence continues at coordinate 16,230,200 of NC_068376.1, forward strand.
GTTTGATATTTACAGGCCTTTTATAGGTCTATTCAGTCTGTCTGCCATTGCACAACTGCTGATTAGAACTCTGGGACATTGCTCTCAATGAGATTAAACGCTTACGTCGTCACATAGCCAAAAGCAAGCCTAAACCGTCACATGTGTAATCAACCCTCAAAAATAAATAGAATACAAAGCAAACTCAAAATAAGCCAATTTCGTAATGTGGAGGAATGGAGATACATTATACGGGATAGGCCGAAAAAAAAAAAAAAAACTGGGTAACAATACTGATTGTGAACTATGAACATAATGTTATAAACAAAAAGTAAACTATATATGTGAGAGTGAAGAGATTATGAACGATGACTTCTGATCTGCCTTGTCTGAGTTTCACTAAGAACTGGGTCAAATTTGGGATTAACATATCCTAAATTAATTGAGAGAGGCTGGAATGGAGAGCATGTGTGTATATGTGTGCTCATCTACTCATGTGTCGAGAGGATTATGGGATAAGACTGTGGTTTGACAAGCGCGTTTTATGCAATTTCTCATGCATTACCCTGTCAAGTTCCAGCGTGAACTTCTGGTCCCAAGACTGGTTGCTAACTGGCTTCCAATGGGTCTGTCCCACAACTGTGTTGTCCAGCTTCAGAACGGCACTGATTTCATCTGTCATAACAGTGTAAAACAACTTTTAACTATTACTTTAGAACAGAAACATGATTATTAGGGAAATTCGTATTTTATACATTGATTTCATGCGATTTATTATTTAAAAATGCTGTGATGAAAATTAAACTATACCCAAAGACATTTGTCAGCAAATGATAAAAAAAAAAAAAAAAAAAAAATACTCTAAAAACAAATATAGATTCTTTGATTCCATGTCTTTGAATTTACAGGGAGATTATTTAAGCAAATGTTGATATATGCTATTAATTGTGATTAATTTAGTTATTAATCATGCAATGAATCAATAGCAATTGAAATATAGAAATAAAAAACATCATACGGACAAACTTGAATGGTATTTTATTCACTTTATTCTTTTTTATTATTATTATATTCCATATAAAATAACACTGTATAGAATAAAAGTATAATCAATTTCTTGGCGGAGACAATGAGTGAGGATGGAAAAAGGTTCACTTTGTAAACGCAGTCTATTGTTTTTGAAATTTAGTTTTTTTTGGTTACTCTATTTGTTCTGCTTCACAATGAAACCATTCAAGATTTTAAGGAATGATATTAACTTGGATTTTCAATACGCATTTAAAACAAATAAAGCCACTCAACTGGATAGATCATCTGACTTGGAGAGGGTTCGGCTGCTGCCAGACTTGATCTTGTTGCCTCGGGTCATAAATGAGGACCGTGCCTCACCGGGGCTCCAGCCGGGCAGAGGAACAGATGCTGTTTTAGAGCGACCTGGGACGTTCTCCAGGAGGTCCTGACAGCCCATGAGCCTCACGTCTAATGTGCCTGTGGATTTACAACAGAAACCCGACTCAGAGCCAAAGTGCTGCGTAATTTGAGATGTAAATCACAAAACACATCTATTCTGATTAACACAAGATAATAAGTGTGCAAGCAATTGTAAATGTCTGTTTCAAGAGACAGTGGTTATAGAGCCATATATTGAATGCACTACGAGTCTATAATTATAAAGTAAGCGCTCTCATTCTCCTTCAGAGTGAAGATCAAAGTTGTGTGAGATAAAGCCAAGGAAGGGTGGGGGAAGGGACCAAGTGTGTTGACACAGTGTAAAAATTTGAATGTAGCTCTTACATGCCTAAACTCAGCCAGCTGTTGCCCCTCTCAAACAGGGCTGAATGTACAGTACCATGTGTTGTGAAAAAAGCCTACAGAGCCTATTCACACTGGGAGTGAATATTGGCAGTGAACAAGACTATAAACTGAAACAATGAATTAATTCTCATGGATCTATTCATGGAGATTAAATTTGTGTGAACACTGGCAGAATTTTCTCCCATGTATAGGTGAATTTTTTCTTCATCCAATGCCATCTACCACTCATCTATCAATAAAATGTACGCATATGGATTTTGTCCTATATACTCCAGTACAATTGGGGGTGCTTTTTTATCAACTAGCACTTAACAATAAAAGAAGACTTATAGTGGAATCCATTTGCTTTCTTTTTTTTCTTGGTTGATTAACCAAACTTTAAATGGATAGTTCCCCAAAACCTGAAAGTTCTGTCATTATTTACTCGCCCTCATGTTATCTGAAACCCATAGCTTTTGTTCAAAACATAAATGAAGATTTTTTTTAATAAAACCGAAAGAATTCTGTCCAGCTCCTGAAATACCCACACAACTTTACCGTTCAAAAGTATATTAAGAAATCATAAAAGTTATTCATGTGAATCGCAGTGTAGTCTTTCAACGTATATACATTGAACACATCAAAAATGGACAATGGCAGTTCAAACATACTTGTGCAACAAGCAAGCACCTTTGAGCTTCCATTGACCACATCTGATGTGAATTGGTCAGTATTTTCTCTGAATAAAAGCTACGAATCCTCAATTCATAAGGATTACTTTTACAAGCGCTTAATGAACGTTTTGAAGCATCACAGTTTTGGCAGAATGGACTTTCAATGGACATTTTTCAAATGGAACAAATAGGTTTTAACTCTGTTACAAGCTGTCATTTCTAAAACCAATCTAAAATGGGGACAGTAAATACTATGTGACTGTACGGATTCAGCTTTGTTACCGGTCAGAGCAGCGGGTTTGGCCACAGTGCTGTACTTGTTGCTGTTGGACATGATGCTTTGGCGGGGACTGAGAGTTGGGGAAGACACCATTGCTAACTCCTCCATAATCAGGTTGCTCTTCGCGTGACTTTTGGGCAGCTCACTGAGTCTCTGCTCCAGAGAGAACTTCAGCAGGTCTAGCTTCTGACTGGACTCGTTCAAGCGGGCTTGAGCCTGCAAGAAAGTCAGACAGTGTTTACAACTGCATACAGACATAATTTTTTTTTCAATGTGACAGTGCTGCCTAAGAGAACAAGGATTCAATTCTCTGTGAAAAATGGTCTTACACCAAAAACTATTAAAGATGATGTTTTTATTACTATTATTATTATTATTAGAAAACAATTTAAAAATGTTAAAATAATAATTATTACTGTACAATACTGTGTTTAATGTTTTAAATTACTTAGTTTAAACTACTCAGCTTTCATATAATTATGTAGATTTTCTAATCCAGATGCACTTCCCTACATGGTCATCCCATTAACTACTAGATTGATTAATTCTTACAAAATAGCATTATTCAAATCATGTGGTGAAAATGGTCTTTTTTCTATTCGCAATATCGCAGAAAAACAACACTTCGCAACATCACTTTCCTCCAATATTGTGCAGCCCTAACCAATCTATTTTTTGATTTTGTTTTAACCTTGCTTTACCAGGAGAGCAAACAGGAACATCTTCAAATACTGATTCAGAAGTACACAAATTTCTTTCAGTGGCTTGTTTTCTGATTGGCTGCTATCATGTGAAACTAGCTTGAATGTTTTTTTTTTTCCCTGCTAGTCTATTGTGGTCTAAGAAAGCTGCTTAATGTCAGGTAGCAGGTCTGAAATGTGTTGTATCCCATTTTAAATTAAAAAAATAATTCCAACAGACAGGAAACTGACAGAGTATTACTTCCACAGGCATTCTACAATTAAATAATTTTAATTCATCCCGAGTCATACCACAATTATGCTGTAAAGCTTTAAACATTTGGCTCTTTAGGCAATTAAAAGTACATAGTTAAATGAACACCTGGATATAATAAATATAGACATGAAAGAGTTTATATGCCTTACAGAAAAATTATGAGAAGCGACTATAAATATCATTACAATTTAGAAATGGAGCCGACCTCTGAATGAGCTTTCTTCTCCGTCACCTTCCCTGTTCCCAGCAGTTTCATCACATTCTTAGCACCTTCTGCCACAGCAGACTCTATCCGGAAGTGATGTCGGAGCTCTTCTATCCTCAGGTCCAGAGGACTGATTATAGGCTTACTTGAAGTCACTGCAAACATCAGATTTATGTTTTATTACCACACTCATGCCCATTTAAATTGCAAATCACAGATATAATTACAGAGGCAATCAGCTAGACCACATACTGTCATTGTCCTCATAGTTCATCTCGCTGGTCTGGCTGGCTTTGAGAATCTGCATTCGAATGAACTCTATCTTTGTCTTGCTGTCTTGAAGCATCTGTTGAGCTGCTGCGAGCAGTTTGCGGTCCTACGAATGAAGACATTGGAGGTTCAGAAACGAACAGAGGAATAAAATATGCACAAGCAGCACATTATATGCAGATCCACAGTTCATAAAATAAAATATACAAATATAAACAGAAAAGGAAATCTACACCTTCAAATAAATGTTCTTTTGACCTTTATTCATCAAACAATCCTAAAAAATATTTTTGTGTAAAGAGACTGAACAACACATAATTATAAGAAATGATTCTTGAGTACCAATATTAAAGTGATTTCTGAAGGATCCTGTGAATAGAATAGGATTAGATAGATTATAAAACTTGTTTTAATCTGTAATATTTCACAATAGTACTATATTTTCAATCAAATAAATGAAGCCTTTGTGAGCATAAGATACTCTTAAAAAAGATTAAAATTATCTTTTAGACTCCAAATTTTGGGACAGTAGTGTATGAATCAAGATTTCATGTACACAAAGCAATGATTACTTTATATATTATATATTTTACAACAGATTACTATGCAGCACTCATGGTTTTGCTGTTTGCATGTCAGACACTACAAGATTAAGCAAGCAGAAGGATATAAATGATGTACAGCCCTAAATATTTAAAAATTAAATCACATATTTTTTTTTATTTAACACATTAAGGCTACGTTTACACTGCAGGGCTTAATGCTCAATTCCGATTTTTAAAAAAAAATGCGATTTTCTTGCAAGACCATTCCCATTTCCAATCAAATGCGACCTTCTGTGATCTCCTGTGTAAACGTGAAATGACCCAGAAGTGACCCGCATGCGCAGAAGAGTACTCAACGGGGAACGACGTCACTCGTTGTTTGCGAAAGTAGCTAACGTTAAACATGGATGTCAACAACTGTGTAGTCAACAGCAGAGCTCTTTTTGCAATAATAAAGTTATTTTCCCAACGGAGCCAGCACAATTACAATCTTCTCATTTTAAGAAGAAAATTGAAAAGAATGAGGAGAGCAAGGTTTTTGGCCATGGCGTTTTGTAGAGCAGTGTTAGTAACATCGGTACAGAGAAACATATGGGTGCAGAGTTGACTCGCAGCCAGGAGTGGTGGGATACTGATGTGAGTGGCTCTACTCATTCCCGCCTACTTCAACGCAGAATTATGACGTTTGTAGCGTATCAATGACGTACGGGTCGGATACATGTGGCCTGGCCGTTCAGACGGAGGTCGCATTTCAAAAGATCGGATACGTATCGGATTTAGGACCACATACCCAAGTGGCCTGGGTCACATTTGAAAAGATTGGATCTGTGTCGTTCAGACTGTCATGAAAAGATCAGATACAGGTTGCATAGGAGCAAAAAAACAAATCGCAATTGGGTCGTTTCAGCCTGCAGTGTGAACGTAGCCTAAGTTCCCTTTTGAGGTAACCTAAAAACTCCTTTAAACATATCCTTAAACACCTGTCACTTTTGACAACTTTAAAAATGTATTTAATAAAAATGTTCAGTTTTTTTTTTTAATGTACAGTTTATAAAAAAATGGTCCTTGAGGCCTTTCTGGATTGTAAACGGAGTCACACTTTAAGGGGCTGTCTGTAGCACCAAACACACTTTAGTTGTAACTACATTCACAATAGATTATAGCATGGCCTCTCATACCTTAATCTTAATTCATATTCTTAACATTTTTGTCATTTTTTTTAAACAAATCCATACATAATGTGTTTGAATTGTAAAGAGATGTTTCCTTGTCACACCAATTATTTAAATCTAGTGACTGCGAGTCAGGAACCTCTATGGACTAAACTTCCTGTAAGTAGCCATTAGAGGCTGACGTTACCTCAGAGGCCTTTCCTCCGGAAATCTAAAGCAACTTGGAAGTTGCATACAGGACTCACCACTTTAAAAAGTAAAAAAATAACACAGATACATTTTTTTTTTAACAGTCCAACCACTAAACTGAGTTTGGGAAGGGACTACCAGTTTGGCCTAGCATTGGAAGACACAGAGTTAGCAATTTCATTTGGCACCACAAGTGGAGCAAAAAAGGCACCTTTGAAGTTCTTAAACAGAGCAGTCATTGGCCAACAGAAATGAAGGAGTGTCGCTTAATCAGTTCGAGTCAAAAGAAAGTCCTGTGCCATAATGCTAAGTATGTTTTTCTGTTAAATCACCAAAAAGACTGCTGATTTAACAAAACTCCTTTGTGAGTCTTGGATGCTAATTTTAGCCACAGAGGCTCTTTAATTAACAGCGGCGTCCTTGATAAAATAGAGAAAAGGTCAGACACTCTAGACCAAAGCCAAACCATGAGAACAATTCTACTGATACTACATGTATGTTTTGAAACACACTGCATGTATAGCACCAAAGCCTGATTTCCTGAGGGAGAGGGTGGAGAAACATAACTGAACTGTTCTATTCCAGTTCTCCTTAATGTCAGCTGCACCCTGGGGGTTACAACCATGACATTGGCATATGTGTATTAATGAGTCTAGTCTGGCTTCCTTTACCTCTTTTGAAAATAGGAGAGGAGATTTCACTCAATTTTAGAGGACATGTTTGCTAACATCTGTTTTCATTTCTTGGGACGAATCTAAGAGATCAAACGGCTTATCCTCTCTGGGAGTTAAAGCAAAGAAGTATTTAGTGTAACATAAAGATGAAGTGAATTTTGAAATACTTTTCCTATTCCACCTTAATATGTAGAGGTTACAAGTTTTTCACTTTAATGTTGATTTAACTGAAAAATGTAAATGCAGTGGCAGCGTGGTGCCATCAAAACATTCTAAACAGCGCAACACTGCATTGGCTCAACCAATGGTGTGAGTCTGGGGAAGGGCTACTTAATGGAAAAATGTAGGAATGATTTTGGAAATGTTTGGAAATGGACCTTATTATTTTTGCAATTATGATTTGTAATAAAAAACAAAAACAAAAAACAAGTTTAGATTCCATGTCCATGTTAATAACTGTTTGAACCAGAAGCAAAAGCATTAGTCTAGACAAACCACACACCACAGATCCTTTAAAGGCAGACTACTACCTTGGAAGAGCCGTTGGAATACATCTGAATCATATTTTCCGCTCCCTGTTTCACTTTAAGCTCGATGTCGGCTTGTTTCTTCAGAGCAGCCAGTCTGCCACTGTTGGTGGACGTCCGAGCTTCGCTCTTGGGGGTGTCTGGGGTTAGTGGGTACTCTGACATTGAACAAACACAAATCGACATCAAAGAGTTAACAAAACACTAAAACAAAAATACAGCATGCTGGGAATGTTGAAGAAATGTGACTAAACATATGGGAGATATGGGAGAAATGTGACTAAACCCATGAATTATCCTTTAATGCAGGTAGAAAAAGCTAAACGCAGGACAGCTAGCATTAGCACACTTTCATTTTTATTAAAAGTAAACCACAAACAGCTACACTGAAAAATAAAATGTGGGAGATGATGCTAAAAGCTATGTTTTTGTTTGAAAACCTTTAGATAAAGGTCTTATAAAGCCAGGCTTTTAACTAAATGGCAAAAGGTCCAGTCCAATCAACATTATATAATTCTAGCCACTTAAACTACCTACTCACAAGCAGACATAAAAGATTTAAGGATTAGCTTAATCTCACTTTTTTCTCCAACTTCAAAATCATCTGACATGGTTGTTTTAACTTTTTTGTAAAGGACATTTGACATGCCTTGTATGTTGGCTTTGTAAACACTGTGTGGGTACTTCCACCTATGTCATGCTTGACCTTTCCAACGTGACTACATAATGCATGAAATCAAGCTAGTGCAAGATGAGCATTTGTGATTAGAAAGTAAATTATATATATATATATATATATATATATATATATATATATATATATATATATATATATATATATAAGATAATTACCAATTGTTTTGCTAGATAAGACCATTATTTCTTGGCTGGATCGTGTAAAGCACATTGAAGCTGCATTTAAACTGCAATTTGGACCTTCAGCCTGTTGGTCACCATTATAGTCCATTATATGGAGAACAATCCTGGAATGTTTTCCTCAAAAACCTTAATTTCCTTACGACTGAAGAAAAAAAAGACATGAACATCTTGAGTGAGTAAATTATCAGGAAATCTTTATTCTGGAATTGAACTAATACTTGAAATATACAGTTAATTCAGATTTTGTTTAATTACCATTAAGCTAAGAAACTCAGATTAAAATGGTTTGTGTTAAATCAACCAGTGAGATTAGAGCTTGCTAGATTAAGAAAATATTTTCTAGGTTGCATATGAAAGAGACAGTCAGTGAATGGTCTGTGATGTCTGAGGTTGAGACCAAGTAAAGAAGAAGAAAAAAAAAAATAAAACCCTTTTTTTTTCTTTCTTTCTTTTTTTAAACAATGGGGTAGTGCTTACACAGAGGGTGAAAAAAACCCCTAATGATATATGAAGAGTTGTGATAACGGAAAAAATACTATTAAAACAAATTTGCGGTACATTCAACACATATTGTAAATATTAAAAACCTTAAGAAATCAGAACTTGTGCAGCAAGGTGTAGCCAAATATTTTTTTTGGTTGAGTTTTTGATAACGAGTTGTGTAATAAAAAGAAATGAAAATGATATAATAACACTCAGTGAAGGACTTCAAGCAGGCTGGAAAAATGCAAATGTTCTCTCAGGTGACAGTGCGCCAGTTTCTCAAAGACTCTCTGTGAGAACAACTTGGCCATCATTGAAAGACTTGCACAAGATTGAGCAAACACAAAAATGAGCAGAAAACACCTCAAGAGAAAATTTGAAAGATGGGAGCATAACTGGATTGCCAGTATTAAAGTTGCTTAATCTGTACCGAAACAAGTAATACTCAAACTACTAAAATATGTATGCAATTTAGAACTTGTTAACATAAATGGCCTATGGCTATTTTTGTAATTTTGCTCTCTGAAACTTACAGACACAGACATACACAAACATTCCATGAACTTCAGGCTTGTTTTATGATTATCTTAGGTTTAGAATGATGAAATCATCCAATCATGTCCTGACAAGAAGTTATACACCTGCAAAGATAAAGTGGAAGCCCTGTTTCTGACAACTCTGTCATAACATATAGAGGAGAAAGGCAAAACATTAAAGGGATTATATGAAATTGTTAAAAAGAACATTATATTGAGTATTTAGTGTAATGAAATCGGTTTATGTAGTTTAAAGTAAAAAATAAATAAATAATAATAATAATATTTTATATATATATATATATATATATATATATATATATATATATATATATATATATATATTCCTCATACTGTACATTATTTTCTGTCCTCAATGTCCCGGCCTTCTGAAATGTGTCGATTTTTACAAAGCTCATTGTCCCAGTGCGTTGGGATTGGCTGAATGCCTTGTGTGTGTAACATAAATGTTACGCCCCTTAACATATGTGATGCTGTGTCCTGGCGCAATGAGAAAAATCCAATAAATACCATTACAAACGAGGCATTTGTTTCATCCAGTGGGTACGACATAATTACTGATTATAATCACTTAGTGTTTTTACATGTTGTGTTGCATTGCGTCACGTTAACCTAAAACCATGTCTGCATTTGTGATCAGAGAAATGACAAGCACTATTCTAACTCTGTTCAAAACTCGCATTTGAATCGTCAGTGGCAAATTCTTTAAATATGAAAACATACAGGCTGTGAGTTAGAAAAGCCAGCATTGAAGGCTACTCTCCCAGGTTCATGAAACAGTCCTCCATAAAATGCGTTGCACAAACACGACTATTTGGTTTGAACTGTTCTGGAACAGTGTTATAAATACAACTTAATCACTGATTTCTAGTTGTGTCTTCTTTTGGAAGACCAAACAAAGTATTTTCACTTTTTTTAAACTTGAAATCGCATCATATGATCCCTTTACTATAAAGGGGGTGGGGGGATACACTGGTGTTTCGTGTATTCAGAGTTGTTCACAGTGTTAAAGAAGATGGATTCTGATGCTAAACATGGCCAAAGTTAAATAATTAATTAATAAACAAAAAAAATAATTTCCAAGAGTGACTGAGAATTTCTGTGCCGAAAATCTTACTTCCGGGTTGGTACAAGTTTTGTGTTTTTTTTCAATCGTGGATCTAATGACATAGACGAGAACGAAAGTCCTTATATGAGCATTTCTCCCAGAAAAACGCGGCCATGAACACACATTGACCAGAGGAAAGCAAGACTGCGCACATCAACGCGCTTCAAAATTGTCGGAAGCGCTGCATAGGCTTTGTTTGAGAATGTCTCCAAATAAGTGCATTTTTGGATGTGAGGGAAAGTTTACCATGTTCAGCTTCCCCAAGAACTCAGCATAACATGAACAGTGGATGCAGTTTGTTTTTCCGGGACAGCAACGGAGTGTATCAAGTGTGTTCTTTTCATTTCAACGCTGGATTTGCACATCGTAGAAGTACAATTGCATCAGATTTCTGTATTTTGTTGGAATTTTTTTTTTTAAATATAAATAAAACCATTTAAATAACTGGCAGTCATTACTACATGAAGACTAATTAGATAATACTGCTTTGGTTTGACTATTAAGCAGGCCTGTTATTTAAATTTGACAGATGAAAAAATATTTAATTTGACCTTGTTAGAAATAGACTAAACAAGAATGCAATTGATTCCTCCAAGGATAGGACAACTCCCTGCATGATTCACATGTTGGGTATTCCCATGTATTCCTTCTTTGTACTTGATCGCAAAGTGATTATTTCAGATTTCTTATAACACATACATACAGAGTATCAGAATTCAGAATACTCCTATATAAATGTTTGCTTATTTTTCTATTGTCTTATGGAAATACTGGAGATGTTCACTTGTACCATTTATACATACTTTACATATTCCATTTCACTTATTCTGCACAATAAAGCAAAAACTTTCATTAATTTCCTGTTAAAATGCATGTGCATTTGTCATGAGTCATGAGTGCATGACAAAAAAAAAAGTTTGTAGTGCTTACCTTTCTGTTTGATACACTGAATTAATAAATTTAAATGTTCCTTATCTTGACACAGTTTATAAGACCATTTTCAGATTAGAAAAAAAAGCTTGTAAATGTATTTTTTGCTTGCAACAACATTCAATCTGTATTTGATATTAATACTGCATTTATAGTAATATCTTAGCACAATGCACATTTGAAGCATACATACAATTAGCAACATACAATTTGAATATTTCCTACATAAGTGAAAAAACTGAAAATGGATAGCAGTAATACATACATAAATAACATAACATTTATAAATAAACAGTACAGTGATTCAATGAAGCATTTGTGTAACGAACCAGGAAAAGTCTCACACAAGCCATGGGTTTCCCCACTACTAAGTGCTAGGAAAGACAAGCTTCCTGTCCTACTTTTCCTCTAATCCCTCTATCACACTCCCCCTCTTGAAGATGGGCAGGTTGCTTCTGCCTGACCAATAAAACACGTGTCTAAATACACCATATACAGCAAACATACCTTGAACAGAAAAAAAATTAAAAAGAAACTACAAATAAAAAGTCTTGGAAGAAATATCTGGGCTTGATCCACTCACACCAAGAACTATATATATTCTAATTTTGAAAGCAAGCACACCAAAAATATAGCAACACATAGAAATTATTTAACACTTTTAACCTGTTAAATGTCACCCCGTCCCGTATACGCGACGCCTACGTTGACTATACTATATTACAATCAAATCTAATCTAATCGGAAAGGTCTAAGACTCCCAAATATATATTTTACCAATATTCTTTGTTAAAAATTATGTAGGAAAAGTAATAGATGAATTTATGACAAGAGTGCACCCTCAGAAATCTACATTACAAAAGGAGCTTTGACCTTTGTTTAAAGGTTTTTTTTTTCTTTCTCTCCAGGTAATGACTGATAAATACATTCACAGCCAATTAAAATCCTTCATGGAAAATAACTGAAGTGCGTGCTTAGAATTAAAGTCATCATCCGTTGGTGTGAATGCTAATAAAACTAAGAAAAGGCATACAGTTGGTGAAACACTAACAAATGCCATGAGCATTCAGAGAAAATAAAAGGCATGATTTTAAACAACAGAAGTCCCCTGTAGCACTAGTTACAGAAAAAAATAATAATAAATAAAAATACAGCCTTGTAATTATGAGTCTGCATTCATTGTTCTCGAAGTCCACAAAGAGTCACACTATAAGTCATAACCCACAATGCCATGAGCATAATGCAACATTTACACACTAGGGCTGTAACAGTGCACAAACATTACGGTTCGGTACATCCCTCGGTCTTGATGTCATGGTTTGGTACAGCAGGGGGAAAAAAACTAAACATAAAATTGCTTTATATATAGGGTTGGGAATCTTTAAAAATTTTCCGGTTCTGGTTCCAGCTAACGGTTCCGGTTCTGATTCCGATTCCATTAAAATCATTAAACAATTATTAAGAAATAGTGGTAAGGAAAAATGCACAATACTAAACAACTCAATGCTCCATACGGTTTATTACTTACTGTCAACTTAATTTATATATATATATATATTACAGTGTACAGATCTTCATAAGTAGGGTTGGGTATTTTTTTTAATTTTCCGGTTCGGCTTCTGGTTCCATTTTAATGAACTATTATTATGTTTTTTTTTTTACTATTTTACCTTCGCTGAATGTATCGTTGCTGTAAGGTAGTAAGTAGTGTTGAGTAAAGCTAGTCCATCAATAAGCATGTGTTTCAAAGTTGATGTTTTTTACACTATCAATAACGTTTTGCTTTTCAAGCAGGAATAAGCTTGTTGGCCAAATAGTCCCTTGAGGGCTGAGACAATAGTTAATTTCCCTTAATGAAGTATAAACGGTTAAACTTATAAACATGTATACACACTCTCCATAAAGTCCCTATTTTACAAATAATAATGCAGTCAGGAGATGGTGTGATGCAATGAGTGGTTTCCACATTTTTAAATGTTTAAAATGCATTAAAATAAATATTTTCTATCACTTTGTTTATTACTCTTGAAATGACCTGTACATTAAATAATTTAAACCTCATACTTGCATAACAAAAGCAGTTTATTTATTTAGTGGTCCAAGTTGAGGCCAGTATGTATATTAATGACAATATGAGACAAATATAATGTAATTTAGTGACGGCAGGTGCAGCGCGCTGCCGTGAGATGTACAGTCACACAAAATGATGTGCACAGTTATCAAAGGTGCGAGTGCACATACAGTCGTGGGGAACAATGTGTTCGGCAATTAAAAATGCGACAGCGCAACGAGTCTGTGGAATGCATGTCATTGGAATCAATGTGCTCAGTAATTAAAGAGGCAGGGAGGCATGTCTGTTATTCGGTTCGTGACATCCTTTACGGGAAACGCTGAATACTCAGAACACCGGCGCAAGGATGCTCACAGCGCTTGGTGACATGTTGCACCAGAACCGTTTTTGGAACCGAAACTTAGAAATTGCTCACGGTTACAGTACTTTTCAAAGAACAAAACTGCTTCCGAATAAGAACGCTTGTAATTATCACACATATTCAGTATTTTCAACCATTTAATGCTTATTTAAAGTTTCAGACATTTAATCTAACATGGGTACTAGCAAAAACATACATTTAAAATTTGTAAAATATACGCTGATGTCTGTGGAAAAAGCAATAATACGGAGCCCCTCTTGTCCCACTTTGTCCAAAAAACAAAAAAAAAACAAAAAAAAAAAAACTATCTTGTGGTCTCAAGATAGCAACTCGTGGCCTCAAGATAAGTAACTCGTGGAGATGATGAATTTGCGTGTTGTAAATCCCACAGCTCGTATTCAGCCATGGAAACAATAAGGCAATAAATTCTAAAATAACGGCAGTCAAAAAAAAAATAAACTCACGCCAGGGCCTCAGCTAGAATATTTTAAACTCACGTGCGAAAAGGGTTAAAGCCCGCCAAAATTATACTTGTTTTATTCTACTCAATGAGACCTTTCAAATGACATATGACATAACTATCTAAGCTGTATGATGTTGTTGACAAATTAGAGTACATGTTTTTTTTTTTTTCATTTATCAGCAATAACTCGGCACTACTTTGGAGCTAAGCAAAGTGTCTACATTCATTGTAAAGCTCAGACTTTGTTTAAGCAAGGTAGTGGTTTGAAAATTATGATTAGTTATATTGGTGCACAGGGGGAATGGCATCCTGCCCGTGGTACACTTCGGTTTAGAGGGACTGCTCAGCTAGGGTAGATCGAAGAGTTGATCGAAGAGTTGAAATAATGACATTCATAAAAAAGCTGAGATTATAAGCTTTAAAATGATACCTATTTTGTGTTATTTCGTTCAGGGGTTGCTTAGGAATTTGATTTAGAATTTTTTTCGTCCGCCGGTGGGACACCTCAGGTTTAAAAGGTTTAACAAGAGCAGCATCAGCAACGACGTCTCTATGTGGTATGTACTACTGAAACTGTATATATTTGCTTCGCGGTTTTGGAAAATGACTAAGTTCCACTTTAGGTCGTCTTTTTTTTTTTTTTAAGCTGTACATGTGGAAAGTGCAGTTTGTTGACAACATCGCACGTTGTTTACTTGATGTGCTTACGCGCCGATAGCTAAGTTAACAACACAGAGATATTTGAAGCAGTTTTACTCTTTCCAACTCTTTAATAGTGTAAAAAACTCAGTATGCATGAAATAGCATTTCACCCCCCCTTTAATAATCTATATAGGCCCTGAAAAACCCCTCTCTCTCTCTCTCTATACAGTATATATATATATATATATATATATATATATATATATATATACACACACACACACACACACAGGCTATCAATAGATTACAATATTTAATCGAGATTAATCGCATGATTGTCATAAGTTAATTAGTGATTAATCGCAAATTAATTGCACATTTTTATCTGTTTTAAATGTACCTTAAATTAATATTTTTAAGAGTTTTAAAAACAAAAATATGGATGCTTTATGCAAATGTATGTTTAATATATATATTTTTGAATCCAATCAAAATAATGAAACCATCCGCGATCGATTAACTATTGTTAAATCTCCCCTCGGCCTGCATGTTCTTTGTCTGCTCGTTCTGTGTGCGGTGGATATTTCACAGGGCTCGACAGTGCAGCCGATTCAGTTGCAAATAAAAATGTGTGCGAACTGTTAAATGTATTTAAGGAACACGTGTGCGAATACAGCCTATCAATTATTAAACTTAATGGTTTAATAAAATAAAAAAAAAAAAAAAAACTTTACAGCCTGGTGCAAAAAAATTATTTTGGTCTATATAGCAAATTTTGCCCTTTATGACAACTGTGAGGGGGGTGAATTTTTTTTATAACTCATCTGTTTAAATTATTCCAAGCCTTAAAGTTGTGCATAATTAAGGGCGTGGCCACTAGAGTCAAGTCATTTTTATTTTTAAAGCACATTTAACAGCAACAGCGTTGCACCAAAGTGCTATACATTTAAAACAGCCTGCTCCACCCACTTTTGGTTTCAAAAACTCTCTTCGGAAACCTATGGGTGTGGTCACAGACACTACGTCCATGTTTTTATACAGTCTATGGTTCTACAAGCTCAATAGTGCTTCATACTGCTTCAAAGTGATTCTCAATCAATGAATAGCACACATTTATTGCAAGCGATTGCTTATGAACTATGACAATGTCTACTTAATGACCTTTATATAATATGTTTTAGATGGTTGTAAGAATGCATATTAGGTGTATTTCGGGCTTGTTTATAATTAAAAGTCACACTTTTTTTCTGGGCATTATTAGTATTTTGTTTACACAATTAATTGCATTTAATTTTCATTTAATTCATAGTAAACTGTTGTAGTTTCTGGCTGGGATGTTTCCCCACAGGAAGAAAAGACTAAGAACATTATTTGACACACATTATTCAATAAATGGATTTTACTAGTATCAGTAAAATATTTGTCCCATTCACTGAGAGAGGTACTATATGACAAAATAAAATTATCATTTCAATGCTGCAATTTTGCATAATTTACAAAGTATATAATAATGCAATTATTATATATATTAAAATAATGAATTTCTTAGGAATAAAAACCTACCTAAGCTAATAGGGAGCCCTTTTACAAGGTTAAAATTAACAACAGAGCACAGATTTTAATTTGATTACTATTTATTTTTAAATATAACAATCAATGCTCAAAAAAATAAAATAAAAAATAAATAAAATAAAATGCAAAACATATAAATTGCACATAACTCAGTTTTCAAATTAACTTCTAAATGATAAAATCTTTATATGTTGAAATATAATTATTTACATAGTGGCTCTCATAACTTTTTCATAAAAGATTTAAACATTAAATAATTAAGAAAACAATTTAATTAAATATAATATATTTATGCATTTAGCAGACGCTTTTATCCAAAGCGACTTATAGTGAATTCAGGCTATCAATTTTTACATATCAAAATATTAATTTAGTAAAATATGAGTAAATAGTCTAATAATTCATGAAAAATTCTTCTCTAGACTTAATTTCTCTAGAGAACTGATGAGCTATGTACATCTAAGGTAAATAAAATGCTGTGTGACATTTTGTTTACAAGGTGTTTTATTGTCGTCTTTCCGCAGTTGAAACACTGACTGAGCAATTACATGATGTTTGAAATGTTCATTCATTTATTTAGCATTAAAACTAGTAGTAAAGAGGAAAAAATTGTGCTGCTGTTTGAACTAAGGTGTTTACACAGCGATCTGTCGTGCCAACATCAAAGAGTGCAAAAACAGCATTTATTGTTTGAATTTCCTGGAACAAATGACGCAATCTGAAAGATGAGACTTTCATCCATTGTTGTCATATTGCATTTTCTGCATCTGCATTCATAGATGATTAACTTCAGGATCTGAGTCACATTATACTATTGTAATATTATTGACAATGAAGTTTGCAGGGAAATAAAGACAGCCACATAAATAATCTTTGTTCTGCCTTCTCAAACTACCTGATGGTTAAAAAAAGCAACAATATAAATATTCAACAGCAAGCCTCTTGTATAACCAAAAGCTCAAATGCAAAAGTTTCTATTTTGGATAATCCCTTAAACCCCCGCAAATCATTATCATTGTTCTTTGTTGTGGTGATTTTTTTTTAGCAGTACATTAGAGGGTACGGTAATATCCATGGATAACTGCTTGGTTGTAGTCCTTGGTTGTACAACCAAAGTAGAAAAAAAAAAAAGTGCTGTGGTTGTACCAAGGTACAGTAACATCATGAGAAGGTAATAACATGGTACTTGAATGCGTACCATTATGATAACAATATTTACATACCATGTTATTTACATGGTCCCTCATCATAGTTCAAAGAACGCTAGGGTATTTATTATCTCAGTCCAAAACATGGCATTGCCATTAAACCATTTTATTACTATGGCACCCTTTCAGGCTTGAGATAGATATTCTTCATTTCTTGAAGCCCATGTCAGATTAGTTTTGCCATCCATTTTCCAGGACTCGAACTCGGGACCCCCGAAGCAATTTTTTAAGCAATTTTACTCTTATAATTTATGGTTTGTCAGATTAAATTAGTTCATTTTTTAAGCCATTTCAGTGCAAATAAAGAAATTCAACATTGATAATTAAATAGCTGGAAAATGTCAAGATATAAATGTTGTTCAAGTTGTATCGCGCCGCCCTAATACTACTACACAAAAAAAATAAAAAAAATAAAGGATTTATGGTAATTTTTTCCAGTACAATTTTGTCAGTGATTAAGAACAAATGCTACAATAAATACAAAAGCTAAAGACACAGATGGAGTGAATTCAGCCATACCTGCAACCTCCTCTGGGTCCTTCACCACTATGTGTGCATTCAGTTCCTGAAGGTCCTGGTGCAGTTCTTCCACCTTCTTGTTGGACTTTTTAAGCATGTTGTCCACATAAGCCAGACTCTTCTTATCTGTGGTCACCTTCCTCAAGTTCTCAGCTCCTTCTTTGATCTTGAGCTCTTTGCGGATCTCTCGTTTTATCTGGTCCTTGATCTCATCCAGCTTTTGTTGGACCATGGTATCCGAGAGGTCCAGATTTTGGCCAAGACCAAGACGTTCTGAGACCATCTGACCCCGAGTATCACCCTGAGGAGCAGGAGAGAGAAAGAGATAGCAGAAATTTTTTTAATTATCCGAGGCATTCAGAGACATAGAATGCATGCTGGAATGTAGCATCGTTCTCAAGATGCAACGTAACAGCAAGTTCTCAGAATAAGTGGTCTGTATTGTGTGTGTAATTTCCTTCTTTGCTGCAGAATGATAGAAATTCACTTTCACATACATGCTAGTGCACCATTTGTATGATCCAGTTCAGGTTGTTATGCAACGGAATAAAGCACCAGCTAATCAGCTTGATCCTCACAAGAACAACGCAACACCTTCAGACAAGCGCAAGTGGCTGTGACAAAGAGTGTACATGAGAGATATATATATATATATATATATATATATATATATATATATATATATATATATATATATATATATATATATATATATATATAAGGGCTGTCAAAAATTGCGCGTTAATGACGTTAATTACGTCAAATTTTTAACCGCATTTCACGCATGCGCAGTGTGACAAATTCTTCAGGTCAGGAAAGTCTCGTCGATCTCTGAATTCTCAAGATAGTAAAAAACAGCGGCGAGCGAAGATAACACAGAAGAAGCTTAAGGTTTTACCCCAGTTACTCTCAAATACATTCATGCCAAGCTCGATGAACAGAGACGACTTTGGTAGTTGATATGCTGGAGCTTCTTCCTGTTATAGCGTCATGTGTTTCACACTGCGCATGTGCAGAACGCCTACATGCAATGCTGCGAAAATTACAGCTGTTTGGAAAAGCATATGCATTTTTACTTGGTTTTACTAGCACTTGAAGCCTTCAGAACGTGAAAATATCGATCCTAAAGTATTGTGGCAGAGCAAATGAACACCTCCCAAAAACAAGAGTGCCCAGAGTGCAGAGGGCGCATGTTTGTGTTTCTAAATTCATTCTTTCGAGTTTCTCTATGCATAATTTCATAGATATGTGGCTATATTTAACCACTGGTTCACCTAAAACTCTTACACTATCTGTAGTTAAATGGCATGGTTTGATATAGTGCTCAGGTAAATTTGATTAAGTAAATGTTAAACTTTTGAAATTCAGAAAAAAAGAACCACATATTGATGAATCAATACATGAAAATTATGTATCTGTGTCCTGTTATTTATCTTTTGGTATGCATTTCAGAAAAAAAATGGTTAGGATTCAGGTGTAATTGCAAATAGTGATTAATCCTGATTAATCCACTGAAAATTCTGATTAATTTGATTAAAAAATTTAATTATTTGCCAGCCCTAATATATATATATATATATATATATATATATATATATATATATATATATATATATATATATATATATATATATAAAATATGGTTTCAGTTTAATAAAAAATATACTCTGTAATTCAGGAATTGTTTTTATTTGAAAGCACTTTTGTACAAGGTTTTATAAATATTTCATTCTTAATGACTCTAAAAATACCATGTGGCATAACCATCAAGCCAAAAATAACTTTCTTTTCACCTTAAATACATGCAAGCATACAGTTGCATAGGCAGAAGGTGAACCAACTCCAGGGTAAGGCTGAAAGCAGACAAATCTATTAACTACAAACATAGACAGAGCATGTGTAAGGCTTAGCCTTCTGCTGACCACGGGGTCTTGGGACCAAAATGCCACTGAATTGGACATAAATGCCCCTACACATAAAACAGAATAAAACTATTACGTATGTTGCTAACAAAGTGTAAATGAATAGAAAGTGTTAACGGCAGCATTAAAATAAAATTAGCTTATGTTGTATCTAGTGTTGCAAGGTGCACCGATACTTCAAAAGTATCGTGATTCTCGGAAATGAAAAACGTCACGATACCTAAATTTATTAGTATCGATAATTCAAAGAATGACTGCGTTCCAGATTTGTAAGAGACATATTTCATGTTGGTGTGTGCAACGCACGCTTCCAATGCCTCCCTATGGACGTCTGTGTTCTTTCTCCTCACGCAACCAGCAAAAAAGCATTACGGCGAGCGAGATGCCAGCATTAGTGGCTTTACTAAACTGATTTGGCTTTACTAAAATGTGTGCATAATCACATTAAATAGTTTAAATAAGTTGTTCAGATGAACAAAGCACAAGGTTTTCTTGCATAATTAACATTTTAATTGTTTGGTCATCATATATAATATTCACATTAATCAGGGATTAAACGTGGAGTTATGTTCTGTATGCTAAATATGAAAACAAGCATATCTGCACAGCACCTATAAGTGCGCTTTGTATCTGCAGATTGCTGATCGAGATTTACATGCTTGGCTCACTGACCCTGTATACTCATTAATTGTGTTCATAAACGAGATGTATCAGTTCATTCAACTCATTCACGCATGAGAAGAGCTCTCGATCTCGTTCAGTGAAGGGCAGAATCGTTCACTACATTCAACAAATCACATGCCCCGTCACATCTTGAGTAACTCTTTGACAGGATGAAAAAGTTCACAGAGCTGTTCACGAGCTGTGCATGCGCTGCTTATAGCACCGAGCACGCGCTTATCGGCTGAGTCCGCTCGCGCGCTGCTGTGGAGGGAGGAGCTTCAGTGAACAAGAAATATGGATCTAGTAGCAACGTATCTTCCGTGATGTCGATGATGCGCGGGTCGGGGTGGGTAAAGAAATGTTACCTTATTTGCGGGCTGGGGCGGGCCAAATTATTTCATAAACGCGGGACCCGCGGGTTGAAAAAAACCCCGACCCGCGTATCACTAGGCTGTATGTGTATGTGCATATATTGCATGACTGAAAGAAAAGGATGACGCTCAATAAAGATGTCGCTAATTGAAGCTTACTGGCTGAGTTTTCTCTTCTGAAAGAAAAGGTTGCACAACTGACCGAAATTCAGAATAAGTTACAATATCTGAGATATTGCTGCTAAATTTTATTTACTTTTTTTTTACTTGAATGCCATTTCTTAAATTGATATTATCTTTTGACATTTAATCTTCTGAGTTCAGAAACATTGTTTAATATAATCGCTGTTCATATTTTTTATTCAAAGTTCAGAATCAAGATTAATTTATTACTCTTATGTTTCTTATGATAACTGAGATAATGCTGCTCTGTACCTTGAATGTCATTGCTCTATTTTACTTTTTATATTTTGATATTTCATATTTTGTTAATTTTGTTTATCTGCTGTTCATATGTTCATTTATTAGTGTGTTATATGATTAGAATGTTGTCCCGGTTTTAAAATAAAGCACATCAATGATATTTGAGAATGTATTTTCCCTTTACAGGAAAAGTATCGAAATCGCAATTCTTGACTAGGTATCGGTATCAAAACAATAATTTTGGTATTGTGACAACACTAGTTGTATCGTATTTCATTTTAAGCATTTTACAGTGTTGCGGATTACAACCATCATACACGATTCTGTTGAGCTTAGGGATGCAATGGCAAATCAGAGACGTTCAAGCTTTGTTGAATGTGCGCACGTTCGATGACTGAATTCCACAAATGCTTTCATCCTAAAGAACAAGGCGCAGATGTACAGACAATGCAAGTAAGGGATTCATTTTGTAGTGTGCATTCACGATGCTGCTGACGTGTTTTCTGGTGCAGCCAATAACAAAGATAACACGTCAGCAGCGTCGTACGTCAGCAGCATCACTGCAGTGTTGTGACGCACTGACAACAGACCCGGAACAGAAGACAATGCTGAATAAAGTCATAATTTAGTTTTTTTTTTGGATACAAATACAAAATGTTTTTTCGATGCTTCAACAAATTCTAACTGACCCTCAGATGTCACATGGACTACTTTGATTATGTTTTTATTACCTTTCTGGACATGGACAGTATACCGTACACATTTTCAGTGGAGGGACAGAAAGCTCTCGGACTAAATCTAAAATATCTTCATGAATCATGTTAAATTTTCAACCATGCTTTTCAGGGAAAACTGCACTCTCTTTGTCATGTCGTGTATGTAATAAATATAAAAACTACATTTCACCACATTGTTTCTTTTGTGTGCAGTTATCTTTATTTGTTTTGATTTATCCACGAGATTCCCTTAAACACAGGCTGCACCAGCCTCACCTGGCGCAAACTTGTTATACTGTCAATACATTATCAATTGCCGTTTATACCAAATGTAATAAAATCATCACTAAAATTTCTGTGCTCCAATAATTACATGTTTTAATCAGACTTGTTGTCTGGTGGAGCAAGTAAAATTCTCTTCTCAGAGAATTAATCCAGACAAGCATTAATGTTGAGCTCTGTTATTGTATATAAATTTCATCCCATCAAAATGGGAGTCAACATGTTACTGCTGAAATCTACTCGCATTTGGCGAGTTGGTGGGTGTTAATGTCAAGCCCTATATATAACTCTATATTAGAAAACATCAAAATTTCAGTCATAAAAAAATAATATTTAAGGATACTATAACCTTATTAAGTGCGATATCTAACACAGCATGTTTGCACACAGATAATCAAAATCATTCTCTCGCACACCCCTGGTGGTAACCATGGCACCCCCCAGTTTGGGAACCACTGTAATAAATAGCAAGTGACTTGATTTGTTGAAATTAAATTATCAAAAATGAGCATCATGTAATTAACCCCCCAAAAATACTGAGTGGTCAAACAATGTCAATCAATGCCAGTACATTAAATCTCAATGTTCACATAAAAAGGCTGTGTGTTAAAATCCTGTCATCATTTACTTAACCTTATTTTGTTCCACACCTGTATGAATTTATTTCTTCTGCTGAACACGAAAGAATATATTTTGAAGAATGTTGGGAAGCAAACAGTTGTTGGTACCTATTGTCTTCCATGTTATTTTTTCCATTCTTTGCAAGTCAACGGCTACCAGCAACTGTTTGGTTATCAACATTATTCAAAATATCTTCTTTTATGTTCAACAGAAGAAAGAAACTCATCAACTCGTTGAGGTTGATAAATGCTAAATGTTTTTGGGTGTACTATCCCTTTAAGACACTTCTGCACCAATTCACCATTTATAAGACATTTACAGCCTTTAGGACAGTTTGCCCTCATCCATCCAACACAATTAACCTGTTAATACATAAGACGATTCAAGTGTTCATTTTGTGAGGTTAAAACAAGTTCAACTGAGAATAATTTTCCACTTATGTTGGTTAAACCACCTTCTCACTACAGCCTGGCCTGAAGTTCTAAAAGTTCACACAAACATACCAGCACAGAGACTGAGAAGACCCCTCCTGAGAAAGATTTATAGACATACAGCAAACATGGTCTTTGGCATTCAGAGCGCGTGTTATCAGCAGGGTGGGGTCAGCACACAGATCACTGACTGAGGAGCCCCACTGCTTCAAATCAACTAGATGTGACCACACAGAGCGAAGAAAAAAAAAAAAACACCAAATGGTGTGATTTAAAACTAGAGGCTTCCTGAAAAAAAAAGGGAGGAATAAACGTCTGAAAGCCAAGGTCACCACAAGCTTTAAAGTGCAACAGACCATAAATCATAAAGCTATAGGCTAGTCTATATCCAGAAGAAATCATATCATTTTCAGTAGCGGTGGAAGCAAAAAACAGAAAGAAGTGCATCACACTTCTACTAACATTTATTTTGATAAATGATACTGATAATAGTGATGGTGTCTCTATGGATGCTATATGCTATGTGCACAATGGGTTAAAATATAAAAATTACATTTTAAAACATGTCATAGTAAAGAAAAACAAAAGCACAGACTAAACACACACATTCACTATGAATATATGAATTAGATTACATTTAGGCCTATATCCCATTACAACAATTCCTTTAGAGTAACTACTCTCAAATGTCGTTACATCTTTAAATCTACATTTAAATTTTCAAAAACAACTAAATGCATATTTAATATAACAAAACATGCATTTATTCAGAACAACTGCTTTTTTATTGTGCTCATTTAGTGAAGTCTGTGAAGTTTAATGAAAACAAGCCTTTTTTGCAAAATGAAAAAAACTTAACAGTTGATGATTTTTATTTTATTTTTTTCATTATGGATTATTATAATTTTTGTCCATCAGTTGTTGTAGGCCTAGATTCTTTCTCAAATGATTCTGGATAAATCATCAACAACAACAAAGTCTGATTCTACGTTATTATGCATGCACATAGTTTTTTCATTTTGTAATTTTAGTTTTTTTTTGTTTTTGTATTTTAGGCTTCTTTTTGGAATTTTATGAAGAATATCACTGACGATTTGCACCTCAACATAATGTCTGTAAAAAGAAAAGTATGATTCCTTGTGACTCTTTGAATCAAAACAGAATCAATTTATGAGGTACCCAAAGCCAACCTCTAATAAACACATGACAAAAAGGTAAATAAAATGTGTTTAATGACTATGTACAAAACAATAAACCACTGGTTCTTACGAAGAAATGGACGATTCCAGCTACGCACACAGACCCCAACATCATTCTCTCTAAATAGCACAAAACCCTTGAAGCAATCTAAGGGGTCCAGAACTGTCTCAAAATATACATTCCCACGCAAAGATATAAAGCATCACAAAGCTCTTCTAACAAGAGGAGCCTGTGAATGTGTGGAAATCAGTCCAGCGTTTAAGCTAGTTTTGGCAGGGAAGAGCTCCATTCAAGGTAAGCCTGATATCAGATAAGCATTTGTTAATCTACTGTTGAATGAAGGCGACTCAGACTGAGGCCATGGTGGTTTGAAAATAACCAGAGTCAAAGACATCAAACATCTACTTCCTTAAATTCAACCAATCAGAACCACACATCAAATTAAGAGAGATCAAACCTGAACCTGTTGTGATATCTGCCTGGGAAATTATTTTGGTATGTTTTGAAATTTGTTATAGGGGATTCCTATTTAAACTGACTGGATTTTGACAAACAATGGTAAATGTGACTATATCTAAATGGTCACAAGGACGGAGACGAAGATGTAAACTTGTTTTAAGAGCCAAGAACCTAGTGTGACTGGAGAACAACCTCACCTTCTCAGCTTTCTTAAATATAGCAGTGAGAGACAGGGAAACTTTTATGTGCCGTCTCTGGAGAGTCCTGTAAAAGCTTTGGCTGGCTAAACACAGAAAGTAATGCAGCTAAGAGAAAAGGCAGGAGTTGACTCTGAAGACAGACAATGCCAACAACATGAGTCAGAGACGGGGTGGGGGGAGGGGGGGAGGTGAACATATACAAAAATAACTAGTGTTGTCACCAATGTCGGTCCTGAAATTTGAAAAATGTGAAGATCCCAGCATTTCCTGCTAGCATTTTAGCCAATCACAGACATATCTGTCGAGCGCATGAACACAACGACCAATCTGAGATGTTTGTAAGTCCACTCAACAACTGTTAAAATGCGAATTGAAATGCTGGCATCATCACATTGAAAAAATTCAGTACACCGATACTTTTGACAACACTACAAAGAACAAAAACATTTAATATGGGTTTTTCTCCCATATTAAATGTTCCACCCAGTGAGAAGTACCTGGCTTTTGAACAAATCCATTCACAGGGAACACAGAGGCCACACTGCATAACAAACTAGAGGCTGACATTTTTTTCGTGAATCCCGCGGGATGGGAAATAAAATCACTATTAATCACATGAGTGGGACGGGTCAAGAAAAAATGTCAGTTGGAGTGGGTGGGACCGGGCATCATAATAACACAATGATACCCAACTTCATACACAAATTTACCCTTTATATAAATAAACTGTATATTTACATTTTTAACTTAATTCGAGTTGCCCTTTCTCTTTATGCTCTACTTCTGCTTGCTCTGGTGTGGCAGGATAAATAAATGACGTATGAAGTCCATGATGGACAGATCATTAACGGCTTATTAACATCCAAACACTTGCCTATCATTCATCCACCTCAAATATGATTTTCATCTGAAAGATTTAAAGGTGCTGGTCATATAATTAGAATATCATCAAAAAGTTGATTTATTTCACTAATTCCATTCAAAAAGTGAAACTTGTATATTATATTCATTCATTACACACAGGCTGATATATTTCAAATGTTTATTTCTTTTAATTTTGATGATTATAACTGACAACTAAGGAAAATACCAAATTCAGTATCTCAGAAAATTAGAATATTACTTAAGACCAATACAAAGAAAGGATTTTTAGAAATCTTGGCCAACTGAAAAGTATGGACATGAAAAGTATGAGCATGTACAGCAGTCAATACTTAGTTGAGTAAAAGGGCTCCTTTTGCCTAAATTACTGCAGCAATGCAGCGTGGCATGGAGTCGATCAGTCTGTGGCACTGCTCAGGTGTTATGAGAGCACAGTTTGCTCTGATAGTGGCCTTCAGCTCTTCGGCATTCTTGGGTCTGGCATATTGAATCTTCTTCTTCTTCACAATACCCCATAGATTTTCTATGGGGTTAAGGTCAGGCGAGTTTGCTGGCCAATTAAGAACAGGGATACTATGGTCCTTAATCAAGGTACTGGTAGCTTTGGCACTGTGTGCAGGTGCCAAGTCCTGTTAGGAAATGAAATCTGTGTCACCATAAAGTTGGTCAACAGCAGGAAGCATGAAGTGCTGGAAAACTTCCTGGTATACGGCTGCGTTGACCTTGGACCTCAGAAAACACTGTGGATCAACACTTGCACATGACATGGCACCCCAAACCATCACTCACTGTGAAAACTTTACACTGGACCCCAAGCAACATGGATTGTGTGCCTCTCCTCTCTTCCTCCAGACTCTGAGACCCTGATTTCCAAAAGAAATGCAGCAGTCCAGTCCTTATTTGTCTTTAGATGCTTCTGACACTGTCTGTTGTTCAAGAGTGGCTTGACACAAGGAATGCTACAGCTGAAACCCATGTCTTGTTCTTGAAGCACTGACTCCAGCTGCAGTCCACTCTTTGTGAATCTCCCCCACATTTTTGAATGGGCTTTGTTTCACAATCCTCTCCAGGGTGCGGTTATCCCTATTGCTTGTACACTTTTTTTGCTTTTTGCTTGTACACCTCAAAACACTTCTACAGTTGTGAATGATTAGTAAATAAATACATTTTAATGTTTGCATCACATAACCAGATCCTTATTTATAGTTTTTTTGAGGTAGCAAACTTTCTCAGTAGCTCACCTGGTAGAGCATTGCATTTCTGTGAAACAGTGTCATCACCTGACAAAAGCAAGCTGAAATTGTATTTTTAATAGCCCATTTTAAATGCCTTTTAATTATGTTTGCTTTTGTTCAAACTATTGATTAGGTTTAGGGTAGGGTTAAGTGTACATTATTTTAAAATATGATAGCACATTAAACTTTTAGTTTTGAACTTTTTTAACTGCACATTTCATTTTCAAACTGCTAGGATGCGTACAAGACATATTTAAATAAGAGGAAATCTCTGAAACTGGTGTTCCTCAGTGCGGTCAGAGTTGGTTCAATGAAATGCAAAACTGGACAACAGTGAAGCAAACAGATAGAGAAAAACTGAAACTGATACTGCAGATTCACTCTTTCCCCTTGACATTCTGAGTTCCCATCTGCGAAAAAACTAATGCAATTTTATTAACAATCTTTCTTTTTGTGGAGCACTTTGAGTGGCATTTATTGTATGAAAAGTACTAGTATTCAAATAAATATTTATTATTTTGATTAAAACTACAATGCATCAAGTTTCCCAGAACATTTTAGTTTGTTACTAGTTTCAGTATTTCTTCTTGTTTAGTGATTAATTTAAGATTTAAACTGCCTTATAAAAAAAAAAGGCTTTAGAGGTTGATTCATGATTCAAACTCTGTTTAAGTGAATTGAAACACTTAAATCAGATTTATTGATTATTTAGCATTACATGCTTGTAATATAACAATAATAGTAATATACAGAAATATTAACCTGCATTATAGACAGTATTAACCTAAGCATGTAATGCTAAATAATCAATAAATCTGATTTAAGTGTTTCAATTCACTTAAACAGAGTTTGAATCATGAATCAACCTCTAAAGCCTTTTTTTTTTATAAGGCAGTTTAAATCTTAAATTAATCACTAAACAAGAAGAAATACTGAAACTAGTAACAATTGGCAATTGGCTAATATTACGAGATGCGCATTAACGATCGGCCGATCGTGATCGGAGCACCCCTAGAATTGACGTGCTACATATACGCGCTAAATGATATTCTATGTTGTATTTTCCTGTAAAAATAACGTAGTTCCTTAGTCGTGGGTGGAACTAATGTGCAAACGGCAATCTCATTGGCTGGTGCTCACCTACTGAGCAAATCAGTTTGACCGAACGCAGACAACCTGATTAATATTCATGAATCCATTACTGTTCTTATTAACAGAAGTAATATAATTATTATTATTATCATCTTATCAGTATTATTGTTCACTTTTCCTTTTTTTTTTTTTACAGAAACACTGAATGATCAACAAAGCACCACCACCAGTCCTAAATTCCGTTAAAATGTCAATGCATTTGTATACGGTTACCAAGCTTTAATTATAATTACTAAAGATATATTATTAAATAATACTTGATTATCCAGATATCATATTATAATGCTTGACTGACAGTTAAGAGTGTAATTCAGGTATTTAAAAAGCTGTGCCATTTTAAAAACACTCTCTCTCTCTTACACTCTCTCTCACACACACACACACACACATACATATATATATATATATATATATATATATATATATATATATATATATATATATATATATATATATATATATATATATATATATATCAGTCTGGCGAGTAAACTAAAAAATTTACTAGCCAATGGCGATTGAATTCCCAATGTGTCCGTAGAGGGTGTATTAGCACATATAACTGGAAATTATTAAATATAAACTATGAATTATTAAAAAGAGAATAAGAAAAAAATCTATTTTTTTAAATAATATATTTCTTTTTTTTTCATATTTATAATATTTCATTAACTATTATTGATATATCCCTATAGTTCTAGTGTCCATGTGTTCTGATTTACTTTTGCCAATGAGGGTTTGAGCATCACCCTGTGAGTTTTATCTCAGAGTTCATCCTATTATGGTTTTACCATGACCCCAGCACCCACGACAGTGAAAAGCCTTTCCTCTAACCCACTAGCTTAAGTACCTCTGCAGCACTCACAGCAAACACATAAGCCAATAGACCTTGTGCTCTGACACAGATCATTCAGGTAACATCTTACACAGGGTTCTTTATAGAACTAGATTAAATGGGAATATATGTCAGGTGACCTACCAAGTAAAAATGAAGATTAAAGGGTTAGTTCGCCCAATTTGCAAAATTATGTCATTAATAACTCACCCTCATGTTGTTCCAAACCCGTAAGACCTCCGTTTATTTTTGGAACACAGTTTAAGATATTTTAGATTTAGTCCGAAAGCTATTAGTCCCTCCATTGAAGCTGTGTGCACGGTCTACTGTCCATGTCCAGAAAAGTAAGAAAAAATGAATCATTCGATGTAACCAGATATTTTTGAACCAGTTCACCAAATCGAACTGAATCGTTTTATTCATCCACAAATGACTTAAGCTGTTAATTTTTTTAATGTGGCTTCCTCTGAGTTCAAACAAACCAGTATCCCGGAGTAATGCATGTACTCAAACAGTACATTGACTGAACTGCTGTAAAAAGAGAACTGAAGATGAACACCGAGCCGAGCCAGATAATGACTCGTTCATCTTTCCAATGAAACATGCCCTCATCTTCAGCAAACAAACTGAAATATTTTTAGTTCTGCTTATGCCAATGTGTTTGACATCAAACTTTTAAAAAATAATCTTTAAAGAAAATAAAAATGTGCTTATCTGTACAGCATCTTCCCTAGCTACACAAAGACTGTGGCATTTCTAAGCTAATGCCTCTCTTCTTCAGTAACACAGGCGATTTGGCCCCAGATAAGGGCCAGAGGATACCTATCCAACACTCCAGCCAAAACCAACCTGCCGGAGTCCCTCTGAACATACAAACTAGTACCATTTAACTTGCTGGGTTTCAGTTGTGCCTCACTGCAATTAGATGGGGAGGAGACACAACCCAAACACAGCAATCACACAATTCCCTCTCAAAGCAACAGAATGACACGAGTTTAGAAATAATCCTGTTCACAAAAGGCCTGATTCACAACCATTTACACTTTCTATACTACTTAATATGCTTATTTCCTCCTTTGCATTGTTTTCACCTGAATCATTTTGTTTGAAACATTGTGTCCTCAGAATGACAGTTGTTAGAGTACAACGCCTAGACTGTCACACAACTAAGTGAGTAAACAAAGGTTTTAACTCCCGATAGTTAAAAGCCAAAAGATAAAAATATAACATTATATTTAAAGGAACAAGTCTTTTAAGAAATAAACATATCAAATTTTGTTGCATCCCCAATGATGTGAAGACGATCAAATTAGGCAACAGCTGGACTAAAACCTTTAAATAAGGCAAAATATCCATTTACATGACCTTCAATTTGCAAAAAGCCAGTTTATAATTATCTAAATTAATTCTTAATAAAATCAAAATTTGCCTATTGCGCCTTGTATATCTTGAAATTATAATGAGTGTTTTTAGAAACGTGTTTGTTTCATAAAAGCAAGCAAACAAACACTGACGTTGCCATACAGCATTCAATGTTTCAGGGAGTTGCCAGGGTGGAATCGTTCAGGATATGTTACTAATAATAGATTTTACTCCAGATTTCCCCCCATGACACAGGCACGAAAGAAGAGGTTATGCTCCACAGCTTCTACATTTATTTTGTGTGCACAAATACACTCCTGTTTAGACAGACGTTGTAAATCATTTAATATTTCCTTCATGAAAACAGCTCTCTTTTGAGAAAACGAAAGGACGTATTAGTGCATTTTAGGCAGTGTACAAAAAGGAATCTAATTTCATTTTCAAATAGTAAACATATAGCTCTATTGTACATATGCAGATGAATAAACATAACAATAAGGTCTTGTTAGTTAGTAAAAAAGATTATGCGAATAAGCACAAAGAGGTACAAAACATTGAGTAATGCCATCTGGAGCTATTTATGCAAATACAATACTATTATACATACAATACATTTCATATGCAACATAAATGTATAGTTTAATCACTACATGCTGGGATTGAAGTAACAGTTGGTCTGTGTGTCAAAATTTCTAGGCCACATTTAACCCTTTCAGATACAGTTGAAAGTCACTATATAATGCTTAAGAAGAGTTGAATTTTTAATATAGTGGGAAGATTAAAACCAAGGTAACGCGAACATAGTGGGTTAGTAAATAAAAGCGCGCGGTTGGTAAATAAAAGATCTAATACTTCTCTCACCTGCACGGGATCGGCCGCCATCTTGCCTCTTAATAACTTTGAATCAAACTCAAGAGAGCAAAACGGGGGAAAAGTCAGTAAGAAGTTAAACCTCTTCACTTCTCTCCAAGTAAGCTCGTATTTCTTCCTGATTCTGAAGAAGACACATCGGATCCACGACTTGGGCTATTCCACAGCGCAGCCGGTAAACTTCCCAATTCCCATGACGCTGCCCAAATATCCTTGTTTGATATATAAACAGCAATTGTATAAAAAGCTTTCAAAGTTTCGAGAAACCAGTGCAATAGTTTTCAGGGTAGAGGGACGTGGAAACGCGAGTGTTTTGAACGCGTGTATTGCTCCGTTCCTCTGCTCTCTCTCTCTCTCTCTCTCTCCCAGCTGGAGTCAGATCCTACACTTCCAGTCATGTGATCAGAGACTATCTGCTAGCGTTTTCCCATGAGCGTCCATCCACGCTGCCAAATATAGAGTTTGATCATTCTTATATATTTACTAGATGAGTGTATCAGATTACATCAGCGCTTTAATGTTTGACAGTTACTGAGACACAGCAGAGAGTATTTCCTATGCATTTGTGAAATTACATTTTTACACAAGACTAGCTGGTGCTCAGTGTTTTCTGTAGGCTTCAGCCTGTCAAAAATGTGGAAATAGATGTTTTATAGGCTATATTGTTTATTTATTACATTTATACAGAGTTTTATGTACAGTACAAGGTATATGTAGTAATGAATAATAATAATATAATAATAAATAATAATAATAATAATAATAATATATTATATTAAATAGGCCATAATAAACTATAATATAATAGGCCTGTGTTATAGGGTGCCTGTGTAATAGGGTTATATTATATTATAAATTATTTATTAGCCTATTTTTTAAATAGCTTTTTTTAATCTCTCTCTCTCTCTCTCTCTCTCTCTCTCTCTCTCTCACACACACAAACACACAAACAGTACTTCTGTTTTTCTGCCTTTTTTTTTTTATCAAGCCAAGACACAAATATAGTATGTATGTAAATCATTTACTTTTGACAGTTGCGTAATGAAATGAGAACAAAAAGTAATGCACCCATTGTAAGGACTGTAAGCTTGATCCATTCATCTCGTCATGTTGTCTACTCTCCTCTTTATCGATGAAAAATATTTTATTTGATGAATGATATTTTAGTTTAGTTTATTATATATATATATATATATATATATATATATATATATATATATATATATATATATATAGATAGATAGATAGATAGATAGATATCTCTGTACATTTTTCATAAATCTGTTCATTCTGTTTTTCTTCTGTTTTCTGGTCAAACTTTGGTTTGAATTTGGTTGATACCATGGGGAATCATCTCCTGTTTGAAACCTCTGAAACCACCACTGGCTTTCTGACTTCCCAGCTCCCAAAGAGCTAAGAGCTAGACACTTCCTGTGGTAACAATTGGGCTTCCTGTGTAAGGCCATGTGTTTCTCTATCATCCATGATAATCTGCAGTTGATTTTATATAGGTTACACCAATATGCTCAGTACAGGGGTTTAGATATTGGACTAAAGCATGAAATGTCAATATATCATCCCAGGAGTTCCTCTTTTAGAATGACAGAGTATTGTAGATTTCTATTACACAGTTAATCAAATGAAGACTCGCTGTTCTGCTGTATGAGGAATCATGTGTTACTGTTCTGATAGATTTGTCACTGAGATAAACTTTTTGTAAGCTTTTAACAACTTTATGGAGAAAAGAGTATTACCATAAAAGCATAAATGACACATTAGCTTTGTGCATTCACAAGGGAAACCAGTAAAACCAGTCTCTGGGGCAACAGGGGTATTAATAGAATTTTTTTTTTTTTTTTTTTGCAATGTGAGCAGGTTGGTCATGATTCATGACTCATGAGTAATCAAGAAAATCAGAGATGCGTCATACTGTGCATAAGGGAGGGATTCAATCAATCAATCACCTTTATTTATATAGTGCTTTAAACAAAATACATTGCGCCAAAGCACTAAACAACATTCATTTGGAAAACAGTGTCTCAATAATGCAAAATGATAGTTAAAGGCAGTTCATCATTGAATTTAGTTATGTCATCTCTGTTCAGTTGAAATAGTGTCCGTTTTAATTTGCAATCAAGTCAATGATATCGCTGTAGATGAAGTGACCCCAACTAAGCAAGCCAGAGGCGACAGCGGCAAGGAACCGAAACTCCATCGGTGACAGAATGGAGAAAAAAACCTTGGGAGAAACCAGGCTCAGTTGGGGGGCCAGTTCTCCTCTGACCAGACGAAACCAGTAGTTCAATTCCAGGCTGCAGCAAAGTCAGATTGTGCAGAAGAATCATCTGTTTCCTGTGGTCTTGTCCTGGTGGTCCTCTGAGACAAGGTCTTTACAGGGGATCTGTATCTGGGGCTCTAGTTGTCCTGGTCTCCGCTGTCTTTCAGGGCAGTAGAGGTCCTTTCTCTAACTGTACTGTCATACCTGAGAGAGACACATGCCGGCTCGAATAGGGTTAACAGCTGTGCTTTTAGATCTGTACAGTTTTGACATATTTTGCTCTCCTTGCTTCTTGAGTTCGCATAAAGGCACAATGAAGAACGACATAATTTAGTCTGATTTAAAAATGACCTGAGAGCTGTCATTCTCAATGGTTGTTTGTGTGACTGATTGAAACATTGTATCACGCACACATTTACACACAATATGATCAGACTCATGTACTGCAGCACATGCACTGAGTATAAACACTGCTGAATACTATATTCATTTCAGTGTTGGGAATAACAGTGCTATCAGGTACAACATTCACATTAGAGGACTAAATTCTTCCATCTGACTTTTACCATGTCTTTTACGCCATCTAGTGATAAATTCTACACTTAAGCTTTTTCATTGAGACATTCATTTTTTTTTTAAATGTAATAATGTTAGCTGTTTTAAATGACATTATGAATTATAAACTTTTATTATTATTATTATTATTATTATTATTATTATTATTATTATGAATGAAGTGGAACCTTAAACATTAACAGTTTTGCTAAATCTTTTATTATTATTTATTAGTATTTTTTCTGTACATGTATTTCTTACTTTATATTCATATTACAAAAGGCACAAGTAATTTATATTTAAGAATTAATCATTCGAGTTATTATTATTGCTTATCACATCTAAACAACAACAACAACAACAAAAAAGCTTAATCCATGTATTTGGCCATTACTATGTATTTACGCCATCTAGTGGTAATTTGTAATATCACAATTAAGATTTAGTTGGTTATAGTTTTAAATGGTTTTATCATGATATACAGATTTTTTTTATAATAAAATTAATAAAATAACAATGATTCTCACATTTGTATTCATATTGTTACACATTAAATTGATCTCTATTCAATTATAATATTAAAGTATTAATTTAGCATTAATAATCAGTTGAATGTAACACACAGTAAGGAGTGAAATTATTTATTTGATATACAAATTATTATTAGATTTTATTATTATTTATTTGATGTATAAACAGTGATTGTATAAAAAGCTTTCGAAGTTTCAAGAAACCAGTGCAATAGTTTTCAGGGTACAGGGACGTGGAAACGCGAGTGTTTTGAACGCGTGTATGGTTAAAATAACAATAATTCTCAAATTTGTATTCATACTGTTACACATTAAATTGATCTCTATTAAATTATTATGTTAAAGTATTAGTTGAGCATTAATAATCAGTTGAATGTAAAAAAAGGAGTGAAATTATTTATCGAAACATAATTCATTATTATTTTTAATTGTTAATAGTTAAATTATTTATCATGTTTGTGCCCGTGAAATTTAAAGCAGCAGGCCTAGTTCAACCAAAAATGAAAATTCTGTCATCATATAGTCCCTCTCAAACCGTTCCAAACCTGTATGACGTTCTTTCTTCTACAGAACACAATACATGATATTCTAGAGAGTGTTGGTAAACAAACTCTTTTGGCGAACTTTGACTGGAAATTTTTCTGTTAAATGGAATTCCACTGTTGGGTGAAATATTCCTTTAAACCTATTTGTGAGCAGATCACACATAAAGCACACAATGTGTTTGATGCTCTACCTGTAAGCAATGGCAACCTGACTTCAGGGTTAGATGATTCCTCCTTTTCTCCTCTCTTATAATATTAATGTCAACGATGATTCTGTCTACTATAAATTCAGTTTTCAAGGGTTATCCTAAACTAAAACCAAAATTATATATACATCTATACATACATACATATATATGTATATATATATATATATATATGTGTGTGTGTGTGTGTGTGTGTGTGTGTGTGTGTGTATATGTATATATGCATTTTCTTAATTTAAATAAAATAAACT
The DNA here is from genome assembly GCF_023724105.1 of Carassius gibelio. Taxonomy (NCBI): domain Eukaryota; kingdom Metazoa; phylum Chordata; class Actinopteri; order Cypriniformes; family Cyprinidae; genus Carassius; species Carassius gibelio. The sequence continues at coordinate 16,266,248 of NC_068376.1, forward strand.
ATATTAACCATATTGTAACAATATTAATTTATAGCCTTCGCAGGGACAAATTAGAAGCATAATCATAAATGGATAAAATAATTTCCTCTTTAAGATGTTTCTGATATATAAGAACCAACTCTACTAAACTCTGCTTTAAAAACATGTAATCTGAGAAAAATCCACTCCATTCCCCCTTTTGAAATCTATGCACACATAGACACTTAATTAAGACATAGCTGCCCCGAATGATGTAAACACAGCCTGTATGCCTAGAATGATGACTATCTGCACCGAACAATTAAAGGCATTCATCATGGTCAATTACAGAAGAGCATGAGATGTATTTCTGTTCTCTTGGGTTACATCATAAATCACATTTGGTTATGTTTCATTGTATTGTAGAGTTTGCATGCTTTTGCATATGTGACAGACCTTCTGCAAACACCACATATGAAGTACAATCTGTTTTTACGTTTTGAAACTTTTGAACTCACACCATGTTATATAAGGCTGTCATTTAATAAAACATCCAAAACGCCGTTTTAATTGAGCTTTTATTGAAAATAGCTCCTTACATATACCTTTTTGGTTTATTTTAACATTCTTCTACATGTGGCAAATGAAAGTGATTCTAATTCGATTCGGATTAATGTTGCATCTGGCAAAGAGCTGAAGCAAAATAACCACCAAAAAGCAGTTCAAACCACAGCAGGTGTTGACCATTCATCCACAGGTTTTCATAACCATTTCCCCAGCTCATTTATTCGTAGCTTATGCCAGATATACATTTTTATACACATGAAAACCGTTTGCCATTTTCATCCTTAATCCCCTTTGAATGTGAGTGAGAGATCAATTTTAAGACACCACAGCTGTCAATGTCAGGGTTAAAGGGAGCAGCACCTAATTTAAGCTCCATATTAACCAGAGCAAATAACAAATGTAAAGAATTACCCGTGTCACCTCGGATGCTCAGAAATAAGGTAAGCAAACCCTGGTTTACCAGATAAAGCTCCTCGTTCATGTTTCTTTTTACCTGTAAGTTGAGATATTTCTGATTTGAATGAGTTAATAACATGAATTAAATCCCACAAATGATTACAGCATGCAATATCTGTCAGTCACTTTGCAATGTGTTTATAAACTAACAAAGAAAAAATTAAGAGAAATAAATATTTGCATTTATATATTTATGTTTTTACATTTATATCTTTATACACATAATTTAGCTCCACTATCTTAAAGCTAGTTTTAATAATCAATATTTTTTTTTTTTTTTTTTTTTTTTTGTGGCTAATATGTATAATTCCCCCCCAAAATGAAAATTCTATTATGATTTACTCACTCTCATGTAAAGTCAAGTCACCTTTATTTATATAGTGCTTTTAAGTGTGTCAAAGCACTTCACAGTTTTACAGAGGAAAGGCAAGATTAGTTCATGTTGTAAAATATTATGAGATGTGAATTCCCAAAAGCTTGGTATTTGTAAAAAAAAAAATTTAAACATAACAAGCCGAAATGTTTAAATGATTCTTGAAAAATCAAAGTTTTGTTCAAAAGCATATGAACCAAACAAAAATGCATTGCATTTCTACTTACCACATGTGTTTAAAAAGACCTTTCCTTGTCTGTTTTGTGCATACTCTTGTTTGTCCCTGACCCATCTGCTGTTCAGCAGGATGATTATTTCCTTGGGTGGGCTGACTAAGCTATTGTTGTTCTGATCTTCCCTTTTTTCCAGTTTTGAATGTGCCTCATTTTGAACTGGTCGAGAACACAATGTGTAATCACCGATTTCTCTTCTTGTTTCTTTTTGCAGTCTGAAACAGATGGCAGTAGTTATGTTTATCAAGCACGGTACAGGCCGGTGTATGAACAAGGATGTTGTGACATTCATGAGTTCTAGCTTACAAATCCGCCACCTAAGCCGTGACGCACAGAACACACCTCATGTTTATACACACTGAGTCAACTCAGACCACCAAAAACTGCATCAAATATTTAGACGAAAGCAGATCTGTTTCAGTGCATTCAGCTGCCAGGGGAATTAATGCATTTTGATGTTTTCCATGCTTAGGCAAAGCTGTGAAAGGCCTTCTCTCTTGAAAAATTTATGTTTGGTCTGTTTAATTTGGCCTCAGTGGATGCACATTGATTATATTATTAAAAATATAACACTCTCTCCACCCTAATGGTTTCATACTTTAGAGTTTCTTTTCATGCAAACTTTGGCTTGGCTAGAAAATTCTATTTCAACTTTTCAACTTCAAAATGTCTTGTTAAATTAAACGTGTTACTTGTGATTACTTTGTAATTAATCGTGAAATTTACTAGCAATTTCTGAGTGAAAGATGCATTGTGTCTGCGCCAAATGTTTTTCAACATACTATGAAAAATGTGTAACCAAGCTATATATATATATTTGTATATATATATAAACACACACTTTTTTGTGAAAAGTGGGTTCATCCCATAGGTGTAATGGTTTTTATAATGTAGAAACTGTATATTCTATCCCCCTTCACCAACCCTAACCCTAACCTTAACCCTCACAGGAAACTTTGTGCATTTTTACTTTCTCAAAAAAAAAAAACTAATTCTGTATGATTTATAAGCGTTTTGAATAATGGGGACATGGGCTATGTCCTCATAAGTCACCCTCTCGTTGGAATACCTCCCTGTCATTATACAGAGTTGTGTCCTGATATGTCACAAAAACAATAGCACACACACACACAAAACAAACAGTGATTGCTGCAAAGAAATCGGATTTGCAAAATTCTTAATTTAATCTCTAGAGGGCGATATTGCACAATGAGTCACACAAACCGATTCTGTTGAAACGTTTATATTGCAGAGAGATAATTTTGGAAGGACATATGAGAGCAAACAATATAATTGTACCCAGATTTTGAAAAGCTTTCATAACTGCTGGCAACTTTCACAGACTCATCAAACAAACAAAATATAATGTTGTTCTTCTTTAAAGAGACAAAGTCACTCTGCATGTAGTGCAACCGAAAGTGAGAAATCCAAGTGAGATCTGCTAGACATCCAGGGGGTTCACTGTTGCACACCGAATGATGCCCGTTCTCACACAAGCCATATGGCACACACACACACACACACACACACACACACACACACACACACCCTCGCCTCCAATGGCAGCTTGGTGTGGTGCTCGCTGGCTAACATCTTGCAGGACACATAATTAATTTGCCCCAGCGTCTGCCATTTATTTCCCAACCTACATTTTGTTAATTGGACAGAGGAGGTTAAAATAAAATTATGTCTCCGGCTATGCAAGAGGCCACTAATTGTACAGAATTTGCAAGAAAGGCTATGGCAATGACTGGCTGGCTTGCGGGAATATTAAGTCATGGGTGATCTTTGCTGGGTGCTTGAGGGAGACTGTTGTCATTAAGGGAAAATGTCATTCATTCATGTGCTTTTTTGTGTCCCGGTGAAACTCACAGATGTTCATAGCCTTTATTAATACACTAATGAGTGGAGGGATTATAGTGCTAATGATGTCAAAGGTGTTAATGCCACAATGGACAGGTTTGTGGTTAGCTACGCCTGCAGAAATAACACCCGGAGGTCGAACCGCTACTGACACTGAGATTGTCCCGCACAGCTTATGAGTTACTTTCAGTTTTTCAAATATCATAAAAAAATCTGTCCATTTGCATTCATTTATATTAAAGTAGTAATAATTAAAAAGATAATTAGCCAAATATGCAATACGGTTCAAAAGTTTGGGGTAAGAGTTATTAATGGTTTTGAAATATGTATTTTATGCTTACCAAGGCCACATTAATCTGATAAAAGATACAATAAAAAGAGTAATATTATAAAATATTATTGCAATGTAAAATAGCTAATTTTTGTTGCTCAAGAAACATTTTGTACTAATTGTGCTTTCAAAAAAAAAAAAAAGAAGTGAAAACTGAGATGCATTTTTCAGGAATCATGAAAAGAAGAGCATTTATTTGAAACATTTTGTAACATTGTTAATGTCACCTTTGATTAATTTAATGCATTCTTACTGAATAAAATGGTCCAAATGATTTAAAACTGACTATAAATTCTGTCAGACAAGAGCTTTTTACTTGTTGGAATCCACATTTCTTAACACCATGACTGTTCACAATGAAGTTAACTGAATAACTCATCTTTCCAGATTTTAACACTGAATGATTGTTTAACTATTTCAGCAATTCATTTCCTTTAGTATTTCATCTCTAAAGTGCAAAAGAAAGAGGCGAGTTGTTACATCGATATCTTTATTAATATCTCAAGGAACTGATGTGGGCTTATTGAACATCTGAAATGCTTCGTAGCAAATCGCAGGCTGACGATCAGTGGGAGGGAGAAACAGAGTGAAAGTTGTTCTGTATTTTTGTTCTGAAGTCTCATTCCCATATCTGACTCATATAGGTGCTCTTAATGTGTGTTCTCTGTTGTGTGATATGTGTTTAAGAACTTGGGCGAATGGCAACTGATAGCTTGCACATTCAGAGTGCTCTCGTCTCCATCTGTTGTTTTTTAAGTTGTTGTCTTTTTGATTATGGGGTGTGTGTGTGGTGGGGGGTGGTTGTATCTATCTGATACTAAATGCATAGCTCAACCTTATTGCTACTGCAATTACCAACTAACCATTAACAGTAATTTCAGCTCTTAATCACAAAAATGCCACTAATTTAAAATGACGATGAATAAAAATGTCCTTGTAAAGTGAGGTAATTAAAAATAAATAAAGTGTGTACTTAAAATCATCACCCCCCTTTAAAGTAATCACATTTTGCTGCTTTGCAGCCTGAAACGAAGATAGGTGCAGTTTTTGTTTTATCTAACTGTATTTACTCAGTGCAACTTATAATATCCAAGATATAACACCATGTCAGGAAAAAAAACAACAACAAAAGTACCGGATCACTACGTTGGAAAAAGGATCACCCTCTTGTGTCAGTATTTTGCTGAAGCACCTTTTGCTTTATTTACAGCCTTTAGCCTGTTAGGATTTGTCTCTGCCAACTTTGCACATCTAGACTTTGGAACATTTGCCCACTCTTCTTTGCAGAATGGATCAAGTTCAATTAAATTTGATGCTGACCGTTTGTGGACTGCAGTTACTCCACAGATTTTCAATGGCGTTTAAGCCTGGGCTTTGACTTTAGGCCATGCAGGGACATTCACTTTTTCTCCTTCAACCACTGTCTGGTCAGTTTTGCTGTGTACTTTTGGTCATTGTTATGTTGGAAGGTTTTGAATTGTTCTGCAATTTTAGATTTTCCTTCTATCCCGACAAGTGTTCCAGTCCCTGCTGCATAGAAACACTCCCATAACAGGACATTACCAGCTCCATGCTTTACAGTAGGAATGATGTTATTTGGGTAGTGAGCTTTACTGGATTTCCGCCATACATATAGTTTGGTGTTGAGGCCAAATAATTCATCTGACCATAACACCTTTTTCCATGCGGCCTCAGAATCATCAAGGTGTGTTTTGGCAAAGCTCAGGCCTGACTGCATGTGGCAACCCTTCTTGGAACCCTTTCAGACAAAGCCAAATTTGTGCAGACTTTTGGAGCAACGTCCTGCTCCAGGAAGGGTCGGTGTTGTACCGAATACCTTCCACTTCTTATTAATAGGCTTCACCGTGCTTCATTTCTTCATTTCAGGCTGCAAAGCAACCAAATATGATTATTTTAAAGGGGGTGATTCTTTTCTATACCCACTGTACATTACAAATGGGGAAATATGCAAAAAGTCTTAAAGATGATGGACAATGACCAAGAAAAGAACATGACGCTCCTACCTTTACATAAAGCAAAATCATGTTGAGTCTCAATTCAGTGATATTAAGCTATAGTCCACAGTCATGAATTTAACCAAGCTACTATTAAAGACAAACTTAATTAGTGATTCTGCTTGCTTTTCATTCCTGGTAAATAATGTTAAATGAGCACAGTTATTATTTAAATGATGGCAGTACTGTCAGCTTCTTGACCAATAGAGGAACGGAGAGAAACACTTGTTGAGTCATATTTTTCTTAAGCATTCCTAGAAGTCTTGGTAGCCTATGGCTTCATGCTGTGTTTACTCATCAAATTAAATGGCAGAGATATTGTACAATTATGCTCTATTACACTCACTGTTTCATAGTCTCCGTGATTTAAAGGACACACCAGCCTGTGCAAGCACCTTTAAATCAACGAGAGCGCGGTAATAACATAATCTTTAATGCCAACAAAACATCATACGAACTGTAATCAAGTTTCTAACAAACTAAATTTATTTCCATTTCATCACGCACTGAATCGTTTAAAGAACCAGCCTCAAGTTGGGGGACAATATCTATTGCAAACCCCCAAATAAACAGAGAAAAAAAAGCCTCGGGCTTTCTCATTTGTTTCCAAGGTAGGCTAATTTAAGCGAGAGGTGCGCTCGAGGAGGAATACGAAACGGGAAAGAGCCTAATGAGGCTTTAAACCACGCACCGGAACGCGAGGGGTTAACGACATTACAAATTACGGCAGCGGAAAGTTGGTCGTGTTCCTCCGGGCGGCGGCACCGCCAGACAGCGCGAGCGCAGCTGCGCGCGGAGGGGCGACCCGCGCGCAGGGCAGCGTGCCCAGCGCAACGGTCCCCGGCGTTGTTAATCACGCGCTTCCCGCCCTCTCTCTCCTCACTGTGCTGATTTGCAAGAGCAGATTAATCAGAGCGCGGGGGCCTTGATGAAATTTTGCTGTTATTGTGCCCAATTTTAGCAACATCTTTTATTATCTTCATTATTCATTTATGAGGGGAGGGGGAGGAGGACGTGATGCATGGAGATAACGGTATGGTGAAGGGGGACCAGTGTCAATTATGCAAATGACATTTGCATGTTTCTTTGCAGATGACTTTATTCGCTCGACATTGTATGTGTGAATTTAATTATTAAGTATTATTGCGCTCACGTTTCCGTCAATTTTCCGAGGCTTGGTTTCAACCTGATTTCTCCTCCAGCTGCTCTTCTCTTCGATCTGTGCCAAAATCAAAGTGGCTAGCCTACAATAGGGCCAAATAAACTCCCCTCTATTTAATAAGGATGAAGTTATTCCCTTGTTCTCATCTGCGAGCTCAAAGCAATGATGGGGAGAAACGCACTGCATATTCATTTTAATGAGCCTAAATTGAATTTAGGTTTGCTCGGAATTGACTGCAATTAGGCTCTGCCTTAATGACAAATTAATCTTTTTCTCTTTAATCACTTGAATTTGTTTTTCAAAGGCTTTCTGTGGCAGCAATAGAAGGGTGCACAACAAAGAATACCATTTTCAGCTAGATGATATTGAAATTAAAGCTTTAGAGCTAGCACACTCCGATTAAATAAGCAGACATGTTTTTTTTTTTTTTTTGTGCTTTTGTCACATTTCCATGGACACAGACAAATTGTAGCTACTGATCTAAATACCATCATCTGATAGTGATAATTCATTAAGAAAAAAAAAAATTCTATAGTCACAGTGACGTGACTTACAGCCAAGTATGGTGACCCATACTCAGAATTTGTGCTCTGCATTTAACCCATCCAAAGTGCACACACACACACACACACTGTGAACAAATACCCGGAGCAGTGGGCAGCCATTTATGCTGCGGCGCCCAAGGAGCAGTTGGGGGTTTGATGCCTTGCTCAAGGGCTCCTAAGTTGTGGTATTGAAGGTGGAGAGAGAACTGTACATGCACTCCCCCACCCACAATTCCTGCCGGCCCGTGACTCGAACTCACAACCTTTCGATTGGGAGTCCGACTCTCTAACCATTAGGCCACGACTTCCCACTTAATGTATTATAGTGATAATACATTAAGAAATTCAAAAAAGCTAATCAAGAGTGCATGGGAAGCTGCTACTTCCGAGATGGGCATTTGTTGTTGTTAACTATATTACTATTAAAATAAGTAATTGTTTAAATATATTTTTTTAAATCATTTCAATTATATATGTTTTATTTTACACACACATGCACGTACACATATGAGAGAGAGATAGAGATATTAATGTTGTCATTTCTCTATTACTTGTTTGTGCATGCTTAAAAAGTTGAGTGATTAAAGGAATAAGTCGTGTGGATTGCTCATGGATTATTGCGATGTTTTTACTGTATCAGCTGTTTAGACATCTATTCATTTAACTTTATTAATTTTATTGTCTGTAAACTCATATCAACATAGCATTTTGATATTATTAAAATATAGCATGAAGAAAAACAACAATTTTGCAAGTCATTAGTTAGACATCATCTAGGAAGTATTAAATAATATTAATGCAGACTCTTAAAAATAAAGGTTCTTAATGGTTCCATGAAGAATAACCAGCATCCAGGGAACCTTTCCATTGCAATTTTATATGGGGAAAAAAGGTTCTTCAGACTGTTAAAGTGCTTCTATTATAAAAATTTTTAAGATTCCTAATATTGTTTTGGGAGTCTCCTATAATAGGTTTACATGTTTGCAAGGTCAATAAACACTTTAGTTTTCTCAAAATATGCATTTAATATAACCTCATTTTACAATGATTCTCAAACAATTAATTCAAAGCAGCTCTAAAATTTAGTCTCTCTAAACCCCTTTCTGTGAGCCCAGGGACAGGGAGTAAAAAACGGCCCTGGATTTTCCTCCAAATAGGCCCCACCACAACTACATAGACGCTACTATCTCACAATATTACAGCTGTCAATGTCTGACTCACCAGAACCATTGGCTCAGGAGCAACTGTTGCTGTCTCTCCCTCATCAGGCTCAAGATTAGGTTAGCTGCTGCCTGCAGTTGTATTGCAATAGTTCCGATAGAAAATATAAAAATATATACTTACTGTACAGGTTGTGATTCAGTGGAGTCAGCTGGTTCAAATAAACTGGGTACTCAAATAACTGACAAGTCATTTAGGCTGTTCAGAGTCAGTTCTTTCCTTTGGGAGACAATAACTTCATTTATTGTGCACTTTTGGCTTAAAAAATGTCCATATCATAATTCATTATTATTATTATTTTTTTTTTTTATATCACAAACAGCTACATTCCATTATACATGAAAGGCAATATACGAAATGGCATAATAGGGGCATTTAAAAATGTTCTTCAAACTAAGAAAACAAATTGTCTATGAAAGTCACTGAAAAATGTATTGGGGAACCCAAAATGGTTCTTTTATGGCATTTCTCTGGAAACCACCTATTGACATCTTTATTTTTAAGAATGCAAACTTTCCATGATCATTCATGTGCTTGGATCTTATGAATACAATATTTCAGGCTACACCTGAAGGCAGTGTATATGCATATTTGCATGAGAGATACAAATTCCAGCAATGATGCTTCTTGCATCAATTTTCAATTGTGGTTGCATGCATGTTTGCTTTAGTAAAGGGTGCGGGTCTGTGGGAGCCTGCCACATGGACACCCAAGTGGGTGTCTCGGGAAAAGGGTGGGGGGTTGTGTGAATTATGTGTCCTAGGGCACCCTCTTATTATTCCTCTTCCAGCCTTGTGATATTTCTGATGCAGTGGGGGCACATGCTTTCATGCCCTCCCCTTTCCCAAGTTGTGCCACTGCTTGTCCTGTCCCAATGAAGCCTGCCCCCACTGCCACGGCCTTGTCTTTGACTGGGAGGAACAGCTGTCTACACTAACAAGGCCATCGTTGTCGTGAAAAAATTAGTGAGCAAGACCGACACTTGGACTCCACAAGGCCCCGGGACATGTAAACAATGTCTTAATGAGAATGCGTGCCATTACAGTAATCAACACTGCTCAGCATCAAGCCACTGTCAGATGTCCAGACTTTCAGGAAGGTTTTGCATTACACAGAAGCAAACAGAGTTGAACCTCCACCGAAAGGCCTTTTTTGAACTGCCTGCTTGACTGAGGCAGGACAATGAGTGTTTTCTCATATAACAGAGCCTCGGAAGTAAGTGTTATTTGAACAGTGTGTATTGAACATTTTTAATTATATGACAAGTCTGTTATAAACCGGCTATATTTGTTTAATTAGCATTGTGGCAGGAGTAAAGAAAGCTATGAATCATAGGTTAAGTATATGTGTATGTTAAACCGCAGCAGTGCAAAATGAGAATTTCACTACTGTTTTCACAGTAATATCTCTTACATCGGTTGGGGTTGGCAAGTGTTATTAAGAGAACAAAAGGTTTCTCCAGGGAGGCTATACTGCTATAAATGTAGTATACAAGTAGTTGCATGATGTGAAGCATCAGCTAAATCACTTTCTTCATTAGTATTTTTGTCTTGTTTTATGGTTAAAATGTCTAACAATCCTCAGTTTTTCCACATTTTTTTTATTTAAAAATAAAAAGTTCAATTACTCACCCTCATATCATTCCAAACTCATAAAACACCAATGGAGGTATTTCTAATCAATATTTGTTTATCACTATATATGATGAACAGATTTAATTTAGTCAACGGAAGCATGGTTAACTGCATTTTACAAAATTTTCATAAAAAAGTTCAAAGTAGACTTTAAACGGAGAGACAGAAAGTGTGTCAGATCATTAAATATATGTTTATTTGCTTTTCAAAGATGAGTTTAAGTTAAGGGCCAGTAAACTATGACAGAATTGTAATTTTTGATCGTGTAAAAGTAAAACATCATATTTCTTAATTAAGTAATTTTTGCAGTGCAATATGAATAGGTTATATTACAAAAAAAAAACAAAATAATAATCCTTTGATGAACAATAGGGTCTTAATAAGTGATATGTATTTACTTATTTACATGAATCAGACAAGTATTCAGACAAGTATGATATACATTTTTTTTCCAACTATAAACAAGTTAATATTGAGTAACACAATATTGCAAATGAAGTCAAAACATGAACTGGGCAGCATCTCCATGCAACACATCATTTATAATGAATCAATACGTATATATGTTTGAATCAATGGTTCAGTGACTAACAAAGACACTTGTCGTCATCTAGTGGCATAATGACTGTCTGTCTTTTCAACATGCTTGTGCTCACAAAAACACACAGCTACTGGAATAAAGTGTAACACTTAGAGCACTCAATTAATGACTTTCCCCTTTTTTTATTAGAGCATTTGTGTATTCTGGAGCAATTCTAATTAGCAATGAATTATGGGGCTTGGTGATGGTATAAAGTGCACATTTGTATAGGAAGCGGAAGATTGGAACTTGTGTTATTGAGATTCAATACCATTGCCTGGTCAGTTTTCCAATCTCTTTTGTTTTGTCCTACATTATTATAATTACAATATCCTAACTATGCTATGTAGCGAATTTGATTATGAGTCCCTTGAAGAACAGATGTGTAGTGCATTAACAACCAAGGCTGCACAAATTCACTGAATGTGAACTGAAACCATAACAGGTGCACATGGTGAAGAAAAATGGCAGGTGGCTTAAAAAACAATAAAACGGATTGAGAAAAATTGTTGAGCTCCCTATTAGTGTCCTTAATAACATTGTTTGCCTAAATATAGAGATGCATTGAAATGCTAAAGTCGTGTGTATTAATGAGTCATTGCAGGGCTATATTATGTTTAATTAGCTGCTTTATATAATGAGGTGTTCATTTCTAATGAAGGGAATTTGCTGTGAGTGGCACATCTGCAATAATAACTCATGCAATCAGCAGTGCTCGGACCCATGCAACTGCAAATGAGACTCGCTTACCCTGAAATGAATTACATCTCGGCGCTTTCTCAGAAGTTCCATTAATTAACTCTCCTGACATCAAGGTCTTTTTCTTAATTTCATGTAACATTAGCATAATAAATACAATTTGAGTTAGCACAATGCGATCAGTTTAATTGATGCTATTTATTTTACTCTATTATTTAAAGGTCTGGTAATAGGAGGAAGAAACATACATTTAGTCATATAGCACCTTTATGAGGAATTCTCCTCAGAGCCCGGTACCATCACAGATGTTCGTTAAAGCTGGTCACATGCATTTGGCCAGTGTTTGTCGACTTCATTAATTTGCACAGTGGAAAGGCTGTAATTTCAGACCGTTTTGGGCAGTGTAATCCTACTTCTGCACTCTGACTGGCTTTCACATTCAGTACAAATATATCCATTCCCATCAGTGCCATCCCTTAGGCCTAATGTTTGTTTGTCTAATGTTTAGATTGTAAAAGGGTCAATGATTTGATGCTCATTTTTGTTTAATCAATTCATTTATTAAAACGTAGATAAAAATGCGGTTTATACAATGAAATTACTTGAACGCACCTCTTCAGTGATGATAATGCTTTTTAATTCTTGAATTAAAAGGGGCACAAATTCAAAAATGTCTGAAAAGAAGATCCTTATTGTTAAAAATACTTATCCAAGAAAACTTCTTAACATCTTATTATTATTTGAAAAACATTTGTCTGCCAAATCAAAACAATGATGTGAAACTGACATTCAGAAACTAAAATAAATAAATAAATGAAAATGATAATTTAGGCCAACACGGTCTTACTCCAACTCGTCACATATACCTTGGCTTGAGCATCAAAAAGCAACGCCAATATGTTTTATCCAAGCATCAATAGAGACCGTGTTCTTTATGCAGGACCCCTGCAGATCTCCATGACTGTGTCTTGAGGTCAACAAGTCTGCTAAAATATCAGATGTGGAAATGGAAAATATCAGGTTGAAAAAAAGGGATGGTTCAGGTTGTAAAATATATTGTGTCTCCCCAAAAACTGTATGTGATTATATTACATTTTACCTTTAAAAATACACTTTTCACACATTTATTTTAATAGTGTGTGCACTAACATCTATTCAGAATGTATGGACAATATCTGAGAGTGAATGGAACAACCTCTTGTACTCACTTAGGTTTAATACAATTCAAGGTTCCCCACAGACATTATTATAGCAAGGTTAGGTTGTCCAAGATATATACATTTAGCTGAAACATGTGAACGATGTCGTTCTGCTATAGACTTGCCCCAGACAGTTTGACCACTGTACAACTATATTTACAGGAGCTACTCAATAAATTAGAATGTCAAGGAAAAGTTCATTTATTTCAGTATTCAACTCAAACTGTGAAACTCATGTATTAAATAAATCCAGTGCACACAGACTGAAGTACTCTAAGTATTTTGTTCTTTTAATTGTGATGGTTTTGGCTCACATTTAACAAAAACCCACCAATTCATGATCTCAACAAATTAGAATATGATCAATCAGCTAATCAACTTAAAACACCTGCAAAGTTTTCCTGAGCCTTCAAAATGGTCTCTGACAATCAGTGACATCCTTCACAAGGAGCACAAGTCACCAAAATGAATTTGCCAATAAGCTGGCGGTTCACAGATTGCTGTATCTAAGCATGTTAACAGAAAGTTGAGTGGAACAAAAACGTGTGGATGAAAAAGATGCACAACCAACCGAGAGAACTGCAGCCTTATGAGGATTGTCAAGCAAACTGGATTTATTTTAGAATAAAATTCAGATATTTAGAATATTCAAGAATTTGAGTGAACTTCACAAGGAATGGACTGAGGCTGGGATCAAGGCATCAAGAGCCACCACACACAGATGTGTCAAGGAATTTGGCTAAAGTTGTCGTATTCCTCTTGTTAAGCCACTCCTGTACCACAGACAATGTCAGAGGCATCTTCCCTGGGCTAGGGAGAAGAACTGTACTGTTGCCATTGGTCAAAAGTCTTTTTTTCAGATGAGAGCAAGTTTTGTATTTCATTTGGAAACGAAGGTCCTCGAGTCTGGAGGAAGGGTGGAGAAGCTCATAGTCCACATTGCTTGAAGTCCAGTGTTAAGTTTCCACAGTCTGTGATGATTTGGGGTGCAATGTCATCTGCTGGTGTTGGTCCACTGTATTTTTTGGAAAGTCACTGAACCCGTTTACCAAGATATTTTGGAGCACTTCATGCTTCCTTCTGTTGACCAGCTTTTTGAAGATGCTGATTTCATTTTCCAGCAGGATTTGGCACCCACCCACACTGCCAAAAGCACCAAAAGTTGGTTAAATGACTGTGGTGTTGGTGTGCTTGACTGGCCAGCAAACTCATCAGACCTGAACCCCAGAGAGAACCTATGGGGTATTGTCAAGAGGAAAATGAGAAACGAGAGACCAAAAAAATCAGATGAGCACAGTGATACAGTGAATTGGTGGGTTTTTGTTAAATGTGAGCCAAATTCGTCACAATTAAAAGAACCAAAGACTTAAACTATTTCGGTCCTTATGCACTGAATTTATTTAATACACGAGTTTCACAATTTGAGTTGAATTGCTGAAATGAACTTCCTTCGGCATTCTAATTTATTCAGAAGCACTTGTATAATGTTATCTGAGGCATACATATACATAAGTATATCAGGCTTAGTTTTAGGAATACCTGAGCAAGGTGTGGTCATGTCCAAAAATTTTCTCTTAGAGGATCCCTCAAATGCTTTTATAGAGTAAGGACTCCAATGATCTCATATTTTGAAAAGAGCATTACTCGTCCCCAAAATAAAAAATAATAGTGTAATTAAAAGGCCTGTCCACATTGGATCGGCTAACATATTCAGACAGAATGGGCCAACTATTTTTTTTCACTGTTTGTAATATCAGAATTTATTAAGTGTATGTGAAATTTGAAATTGATTTTATTTCTTAGTTACACAACAAAGACTACATTTCTAAAAACACTGCATTTATAAAGTTTTTTTTTTCTTTATCATGGTCACTCTTCTTTGTCACTGCCTCCCGTATTGTTAGCTTACATTAAAAATGTTATGGTAGATAATTGTGCTCCGCCTAATTTGTTACTTTCCTTCCTCCTTTTATCTTCTTCTTTTTTTCTTAAAAAAAGCCTTCTTCGTTTAAACAATACATGATGTATATTAGTTGTGACCTTATAAAGGCCTTATCTGGAGGTGAGACATGATTAGAGTTATAGTGGAGGACAGGTACATCATTATCTTATCTCACTGAGTCTTCTGCATTGACTGCTTGCACAAGCGTGCTCCAACTCTGGCTGGCTGTTCAGCACTTACTCTCCTCTTAGGACCCAGGACAGACTTAATCATCAGTATTCCACAAGCGGGAACTGTCCTCCAGTTCTCTTCCCATCTATTAGAGACCTGGCTTCTCCACCATGGTAATGTACAAGTCCTCACTAGACTCCAACTGTAAATGAACTGCCCTAATGTGGAGGAGAACACACTCCATGAAGAAAATGGAATAAATTAGGCTAGGTGAGGACAAGATACAACTTGTATTTATAGAATACTTTATGATTTCCAATTTGGTCTGACAGTTTGTTCTATTCGCCTCCTCATTGCCATTTGGGGTTTATAGTAGACTGTGTGTCTGTGTGCTCTACATAGTCAGGTAAAGACCAGCCGAGAGTTATGGGTGAGGCAAAGCGCTAATGGGAATATATTCAATATGAACTAGATGAATGATGTATGTCATACGGAAAGACTATTTAAAGTGTTACCTTTGTTACTGAGAAGAGTATTTCAACTTCACAATGCATAAAATGCTTTCTGTCCAGTAATTTTAGATAAAGAAGAATACTTTTTGTGCAAAATATTCCAGGAATGTCAGCACAGAGGGATGAATAATAGATAATGTCCTGTCCTGAGCTCTTATCAGTTTGCTTTAAATCTTTGCGTCCATCTTGGCCCCCATTTCCTGTGACACAAAGCCTTTTTGACCAAAATCAATTATCTGTGGCTTGCTGGGGTGCTGTCTCATTAAGGGCAGGTTGGGTTACCCCTAAACTCAGCTGGTCATCCAGTGGCGCCACACGCACATGGCTAATGACTGGAGATCGATTGTCCTGTAACCTGAATGCTGTTTGTTTTGGTATAACGTTTGCCATGCTCACAATGGCTCATGCATCTCAGCAGACTAAATCACGGTTCACAGGGGAGAGCAAGTCAAAATGCATCATACTGTATGCCAGTTGTTTTTCGAATGGACACACAATTCCATTCATTCTTATTTAAATATGTCTTGTTACACTCTGATCATGTTATAATAAAACTAACAGGGAGATATTTTCATTTTTTAATTTAAATTGTTCGAGAATTGGTCTAAACCAGTGGTCGGCAACAGCAATAATATCTGGCCTACGCCCGCAGTCAGATTATTTTGATAGCGGCTGGTTCTGAAATAGATCTGTCATGACAGCAACAGTTACTCACAATCAGAGCATTGGAGCGGAGCGCGGAGTGGAGCAGTGTGATTTTGACAGGAGTGAGGAGCAGATTTTTTAAAAGTCGGTGCGTTGTGTTTTTTACTCGCTCCACCACTGCTCCACCACCACTCCATCACGAGCAGCTTACAATTCATGCCAACGACCTGTAATATAACTGCATACAGGGGCGGATTTAGACATTTTGGGGCCCAAGGCAAACACAGACATGGGGCCCTCTACATCTCTTGTTTCCCTCCTTTTGTCAATCCTTATTTAAAAAAAAGCCCTACTTGTTACTTCTCTTCAGCAGTCTTCACACAGCAATAATGTATAAACATCTGCCGTGTTTCCACTATCGAGCTAGGACCGGGCTCTAGTGCGTGCCAGGGCCAGTCGCGTTTCCACTGTCACTTCCGGGGCTTGATCGTGCCTCGCCGGGGCTTCCTCGGGGCCAACGGCCAGGGTTTTTTGACCCGACGAAAACCTTGAGCCAACGCGGGCCAGCTGGGGCTAGAGGAGGGGTTATAAACAAAGGCGGAGTTTCTCCGTGTCTAGAGAGCGTCAGCGCGGATCATCTCAGAAAGATAACAGCTTTAACACCAGCATTAACGACGTTTTAAAATAAGTTGAGCTCAAAACTCACTCTTAGTTCGCAGCAAGTGTTTGCTTGATCCGATGTGGATTATAATCACTAAACAAGGCAGAAATATTTATAAGCGATGTAAAAGACTATGCACGCTAAACATTAACGTTACACAGTAAACATGTTAAATATGACCGCTTGGAGAAATCAGACGTCAGCTTCTTATTCTCTATCACAATCGTGTATTAAGTAACTTATATTATCTGTCACAAGCCTCGTCTCGAGAGTTTATCTCACGTTGCCTATCATAAAAGAATATAGCCTAATAATGTTTTTTGTTCGGGAGCTTTTATAAAAATAGAGATATTATCATTCATTCTAAATGTGACGGCTATACTGTGGCTAATAAACAGAGACAGACTCGACTGAATAAGCAGGCTATTGTCATAAGCGTTAAAAATAAATAAATAAAATAGAAATAAGTGTATTTATGTGTGATTAATTTTGAGTCCTGATAAATTAAATCAATTCTATAGTTAAAACATCGATGATTTTGAATTTGAATATATAACAAAGCATGCAAACAAACGGCCTCTTTTAAGCCCTGGCTCGCACTGGGCCGACAGTGGAAATGCGGCTAGTGACTGCTAGTACTCATTACTCATCAATTTTGCTAAAAACTTTTTGCTTTCCTCCTGTTTCTTCCTTTTTTCAGCACCGCTTGGGTAGCTTCGCTTCATTTTTACTGTCAACACTATCACTGTCAATCACTTCTTCTTCGTCAGTTTTTTGGCGCATTACAGCCTTGTCACTTTCGCAGATGCGCAGTAAGTGAAATAATGGAATAGTCCAATGTAGTGAGGTGGGGGGGGCCCTCCTGTCTGCGACACTAATGATTTGATGCCATTTTTCGCAAATGGAGTTTTAGAAATATATATTTTGCACGAAGTAAAAAAATATAAAAATCTTTAAGCAAGTTAATGGGGCATTTTGGGGGCCCCTAGGTAGCTCGGGGCCCAAGGCAATTGCCGACCTTTGCCTAATGGTAAAGTCCGCCCCTGACTGCATATTTTGCAAAAATTCATGTTAAACATATTTAGTTAGGTTGATAGAGAATGATCACTCGAATCAGAAAGAATGTGAAAGCTTTGATTACGGTAATGGAAATGAGCGGGAAATTATAGTTCTCAAGGAATTTGTTTGGTCCTTCTATACTGAATATTTTCAGCTGAAAGCATGATTTAAACAAGTAGCTACTACTTATTCACATACAATTTCTCTCCCAATAATGCATTCAAACAAATGTAATCTTTTCGAATGAGCAGAAATCTGTAAGAAATGCATCGATCCGTAGGCAAAATAACTAATGAAAACGTAGTTATTTTCATCACAAACTAAATTTGCACTGCAAAAAGTAGCTTTTAATGCTAACAACCATGTTATTAGCCTGTCATGTAGTAGGAAAAAAGTTTGCACACTAGTGTTCCAAAAATCCACTTTTTTATATATAATATGTTATGAACAGAACTGTGATATTTCAAACAAACTGAAATAATTTAGATGTGAAGCGAAGTCAGAGCACAGTCTGTCACAGGCAATTGTAATTGCAATTTTCAGCAATTAATTTCTTAAATTATCCTTTGACTAAATTTTTTTTTGGCCAGGTGCCAAGCTTACTTGCCGACCCCTAGTCTAAACTGTTCATTCGTGAATCAGACTGAATCAGTCCACTCACTGAACTGAGATTTTAAAAAAAAATGTTTGGTTTCAGTGAACTGGTGCTATGCTTGCATGTGGACGAATGGCCAAACCACGTAGAAAAAGCTGCCGTTTTAATAATACCCCGATCGTGTGGACAGGACCTGAAACCGGTTTTTTTTTTTAAACTTCTGCCAGGGTGAAGTTTTTCAAAAACAAGATAGCAGGTGCGTTCCATTCGACAGGGTCCCTACGCAGTGTTCACTGCTCCCTACTCCCTGAGCACGGTATATCAGTTGAAGTGGACTTCACTGACAATAACCGCTCAGTTGGAATGGACTGCAAACGTCATCAAAGAAAGTCACCGATGGGGTGGCGCAGATTATGTTATTAATATATACACATTCATTTTTTTATTTTATTTAAAATCAAATTTAAAATATGTACACTCTACAATAAAAAACATTGAGTACTATATAATGAAAAACGTATGTTTATTATACACTTTAATTGACAATTGCTGCTATTACTTGACTAGTAACAGAATTGAAGCCCTGCTGTTATGCAAATATGAAAATAAACTTTTATTTGGTTAACTGTGTATAGCCTATATGTGTTTTTAATAAATGGTCATATAATTGCATAGCGGTCTCGTGCGCCTTCTTCCCGCGCACAGCTGTATAGTAAACACTGAGGTAAATAAAGTAAAATAAAGAAAAATGGCAGAGCCTAGTCTGCTTCTAGTCGCTTTTACATTTTCATACCTTTTTACAATCCGTAATGAATATGAACGAAGACAGCGAAGACGGCCGTTCTGACTGGTGATGACGTGCTGCGCACAATGACAGTTGGGGGATAATCGCTCTCCACTTCCTGTGTAGTGATGTATCGATGTTCCCTTATTCCCTGTGCAATAGGATATAAAATAAAAGTGTTGAGTGGATGGCGGTAAGCAAGTCTGTCGCCATGAATGTTAATGAATGATTTAGCAATGACGTTTTACAAGTTCTACACTTTGCTGCCATAATTTTGGTAAGTGCTCTGAAGAAAATGTCTGATGCAGTTATCTCATGTGAAGCCCAAAACTTTATTCTTGTTTGGATTTTATGAACTCCACAAGTAGAAATCAGTTGACAATAAACAAAACTGGGATGAGGTGTGTGGCACAGGAGGATATGAAAATGCAAAAACGCTGAGTATCTGAAATCTAAAACCATTTTATTTCTGGACAGTGTGTATGAAATTGCGATAATGTTCCGTCGACATTTGTTTATCTTGAGTTTCATGGCCAATCCCTTCGCCTTTCCCTTTATTTACAGCTGATCGGAGGTGTCCAATCCTGCTCTTGGAGAGCCAACATCCTCCATTTCTTGGTTTCAGAAAAACTAACTAGTATGGACATTTCAATTAATACTGAAGACCTTAAGCTATTAATTGTTTTCAGTTGTGTTGAATCAGGATTGGAGATTACAGGACAGTGGCCCTCCAGGAATAGAACTG
This sequence comes from Carassius gibelio, assembly GCF_023724105.1. Classification (NCBI taxonomy): domain Eukaryota; kingdom Metazoa; phylum Chordata; class Actinopteri; order Cypriniformes; family Cyprinidae; genus Carassius; species Carassius gibelio. The sequence continues at coordinate 16,286,198 of NC_068376.1, forward strand.
GAAACCCCTGTGGGAAATTTATTTACAATTTATTTACAGTATTATTTACAATAGTTTAGTTGTACATTAGGGCTGAACAATTTATCAAGATGAAGATGATTTGGCTTGATGCGATTATTGAATCACAATTTTTTTTTTTTTTTTATTAAATAGATATATGCACAGCACCAGTAGCAAATGCTGTTCTGCAAGTGCTGTGTTTGAGTCGCTTATAAAGCATTATTAATATATATTATTATTGTTGTACAATGGTAACACGAATTGACTCGTAGGCTATGCCTTACATTACTAAAAATTACTATAGATTAAAATGCCATCAGCATGCGCTAGTGGTAAACAAAATGAGCATGCTGAATCACACTTTGGCAGTTGTGTGTTGAAAAAAAAGTGGTAGCGGGGAGGAAGGGATAAAAGCTTGAGGAAAGCAGTTTTAAGTTTTAGCACCGTGTTTCGTTGATTTCATAGAACGTCATGTGCTCTATAACTTCTGTGATGCACATTTGGAGTTTCTGTGCCAGGGGAGCTATCTGGTGTCCAGTATGAATGAAACAGACATAACATGCACTCAGTCCTAATTAGGAAAGATGATACTTCTGGCATCTAGAATCTGCCATTGGCATTACTGGTCAGTAATCTTAACTGTACTATTGATCTGAATAACAGTTGTAAACTGTAATCAAAGCTGAATGAAGACAGGGTGAGTTACCCCTCGAGTGAGCTTCCACTGTTTTTGTGTAATATCCCTTAGTTAACAGGAATAGGTTTTAATCACCTATATACCCAGATCTAATCTTCCACATCCAACATAGATAAAACATTTTCAGTGTAGAATAAGTTTGCCAATGCCCAAGGAATTCAAGTATTTTCCTCATTACTAACAGGCTTCCTCTAGTTTGTATTTGAGTGTATATGGCCTGTATTCTGGGCTCTAACCAGCACAAGCTGATTCCCCAGTGGGCTGTCTGTCTGAGAATGCACATTCAGGGTCATAAAGAGCTGTAAAATTGACCGAAAATTGAGTGTTTTTGTTAGTTCCCTCGTTTATTAAGATCTATTCACACAGAAGTAGTACTGAGGATGTCTGTAATGTTTATTGAATATAGCAATGCTAATCAATTAAAACAGGAAATATGTGCATACAGCACATCTGGGATAATTCTAAAAGATATTGATTTGAATTTACTGCAAAATAGAACAGAACTAGATATAAGCAAGCATGTATTGCACTGAATTTAAGGGCCCTATCATACACCTGTCGCAATGCGATGCATGGCGTAGTGGCACGTCCTGATTTTGCCAAGTCCTCGTTGTCCTGAGACCAATATTTTTTTATGATGACCCTGGGACAACAACTGCCTCAGCCAATCAAAGTTTATGACGTCATCACTATGTGCGCAGTGCAGAGTCCGCCAAAATAACAGTAACGCCCCTCTTACAAATTCAAAGAAAAGAAAAACTGTCCTGCATCTGCAAGCACCGTGATACCAGAGAAGATAGCAAGTAAAAAGGTAAGACCACAACTTTTTAATTTCTCGTATAAATTTATATATATTAATGATAGTACAATTCATATTTCTTTTTAGATTATTTTTACCACCGAAGTTTTAACGTTAGTTTGCATTGGAAAGTTAGCCTAAATAGCCGTTCCTACTAGTCCAGACTGATTCGGTTAAAACAGTCTGATAAATGTTGTTTTTACATTTATTTCATTTTTTTATATTGTGCCAAACTATAAAAAGGCTGCGATTAAATAGTGGCCGTATTGCGATCTTATTTTCTGCCGGTTTAGCGCTCGGACTGCCGCCACCACAAATTTTCTTAATATTTCTCTCCTTAACATGTAAAGTTACATCACTGTGCCATTGTCCATTTCCGTTTCGTTGCGTCCAGTAGCATTCAAAGACAAACGTCCGAAATGCGGAACAAAACAGCGCTAGTTTGCTCGCCGCACGGACCATTCAGCTCGGTCCACCATCAGACAGTACTGCAATTCGCTGCGAGATCCAGGTAGAAGCGATTTATTACTGATCTATTACTGTAATAATCCGTGATCACTGATTTATTCTGTTACATATGAATATGATGACCTCAAGTCATCACTGATTTATTCTGTTACTTATGAATATGATGACCTCAAGTCATTACTGATTTATTCTGTTACATATGAATATGATGACCTCAAGTCATTACTGATTTATTCTGACACATATGAATATGATGACCTCAAGTCATTACTGATTTATTCTGTCACATATGAATATGATGACCTCAAGTCATCACTGATTTATTCTGTTACATATGAATATGATGACCTCAAGTCATCACTGATTTATTCTGACACATATGAATATGATGACCTCAAGTCATCACTGATTTATTCTGTCACATATGAATATGATGACCTCAAGTCATTACTGATTTATTGTTACATATGAATATGATGACCTCAAGTCATTACTGATTTATTCTGTCACATATGAATATGATGACCTCTAGTCATCACTGATTTATTCTGTTACATATGAATATGATGACCTCAAGTCATCACTGATTTATTCTGTTACATATGAATATGATGACCTCAAGTCATTACTGATTTATTCTGTCACATATGAATATGATGACCTCAAGTCATCACTGATTTATTGTTACATATGAATATGATGACCTCAAGTCATCACTGATCTATTCTGTTACATATGAATATGATGACCTCAAGTCATCACTGATCTATTCTGTTACATATGAATATGAATATCTCAAGTCATCACTGATTTATTCTGACACATATGAATATGATGACCTCAAGTCATCACTGATTTATTCTGTCACATATGAATATGATGACCTCAAGTCATCACTGATTTATTCTGTTACATATGAATATGATGACCTCAAGTCATTACTGATTTATTGTTACATATGAATATGATGACCTCAAGTCATCACTGATCTATTCTGTTACATATGAATATGATGACCTCAAGTCATCACTGATCTATTCTGTTACATATGAATATGAATATCTCAAGTCATCACTGATTTATTCTGTCACATATGAATATGATGACCTCAAGTCATCACTGATTTATTCTGTCACATATGAATATGATGACCTCAAGTCATCACTGATTTATTCTGTTACATATGAATATGATGACCTCAAGTCATCACTGATTTATTCTGTCACATATGAATATGATGACCTCAAGTCATCACTGATTTATTCTGACACATATGAATATGATGACCTCAAGTCATTACTGATTTATTCTGACACATATGAATATGATGACCTCAAGTCATCACTGATTTATTCTGTCACATATGAATATGATGACCTCAAGTCATCACTGATTTATTCTGACACATATGAATATGATGACCTCAAGTCATCACTGATTTATTCTGTCACATATGAATATGATGACCTCAAGTCATCACTGATTTATTCTGTCACATATGAATATGATGACCTCAAGTCATCACTGATTTATTCTGTTACATATGAATATGATGACCTCAAGTCATCACTGATTTATTCTGTCACATATGAATATGATGACCTCAAGTCATCACTGATTTATTCTGTCACATATGAATATGATGACCTCAAGTCATCACTGATTTATTCTGTCACATATGAATATGATGACCTCAAGTCATCACTGATTTATTCTGTCACATATGAATATGATGACCTCAAGTCATCACTGATTTATTCTGTCACATATGAATATGATGACCTCAAGTCATCACTGATTTATTCTGTCACATATGAATATGATGACCTCAAGTCATCACTGATTTATTCTGTCACATATGAATATGATGACCTCAAGTCATCACTGATTTATTCTGTCACATATGAATATGATGACCTCAAGTCATCACTGATTTATTCTGTTACATATGAATATGACCTAAAGTCATCATATGAATGCTAATGTATTATTACGGTTTTAAATCTGTTTAGAAGAAGTTACAGTAAGGATTGCATTGTTTTCTTGAGATTATCATGGATTTTAATTTGACATTATTGATGTTTAGTCTAATTGTTCGGGTCCCTTTGCTTTTTAGATTTCGACATCAGAGATGGAGGAATTCATAAAAACAACGGTTTACAAAGAGGAGCGCTTTAAAGGAAACAAAAAAGAGACTGATATAACAGTCCATGTTTTAGAAAAGGATTTAGATGCCTGTGCATTTATACAGCAAAGACTCACTACCATAAACACCTCCAAAGATGCCAACTTCAGGACTGTGAATTCTGCAAGTTTGCAAAATCAAAAAAATGGATATTTCTTGTTTTCATGCAAACGGTCTGGAGCATGCACGCAACGAAGTCGACGTGCCAAAGGATGCAAGGCCTATGTTTCCTTTAAAAAGAGGACAGACTGGCTCAACAAACTGGTTATAGTCGAAAGGCTTTACACCATTCATTCAGGACATGACCCATCAAGTTCTTCTGAGGGCCACTTAGAAAACATTAGTCAAGAGCTAGTCAAGCATATTCAGGATTTAATATCTCTTGGTGTTAAACCAGATACAATTCTCCTAAAATCACATGAGTGGTCAAAAGAACAAGGACATACTGATCTCAACAACCGAGCTTATTTTGTTACCCCAAAAGATATTGAAAATATTCGCACATGTATGATGCGAAAAAATCAGCAACACAAAGATGATGCCACTAGTACCTCACGCCTTCTGGAGGGCCCTTTTAAAGACTATGTTATTTTTTATCAGCCTTATAGTCCTCAAACAGATCTTGTCATAGTTCTGCAAACACCGTCCATGAGAGACAACCTTCAAGAATACGGAAGAGATATTGTTTTTATGGATGCGACACATGGTGTCAACCAGTACGGTTTTCCTTTATTTACATTACTTGTCAGGGACAGTCATGGTCATGGAATCCCTGTTACCTATATCATCTTGGGGAATGAAAAGCAAGAGACACTTCAGTTGGCACTGGAAGAACTGAAACCAACATTTCCTGTACCTCCGAGGTAAATACAAACAGAAATGAATAAATTAAATTAAAATGTTTAATATAGTTTTTTTAATATATACAATAAATGTTTCAAAACTGTTTTGGGTATACTCAGCAACTGCAATTAATGTACCATATTTAATCTAGTGCACAGCAAAGTGTATCCTCTGCACAGGATGTCTAAAAACACATGGCTATATGTATTACACAGATTGTGTAATTAGGAGTCAAGCACCGATTTTGAGTCTATGGTCGCCTATAGAACTGCTTGTGGGAAAGTTATGAAATTTGCCACACTGATAGAGGACAGTTTCACCATTAACTGCAGTAAATGTCTCCAAACTTTACAGTGCCACCACATGTACAAATTCATGTTTATGCTAAATATAAATTCTTAACAAAATTATTTTTTTCCCTGATTCCTTGGCTCAGTACAATTCAGTTGGTGCCATCATGTAATTGTGCAATTATCTATGTCCTTTTCCATAAAATAATTTTTTTCCCGGTAATTTTTCCCACCCAAAAAAAACAACAACAACTAATCTTCCCTTAAATATTTGCTCCAATTTTCTGCAATTATGCTGGTAAAAAAAAGTTATCAGAAGCTTTTTGATAAACCCAACGATTCTTGAATAACATGCAAACAAATTCGAAGAAGGGCATGCAAACTTGGACTCAAGGCTATATTTCTGCAATGGTTTAGCATATTTAGACCAAACTTGCTACTTGGTAGATGTTACAGTACAAATTGGTTTGGTTAGTAACTTCTAAAGATGGTAAACAACAAAGTATAAAACATAAGCAAATATCTGTAATATGTTATATTTTTCTCTGGCTTGAAGCTTAAAAATGTTTCTATTTTTATTAGGTGCTTTATGGTTGATAAAGACCAGGCTGAAATCAATTCCATCCGTAAGGTATTCAATGAGTCAGACGTTCTCCTCTGTTGGTACCATGTAACACAAGTAAGTACGAAGTTAAGATATAATTCTTTTTAAAATGAATATTAATTTATGGTTATAATATTAATACGAGTTGAAATTTATATTACAAACAGTTTTAGCATTTACTGCAGTTATTATTTAGTTATTTAACTTGGCTAAAATTAGCAGTGGATAAAAAATAACTATAATGTAGATACAACTGAGAATACAGCTAGCCTATAAAATGACTTAATGTTATCTGGGTAATAAACCTCAAAGTGGCTTCATGTCAGTCTGCCAGTCATCAGCACAGTTTTAATTATTATTCCTGATGACATTACAGTTTGGCTCCTAATTCAGTTTTTATTTTAATTTTTTTGGGAGAAATAAATTTCCTGGGCTATAGTAATAACATATTTTTGTTGTTTTGTTTTGAGTAACCCTTAACTATAAAAAATTGTTGCCATCAATTGATTGTAATAATTCTAGCCAAGTGTCAGGCCAATGGAAGTTCTCACCTGTTTAAATTACTTTCCATTTGCCCACCATTTATTACACACAGGCAGTAACTCGATGGCTGTCAAGATCTGAATCTGGTGTGAGTGGACCTGAAAAGGCAGATTCAAGAGCGCACATCATGCAGTTCATGTCAGAGCTGAAATCCTGTTCAACGGTGTGTTTCTATTTCAAATGTTTTAAAGTACAATTTTATCTTGTAATGTGACATTCATGAAACTTTGGTAACAAGCTTGTAACAATATTTCGTTTTTATTAACAAAAGTTATTATAAAATGTTGTGTACGTGTGTGTGTGTGTGTGTGTGTCTGTATATATATATATATATATATTCTGAGTGTGACATTTTATAATATTTTTCATTACTAAAAAGTTTACTATTACTTTTTATGTTTGTGTTTCTTTGGCAAAAAATACATAAAAATAATATTATAGTGTAAAATATTCTTACATTTTAAAGTAATGATATTCTATTTGAATATACTTTAAAAAAAATTAATTAAATTTTTGATGCAAAAAAAAAAAATATATATATATATATTTATATATACATACATACATATATATGAATAACTACTCAGACAGTGTGCAGATGTATTACTATGCAAAATAAAAATTTTCTATTTTAATATACATGAAAATTTTATTTATTCCTGTGATCAAAGTTGAATTTTTTAAAGATTTTTTGATGAATAAAAAGTTAAAAAGAAGAGCATTATTTATTTAAAATATAAATATTTTACAATATACACTACCATTATTGATAAGAAGTGATAGCAAAGATTTACATTATTGGCAACTATTTATAGTTTGAATAAATGCTGTTCTTTTTAACTTTTTATAAATCAAATAATCCTGAAAATTTTTTTCCAAAAATAAAATTAAAATAATAATAATAATATGGCAGATTAATACGATTATTTAATAAAAAAAATCAGCATATTAAAATGATTTCTGAAGATCATGTGACACTTTATACTGGAGTAATGGCTGATGGAAATTCAGATTTACATAACAGAAATAAATTATATTTTAAAAGATAATAAAATGGAAACCATAATTTTATATTGTAATAACATTATGAAAGATTACGGTTGTTAAGTCTTACTGATCCCTAACTTTTAAACAAAACTTTTGTACACTTTATGTTTGTAAGCATTATATTTGATACATCTCTATTTATATTAATCATCTGTTAATTATTACATAATGTTAAATAAGTTAATAAGCACATCTCATATTTCTATCTATGTAAATATATATATATATATATATATATATATATATATATATATATATATATATATATATATATATATATATATATATATATATATATATATTACATGTTGTATAATGATTAATAAAGGTTATTTAAATTGTTGGCCTCTTCAGGTCAAAAGTTTACATAAACTTTACAGTATCAGCAATATGTTATTTTAAATCAATAAGTTTATTTTAGTTCTGTCTTGAATAAGATATTTCAGATGACAGATCTTTACATATATCTTTACATAGTCCACAAGACAAAATAATCATTGAATTTATAATAATGACCCCTTGAGAAGCAATACACAGACTTGCATTTCTTGGGTGTACAAACATGGATATTTTCAGGTGGGTCACTGTTTTCGTAACTGCAAACAGTGTTATTATATTTATTTATTCTATCATGTTTAATATAGGCCAAAAATGGTTTGAGACATTTTAATCTATTAAGAACATTACAGATTCTTAGTACTCTAACTGCACACACTTGGGTATAGGTCTGCAGTTCTTATACTAATAACGTCAAACATGATTTTCCTTGTCCATTTTTACAGGAACATGAATTTAAGAAAAAATCTGAGATGTTTCACTGCCAGTTTAAGAACTTAAAAGATGTCTGCAAGTACTTCAGGAACCACTGGGAGACAATTGGTCATCTGTGGTCTAACTTCGGAAGATGTTATAAGCATGGAGACTCTGACACAAACAATCTAATAGAACGGTATTTATAATTTTAATGCATGTTTACTGCATTATGTATTTTTGGACTTGCTAGTGTATTTTGGAAGCTAGTGTAGTGTTTTGAGTATTTATTAATTTGTTCAAAAGTGTACATTGTAATAATTCCAACCTGTTGCTGCACTTCATTCTGATCAAATTTTCCCCCTTATAGTTTCTTCCACCGTTTAAAATACCAATTCCTCTGTGGCATCCGCAATCGTAGATTGGATCATTTGATTGCTGTGCTGCTGAACAAGACTGACAAGTACTTCAATATAATACAGGATTTGCAGTCTGTTGGGAGGGTCAGTAACCCTTTGGAAGGCAAAATGGAAGAAATAAAGCAATCTGCTGAGAGGATGCTAGAGAATGGATGGGCCATGAAAATTACCATAGCTTCAAAAGAAACATATGTATACAATGTTCCATCTGAGAATAATCCACATGTAGTTTACTGTGTGTGTCCTGCAGAACAGTTCTGCAGTTGTGAAGCTGGTAAAAGGGCACATACGTGTAAGCATCTCTTTTTATTAAGTCTTCTCACTTGCTGTGGTCCTGAGACTTTTCCAGACATGGACACACAACTGCAGGCCCATGCCAATAACTTGATTCGAACAAATAAGTATAGCATTACTGCAAAGCCTCAAAAAACAATAGAGGTTGAAAGCTTATTTGGAAGAGCAGCATCAAAACCGTGTATTGTGACAAGTATATGTGACTGCTGTACTTTCTCATACCATAAAAAATGTGCTTGTCTACTGCTTGCGAAGGGACTTCTGAATGAGGTGATTGAGACAAAATCAAGAAGTTCTATGAACAATTCAGTAGAGCCGATACAAAATGAATTTGAGAATGAAAGTGCATATGAAGATATGCGTCGTACAACTATCAGGAAACTGGAAAGCGTACTGAAGATTCTACAGACATGGGAGAGAATTCCAGAGGATATTGCCCATAAAGTGAATGAACTAGAAGTGCAAACAAAAGAAGAAAGTATGAACATTAATGGATTTGGGAGACTTTGTGATGCGGACATGTCACGTAAAATACATCCACTGTTTGCAACAAGAAAAAGAAAGACAGACAGAGAAACAAACTCAAAAACAAGGACATCTGTCACATCAAGTTTTCCTGTTAAGTCAAGAAGAAAACGCAGAGCAAACAGTGGGCCAAAAAAATAATTCAAATAAAGTTTAAAAGAAATGTTTTATTCAAGTGCATATTTTTGCCATTTTTATCAAACTTTGTATTTGTTATCTAATACATCTCTGTTACCTTCAGTAATCCAATATATATTTACTATAAAACTGACCACAAAAATAAAACTTTGTATTTTGTATTTGTCTAGAATGAAATAAAAATCAAATTATGATCAAGTAATCTGAACTTTTCTGTTTTTGTTTACAAATCTGAACTGATTTGTATGATGTGACTTCCACATTAGTATATGTGTGCCCCTTATGGGTGCTGAGTTTTTTTCATACAGTCCTCTAAAAAGGAAAAGAAAAAATCAGCTGCTGTAGGTCCAAAGCGGTGAGTGGCCAAATCCAGCTCTGATTCAGGGCCAAGGTTTTGCACATTAAGCTTCATTTGTTCAATGGTCCTCCTGCAAAACAATATTTAAATGTACATGTTACTTGAGCTGCTATCATCAGTTTTTTGTTATAAATCACAAAAGACATTACATTTTTTGCTCTAGTTGATTAACTGACTTCTTGATACAGGGACTAGTTGACAGGCTAAAAAGGTTTGTACAATGGTAATGTAAGAATAAAATGCACATTAGGCCAGTTAATTTTAACAAACAACTAAAACATCTACAAAAAGTGCTATTTTTTCACTGTGTGCTAATAAAAACTTAAATTCAGTAAGATTTTAATGCCAAAAGAGGGTTTGCGCTAAACCCTTAGTAAATATGGCCCTTAAAACCAAGGAACTTTTGCCATTGGTCGTACATTAAAACAACATAAGTTTAAAAATCATTATTTTTCAAAAAGGATGTCAGGCTGAATACAATAAATAATTCTTATTTCTTTGGGAAAATGAATACTGATATACAGTGTCACATCTTAACTCACTCCTGGATGTTTTCCTCATAGCCAATAAATAAAGGTGCAGCCACCAATATATTATAAGACATGATACCAAACAGAGGAAGAAAGAGAGCTTACACAGACATACTTACAGTGTTGCTGGGATGTCCTCTTCAGGTATCCCAGAAAGTAGTTGGTCTTTTGGCACATGTTTGGTCAGTGCCATTCCAAACCCCTTGGCAAGGTCTTCCGCCTCTCCCTCTGTTAAAGTGCTGAATATCGTCACCTTTGTCTTTGCCTTTTTAGGCTGCTGCAGCACATTGGGTGGAACATCTTTTTTGCCAACCTATGCATAAACAAGTACAGTGTCACAGATGCAAAGCATGTGAGCAGAGAGCTTTCTAAATATCACTCATGTATTCTATAAATAGCCATAAGAGGCAATGTGGCAAACTGTGTATGATTTGTGACCACTAATAATCCAAGATGATGCACCTTGCGTTTAAAAAACAGTGATATTTATGCTTCTTATTAACTTGCAGCCCTTAAACTATTTTATTTGGCCACTACATCTTATAACTACTTTTGTGATTTTATACGTAAATGTAAGCAATACAAACCCTTATTAACGCTCTGAACATGTTTGTGGACATGTTTTCTCCTTTGACTCTTCTCTTCAGCTCATCTTCATCTACCTGGTAGGTCTTTCCTTGTGCTGTTAGCCTTCCTAAAACTTTATACACTTTCTTTTCTTTTTCCTGCACTCCCTCGTGTTCCCTATGTCTTTCTCCATTGTGCTTATGCCTCTCTTCCTCCTTGGTTTCCTCCATCTCTTCCTCGCTGCAACAGGCCACAGGTTTACCTATGCCCTCCAACATGGATATAACTTTCTCTTCTGTTCAAAAATATGTCAGAATATGTGTGATTACTAGCTAACAACACCTGTTTCTAAACAAACAATACTTGTGTCTAACACAAACAAACTAAACTCAGACACTCCTTTTCTGACATGATTTCTGATATGAAAAATGACAAATATCGACTGATATGTCGGTTGACCACTAGAGAAAATAACAACAAACATACCATATATGAGAACTAGGGCCTTGTTTTGGCCTGCAAATGTGCATAGTGTTTACACTGACTCATCGAATATGAATTGAAAACTAATTTGGAAAATGGCTATCCCAGGTGAAGTGACTGTAATAGTGCAAATGAGGTTTAGCCAAAGTTCAGTTAGGTCTGTCAAATGCAAGAATTAGAAAAGTTACCCTGTTGTAGTGCAGAGCCTTCATCAGATCCAGAGGTCTCAACTAACACGTCTGGGTCAGCTGTGTTAAACAGAATACATAAATGTGAGAGATAATCTAAATGAGACTTCATTACAACTGGTGCAAGAGATCCAACCAGTGTGCTGCAGTACCTGATGCAGGCAAAGAGATTTGGGCCAATGGGTTGCTGTCTTCTGTATAGAAAGTTATACACAAAATTTTGTGACATCACCTACAACAAATGTGCTTATGACTAGTGCATAAAAACATCACTACAGTCATAAAGAAAACAAGATGAGTGCAAAACCTTTTTGGTGTTTAATGTTACTGGAATGAGTGAGTGAGCAAGCCTATGTGAATAAAAAATACTAATTGCATTTTTGCGTTACATTTTCATTTGTTGAGATAAAAGAGCCATGCAGTAGAGTTCACTTCTGTTATGACATTACTTCTTAGATTTACTCATTAAACAGACAATCAAACCACATTTGCCACTTGTTAGGGAACCATGTATACCCTCATTGTATTTGCATTGATAACAGGACAAAGGAGATTGCTTAATGTACCGTATGTGCATGCGTGATGAGACAATTCAAATACAGTTTTACCTTGACATATGTAGCACATGGGTGTGGCTGCACACAGTACATGCAGCACTGCCCCACAGGTACATGCCATCTGTTAAAACAAAATACAGTGAAATCACATATACAATAGGGATGTGAACCTCATGTATACAAGTCTCATATATATATATATATATATATATATATATATATAAGGCTGCTAAAATAGATTATTTTAACAATCTGTTGATAAGGTTTTAATACAGTAAATGCTTAAAAAAATTATATTCTATACATTGACCCAAATTACCCAGTCAATACACTTAACTCAACCCACTGATCATCTGACTTTAAACTTTCATACAGTGTGAATCCATATGCATACATTAAATACACATTTTAATCACAAATAATGGAAAGTAATAGTATTAAATGAGCAAGAAATATGTCAAGGGTCCAATTTTCGGAAGGCGAGCTTGTGAAAGGGTTATGTGTAATATACTTATTTACAGCACAGCTACCAGAAGCATATTATGATTTTTTTATTCAACTTACATCAGCAGAAATACGGAACCTTAACTTAAAAATGTATTTGCCTGATTTTCGTAAAGTTTGAGATATATGTGTCCTAGTGCCATAAGAGAGACTATTTAAAGCTATCCCACATAACTGTGCAAAACTACAGCTTTGATGAGTTCAATTCAGTTAATCGAGGTAATGAAGGTATAAATGGCAAACAAATGTAGCAAAGTTATAAGTAAATTTGTGGCCCTAAAACGACAGCAAAAATATACAAAAAATAAATAACTTATATATACATATACATACATAAATGCACTTACTTTCTTTCTTCCTGAAATATTTTTGGCACAAATTCCACATTTTTTGGTTCGATCTGTAAACATATACAAAAAAAGTGTTTTTTTTTTTTTTTTTATTAATTTCTTTTTTTTTTTTGCTTGCATGCACTTTGGTTTATAGATTTTTATTTATTTATTTTGATTGAATAAATATACATTTACTTATTCAACAGTGGCCTGTTACTTTACTTATTTGACTGACAATGGAGGATCTGATTACCCAGTATCCTTCAACAACAGTTTTAAATGAGCAATACATATGGCAAGGGGCCAAATCTCAGAACTTTTAAATGTATAATAATACCCATTTAAAACATTTCCATCAATAAGGCACATACCTAAAGATTCAAACAAAAGTGAGGACAGGCGCATTCTTTCCTGTTGTATTACAGGGCACTGGAAGGAGGTTATAAAGCCACCAGCCTTCAGAAATTCAGTGGCAAACTTAAAGGAAGACAAACATTTTTAAAGAAAAACCTATCTGTCACTACAGAATCTGACAATTATTGGCACTTTAATAAAACCATGTACAAAGGAAGATTATGTATGATAATAAGTTTAAATTTAATTTGTTTAAAAAACATGCATGCAATGATCTACGCTTGATAACTTACTGCAAGTGTGTGGATACCACATGACACTGAATCGGCTTGCAAATTATGTTTTGTGGTTTTGAGGTCCCACTCTCCTTTTACTCCCCTTGAGGCTGCAAATGCACTGTAATCAACAAAATCACAATTGCCACTAGCATACAATTCCAACAATTAATTTCAAAATAAACATTTTGTCATAATCTACTCTTTTTTGTGTGTCCTAATAACAAACTTAAGATACAGTGAGTACTTGTGCTAGTCACGGGAACTAATTGTGCAACAGTGGGACTGTATACTGGATACTATGCGAGTTGTGGATGTGAGGCATTTGATTAGAAATCGGGTCAGCTGAAAAATTAATTATAGTACTAGCAGGTACTGCCATTTTAGATAAATTGGCACTTAAAGTAGACTTTTAAACAAAACAATGAATACTTACGACCAGTGCTGAGCAATTGCTTGGCATTGCCACTCTGTCTCTCCAAGTGAGTTAAAGTAGGTGATGCACCTTCTGTCAACATTGCAATGCTAAAACAGAAATATATGAAGTTATAATAACCATAAGACAATTATTGCAATACCATTCACTCTGCCTTATGGCAAAACATGTAGTCCTGACATGCTCAAAGTGCCATGCTCCAACAACTCACACCAGCAGGAAATTGCACCAGTTTATATGATCCTAACACCTAAGAGCAGAGGTCTCCAAAGGAACCGCTTTCCTGCAAAGTTTAGCTCTAACATACAATAAAACTCACAAGAACCAGGCGCATTCTTTCTTGTTGTATTACAGGGCACTGGAAGGAGGTTATGAAGCCACCAGCCCTCTGAAATTCAGTGGCAAACCAAAGAATGACAAACATTTTATAGCCCCCATATAGGATCTCTCATTTGAATAGATATGATATAGACATTTGATATAGATAACATGAAATAATGCACCTGGTTCTTGTGAGTTTAATTGTATGTTGGAGCATGGAACTTTGAGCATTTCAGGACTACATGTTTGGACAATTAAATACACAAGAACCTGCTAATTAAGGTCTCACTAGGCATACAAGAAAATTGTAATCAGGTGTGTTGGTAAACTCAGCAGGTAAGTGACCCTCCCAGACCAATTGAAGACCCTGCCTTAAGAGTTTGAAGCCAAGGGGGGCTAAACTGACCTAGTAATTTTTATTACCAGGAACATTTAAGGGGAACAAAAGGATTAATGTGTGGTGTAGCTTATAATAATATGAAACATTTTATTCATAATTTGAACATGTAATAATATATATTAGTTTTTTTTTTTTCTTGAAAGTTTAGAAATGTCAGGGTTTCCTGCAGCATTTGGGAGCTCAGAGCTGCTGTTACTGGAGCCGTTACCGGTGAAACTTCTACCTCTCCTGCTATTAAAGCGTGTCCTGTTGGCAGAAAATGAATTTGCGGAGTGCCGCCACGAATAGAGTGTAAGGCTGTGGGAAACACTGAATATACCTGAACCATGTTGCACATTATGTCTATGCTCTATGCTAGCAGAGGTAGACATATCTATTAAAATGAGTGATCCTATATGGGGGCTATATGTCATTTTTTTTAGGCAAGAATAAAATAGAATCCACATGCAAAAATGTTTTATCCTCAAAAAGGTTTGACTCACAAAAAAGCTCCAGTGATTGCCATTCTCGAGATACACTCCAAACACCTCTGTTGCCCTTTCCAAAATGTTGTTCTGTTGATTTAGAGAAGTGCATGTGACAATCATCTACAGAATCAGGATTCTTTGATTAGCCTAGAAGCTATTCATTAATATAATACCTAAAAAAGAATACATAAATAAATAAATAAATAACAGTGATATACCTTGAGAAAATAGTGGCTCTTTGCCCTTTTAGATCCATCCAGTATTTTCGTGAGTGCCTGACAATTGATATGTACAACACCTGGGCGATCCTGTTTTAAGGCAAAACAAAATATTGTTTTACATTTCAACAGAGTTGAATATATTAACGTTACAAATCAAGCTTAACTGTACAGTTTTAAAATTATATTCGTATGTGTATCATTAATTTCTATTTTATTATTAATATTATCATTATTTAGGTGTACTCTTCAAGATATTGCTGATAAAATTTCACTTACCTTGCTAAGGATATCACATATGGAATTCATGACCTGAATATTTCAAGGACAAATGTGAGATTTAAAAAAAATAAGTAAAAAAAAATAACTGCTCTATTTTTTTGTCACACAGAAATGTTGTGAATCATTTATATCACTAGTCCTTTTTCATACTCTTTAACTATGTAGAAAAAAAACCTAACCCGGCAAGCAAATACATTTTGTAAAAAAATATTTAGTTAAAAATATACAGAACTCCAGTGGACGAGTAGAACAGAAAACATATTTGAAGGCTAAATTCTAGAAGTAGGCCATGGTGGCTTGTTTTGGTGGTAGGAAATACGTGACAGAAAATAAGTGTAAGAATTTATAACGGATAATAATTTACCTCGTCAGAAACTTGCTCATCCCTCATTAAAGTGTTCAAACTGTTCACTTGAATGTCATATGGCCCCACACTTCCTAATGTGAATATTGGGCTCTTGTTTTGGAGACACCTTAATGCCTTATCTATGCAGATGAATAATAATTAATAAATGACACATTTTGCAACCACACTAATTTTAACAATAAACATTAAATATGGGAAATGCAGATCTGAATACATTGTAAAGGTATTTTTATAACAACATGCTGTAAAATAAGTTGCTTATCATGTAGGTTATGGAGAAGCAATCCCCCTTAAGTGAAATCATACCTTCCATTGTGTGCTCTTGGTCACTTGGTGCCCTTTAAATACAGAAGTAACAGACAGTTTTTAATGATAGATCTTATCTCATTATATTGTATAGGTCATTATATAATCATGAGGAAAAGTTTTTTTGAGCAAACTGTAATATCTTAGATCCATCTGGAATTTTGGATTCCAAGATGTTACAGTGAACTGAAAGTTGAAATACATTTAAAGCTGCAGTAGGGAACTTTTGACGCTCTAGCGGTTAATAAACAGAACTGCTTGCGTCGTGCAGAAGAACATTGTAGCCGGAGCTACTTCTCTCTGTTTATGTCTATGAAGAATCACAAAGGTACTGGGTTACTCCGCCGCGGTACCCCCGAAGCAGTCTAAAATAAATCAGTAATGACTTGAGGTCATCATATTCATATGTGACAGAATAAATCAGTGATGACTTGAGGTCATCATATTCATATGTGACAGAATAAATCAGTGATGACTTGAGGTCATCATATTCATATGTAACAGAATAAATCAGTAATGACTTGAGGTCATCATATTCATATGTAACAGAATAAATCAGTAATGACTTGAGGTCATCATATTCATATGTAACAGAATAAATCAGTGATGACTTGAGGTCATCATATTCATATGTGTCAGAATAAATCAGTGATGACTTGAGGTCATCATATTCATATGTAACAATAAATCAGTGATGACTTGAGGTCATCATATTCATATGTGACAGAATAAATCAGTGATGACTTGAGGTCATCATATTCATATGTAACAGAATAGATCAGTGATGACTTGAGGTCATCATATTCATATGTGTCAGAATAAATCAGTGATGACTTGAGGTCATCATATTCATATGTGACAGAATAAATCAGTGATGACTTGAGGTCATCATATTCATATGTGACAGAATAAATCAGTGATGACTTGAGGTCATCATATTCATATGTAACAATAAATCAGTGATGACTTGAGGTCATCATATTCATATGTGTCAGAATAAATCAGTGATGACTTGAGGTCATCATATTCATATGTGACAGAATAAATCAGTGATGACTTGAGGTCATCATATTCATATGTGACAGAATAAATCAGTGATGACTTGAGGTCATCATATTCATATGCGACAGAATAAATCAGTGATGACTTGAGGTCATCATATTCATATGCGACAGAATAAATCAGTAATGACTTGAGGTCATCATATTCATATGTAACAATAAATCAGTGATGACTTGAGGTCATCATATTCATATGTAACAGAATAAATCAGTAATGATAACTTGAGGTCATCATATTCATATGTAACAGAATAAATGAGTAATGACTTGAGATATTCATATTCATATGTGTCAGAATAAATCAGTGATGACTTGAGATCATCATATTCATATGTAACAGAATAAATCAGTAATGATAACTTGAGGTCATCATATTCATATGTAACAGAATAAATGAGTAATGATAACTTGAGATCATCATATTCATATGTAACAGAATAAATCAGTAATGATAACTTGAGATCATCATATTCATATGTAACAGAATAAATCAGTAATGATAACTTGAGGTCATCATATTCATATGTAACAGAATAAATCAGTAATGATAACTTGAGGTCATCATATTCATATGTAACAGAATAAATGAGTAATGACTTGAGATATTCATATTCATATGTGACAGAATAAATCAGTGATGACTTGAGGTCATCATATTCATATGTAACAAAAAATCAGTGATGACTTGAGGTCATCATATTCATATGTGACAGAATAAATCAGTAATGACTTGAGGTCATCATATTCATATGTAACAGAATAAATCAGTGATGACTTGAGGTCATCATATTCATATGTAACAGAATAAATCAGTGATGACTTGAGGTCATCATATTCATATGCGACAGAATAAATCAGTGATGACTTGAGGTCATCATATTCATATGTGTCAGAATAAATCAGTGATGACTTGAGGTCATCATATTCATATGCGACAGAATAAATCAGTGATGACTTGAGGTCATCATATTCATATGTGTCAGAATAAATCAGTGATGACTTGAGGTCATCATATTCATATGTAACAGAATAAATCAGTAATGACTTGAGGTCATCATATTCATATGTAACAGAATAAATCAGTAATGACTTGAGGTCATCATATTCATATGTAACAGAATAAATCAGTGATGACTTGAGGTCATCATATTCATATGTAACAGAATAAATCAGTGATGACTTGAGGTCATCATATTCACATGTAACAGAATAAATCAGTGATGACTTGAGGTCATCATATTCATATGTAACAGAATAAATCAGTGATGACTTGAGGTCATCATATTCATATGTGACAGAATAAATCAGTGATGACTTGAGGTCATCATATTCATATGTAACAGAATAAATCAGTGATGACTTGAGGTCATCATATTCATATGTAACAGAATAAATCAGTGATGACTTGAGGTCATCATATTCATATGTAACAGAATAAATCAGTGATGACTTGAGGTCATCATATTCATATGTGACAGAATAAATCAGTAATGACTTGAGGTCATCATATTCATATGTGTCAGAATAAATCAGTAATGACTTGAGGTCATCATATTCATATGTAACAGAATAAATCAGTAATGACTTGAGGTCATCATATTCATATGTAACAGAATAAATCAGTGATGACTTGAGGTCATCATATTCATATGTAACAGAATAAATCAGTGATCACGGATTATTACAGTAATAGATCAGTAATAAATCGCTTCTACCTGGATCTCGCAGCGAATTGCAGTACTGTCTGATGGTGGACCGAGCTGAATGGTCCGTGCGGCGAGCAAACTAGCGCTGTTTTGTTCCGCATTTCGGACGTTTGTCTTTGAATGCTACTGGACGCAACGAAACGGAAATGGACAATGGCACAGTGATGTAACTTTACATGTTAACGAGAGAAATATTAAGAAAATTTGTGGTGGCGGCAGTCCGAGCGCTAAACCGGCAGAAAATAAGATCGCAATACGGCCACTATTTAATCGCAGCCTTTTTATAGTTTGGGACAAAATAAAAAAAATGAAATAAATGTAAAAACAACATTTATCAGACTGTTTTATTTAGGCTAACTTTCCAATGCAAACTAACGTTAAAACTTCGGTGGTAAAAATAATCTAAAAAGAAATATTAATTGTACTATCATTAATATACTGATATAAATTTATACGAGAAATTAAAAAGTTGTGGTCTTACCTTTTTACTTGCTATTTTCTCTGGTATCACGGTGCTTGCAGATGCAGGACAGTTTTTCTTTTCTTTGAATTTGTAAGAGGGGCGTTACTGTTATTTTGGCGGACTCTGCACTGCGCACATAGTGATGACGTCATAAACTTTGATTGGCTGAGGCAGTTGTTGTCCCAGGGTCATCATAAAAAAATATTGGTCTCAGGACAACGAGGACTTGGCAAAATCAGGACGTGCTGGCGTAGTGCAAGGCCTTTCACATTTGCCAGTCCAGCGCCACGTTGTTTAATTAGCAAATTCATTTGTGCACCCATGGGCGTGCTGGTCTTAAAAAAGAGGTGTGTTCAGGCGCATTGCTGGCGCGCAATATTTTTTGGTTATTTAAAGAGTGCGTTGGTAGAAAATGCACCACTGGACGGGTCCACTTTGCTTATTACACACAGGAATGCGCATCACACAAACATGCCAAATATTATAAACAAAAGGATTAGGCTACATAAATATAAAGATGTAATGATGGATATACATTGCGTGTATTAGAATTTGGCTACCTATTTGCAATTCAGGTATTACTACTTGAATAAAGATGAAATTAATGATGAATGAAATTAGCTAATTATAATTGAACAATCATGCCAATACACATACATATATATTAACTGACTCATCGCGGGGAACTTTGGTAGATGCCTGCTTGTCCCGTAGATCAGTGGTTCCCAAGCTTTTTCAACTCGTGGCCCACCCAACCAAACACATACTGTATGTTTGCTCGGCCCACTGCAACAAAATGAAATTACCCCGCTATTGTTGGGATAATAACTTAGTACTCAGAAGCTAGATAAAGCTGTTAACGGTCTTTATTGTATGAACTGGCAATGAACAGAAAATAACTGCATGGCTGCTGTTGTTCTGTAGCATATGCAGCAAAAATATCTAATAAAACCACTGCCGTAGATGATCTGCTCATGCGCTTTAACTTCGCACACGAGCAGATCCATCGGTTTCTTCCCCTGAGAGGCGTTCAGCTTTTCCGTCAACAAATTCCTCCATGTAAATAGCAATCCGCCATGGTGCGAGTGCATCTGGCTCTTAAAGGGAATGGGAGATGACACTCTGATTGGTTTGTTGAACGTTACGCCCATTACTTATTAAGAGAATAGGGACAACCCATTCCAAAAATGCGCCCCGGCACACAGACCATTTTTACGTCGTTAAAATAGCATGCGATTTACACTTTGCATTTAGATCATTAAAATAGGGCCCTAAAAGTTGACCAGTACGTTCACTTTTGTTATTCATTTGTCTTTTTGCTCTTGCCTTTATTTATTTATTATTATGAAAAAGAAATCCAGGTAAAGGTGTTTTTCTAATTTTCCTTACCAAAAGGGAACACCATTGTGTGTTCTACATGGGTAACAAATGAACAAATTTTGTCAGTTAATATGTTAATGTGGGATATTAATTACTTGTGCTTTCTAAAGACTTGTCAGAAATCATGAGATTAAACACATTTATTTTATTCTGCAAAAACCATATGCTGTTAACTTAATAAAATGAATATTTTCTAATTAAGTAATTTATTTTAGCTTTAGTAAAATGGCAATATAGTTCCAAAAATATAATACAGTTATAAAAATATAAATTTACATTTTAATATTATATATGGTACATAATAAATCTAATACATTTATATCAATATAATATAATGAATATATTTTATAATACAATTAATTATATTATTATTAAATTAAATAATTATATTGTGTTTTAGGAAGGGAGTCATCTTAGTAAGGGGTCCTTGGCATCAAATCATGAAAACCCTGGCATTAAAGAGCAATATGAAATAATGGATTGTAAAAGTTTAGTTCGACTTCAACTCGAAATTAAAGCTTCAATGTCAAATTTCACACATATGTTCAAGTGACCACTCAAAAATGATTGCGAAATATATGAATGATACATTTTCTTAAGTTCATACACAACATCAAATGTTATCTCTCTTTGCCTTTTCATTTCATCTCATTGCAAAAACATTACGAGTGACACTTATGCGATTAAAGTCATGGATAAGCTTTTGCATTTATTATATTACCCCACTTCCTTGTATATATAACATAATCAATGAACTTGTGCTGAAGCATATTAGTTGAATAACTGCTCTTGCTAAATATTGTATGTTGCAACCTGGATGCCTACTTACTATTCATTCAGATGGATACAGTACTTTCTGTAACCTTCCTTCTGCACAGTGAATGTCGAGAACTTTCCTCTCCTTCCTTCTAACTGCTATGTCATAGCCAATGAAGCCGCTCATCTATGCTAGTGATGGAAGGCGACACAAACAACACAACCATCAACCGCCAAGGTTTCCGACCAGCAGCCCACAGTGGAACCGTGTCCCATAAAACTTACTTTGCAAATCCAGAATTATTAGTACCTGGCCACAACATATTGTTGTGGTGGGGAGACGGGATTGTATTTTGCTGTTACTCATCGGCATCTCAGATATCGTTTGGACAATGTGAAGTAAAGAGCCTGCAGATCAATGCAGCCCTCCGCTAACACCATTAGTACACACAGCATATGATCAGTTTACTGAACAAAAAACATTGTGCGGCATTCCTGCACTCAGCATCCCTTTACTGGAAACAATTGATGCCTTGTTGCAGTGAAATTAATCCTCCGAATTCATTAGCTGAATCAGATATTCAATCGAAGCGACCCAAAAGAATTATGTGGCAGAAAACAAATGACAAATGACTCCTCTGTCTAAGCTTTCTATTCGCTAGACAAGACTGCCTTATTTCAAATGTGGAAAATATGATACTGGCCAACCTCATCATAATAACAAAACACCAGCCACATCTGAATCTAATTTATCTCTCATTTTAGATTTGTCAGTGTCTTCTTTTCTTTCCAAGGTCCCAGAGAGAGGAAATGTGACGTGAAAGGTGCCGGCGTGATTGGCTGTTTGGGTATCTGTCTGCACTATTGCCATCTACAGAGCAGTTATTTATCCCTCAATGATATTCTTGTATGTTATGCTTACTAATTGGGAGGTGAGAGAGACCGAACAAGCGAAATAGCAAACTGCACCCTGTGGATGTTCACTTTCTGCACAAATATATCAAGTTGCTTTCTCTCCAAACATGATCGACATGTTGGGACTCCAGTCTACTGTGAAGGAAATGCTCTCCACACATGATCGACACAGTGAAACTCAAGTCTCTCTCGCTGAAAATACGATCCTGAGGGTAAATTGCCAACAATTAAACAACAGGCCTCTGTGGAGAGGGTGAGAAGCAAACACGCAGGTCTTTCACGCTGTCTGAATAAAATGTGGCCCAAATGATCTTATTATTGGGCTTCTTATGAACCATAACCAGAAAAAATAAAACTTTTTAAAATGTGCATTATTTTAGGCAACATAAATTGGCTTGAAGTTCTTTGTCTCCAGAATGAGTGCCGTACAGTCAATTATTTTAAAATCCCCTGCACTCCAGAATAGGTTTGGTGAACTTTTGAAGAATCGGAATCATAGAAACTAAATGATGCTGCAGTTATCAAGGACACAGGGAGATGTACAGCAAATCCTCTTTTGGGATAAAGGTGATGAAATGAATGACTGATGCAATCACAAATATTTCCAAAGCCATATTCTCATAATGATTAATGTCTTATTAAACCAAACTTACTTTCCATTCAAATCAGTGGCATGCTAGGAAGTCTTAGAATCATCAGATAGTTTTTGGCGTAATGCATTCTGATGAAAGAGAGTCAAGTCTAGTCTATATCTGACATATTGGATGGTAGATTGTAAATGAACCCAGCTGACATGGGGTGTTATGAAATAAGGTTATTTAACACACATCCTTTATCTTTTGCCAGCCGCATCCCACACTAAGACACGGCACAGCTGTTCTTCATCATTTCATGCCTTTTTGCTAATTGCACAAGCACACTAATGATGACCTATTTCCATAGATAATTTTAATCCCACAGAAACAATGTGTGGCATCATTATATTATCATCAAGGGTTTTCAGAAAAAGGGGTTCATTCGAAAAATCCCCAAGTATTATATTTTTAAATGTTAAAACATGTATATTAGCAGTAATTCTTTGTGTGTGTGTGTGTGTGTGTGTGTGTGTGGGTGTGGTTCAGGGTGATTTTTAAAAAAATGTGTAATGTTATTTTTTGTACTCTTGCTCTCTTCATTCACAAATGATCTAACTGTGACCCTGACCTATGATAGGAAATGAGATTGTTCCCCTCTTGTTTCTGTAGATCAGAGTGTGTTTGTTAAATGGTCATCAGCCTTCTATAATGAGGTATATGATGTGACACAGATGTTGGTCAATTTCTATTTACTGGTGATTTTGGACCCCCACTTCTCTATCAAACCCCAACTCTCCATCAAACAATTGTTAATCAGGAAAGGCTTCGATAACACCTCTTTAAAAGCATGTACACAGAGCAAAGAAATAATGTTCAGTAGTATGGAAGCATATGGGTAGCAATATTAAATTTGGAATGTAATATGCAAAATTACAATGAAATATGTAAAATGACAATGCATTTCTGTATTTAAAGTTACATTTTCCAATTAATGGTTGGAGGGGAGTGGTTAAGGATACTCAATACTCTATCTTTCCTTAATGCACAAGTTATTATTATTTACAGATTTTATATCCATAGTAAGTGGGCAGGGTGATTACACAAAAAATGATCTTGTGATGTTAAAATATGGTTTATTTATTGACAGTAGCGTGCCGTGGGGTTTCAGTCAGGGCCTTCAGTAAGCAACTATAAACTACATACCCTTACACATCTATCATACACATATATATGCAACATCTATATGCAAAACATTCGCATATTATGCCACACAGAGGCTCTCAACGACAATGACAGCTGATCAACAATTTCAACAGTAGGCTAGATGGGGGTGGGATAAATTCAGAGTAAACATCCCAACATGGATCAGTAAAAGTAATCCACCAATACAAAATTCACTATGAACATTCACATCACTCTAAAATGATGATGCACCCACAGCAACAGAACTGTAGAAATGCTGGACATCCACACACCACACCACATTATTATCAAACAACACGTACACCTCCATAACAAGGTGCATGAATCAATACTCATCAGATAATTAAGCACTCACCTGTCACTTGTAAATAAAGTCTGTGCGTCTGTCATTCCATATCCCTTTACTCATATATAAAAAAATAAACATGGCCAAATAACTTGTTGTGCTTGGTGCTAGCTGTTAGGTAATCATAGATGCAATCTTTGAAATGACGCACAAACACGTTATTAGTGAATTCAGTTTAAGTTTTATCCTTCAGTTATTCCTCTTTTGTCTGCAAAAGAGTGCCTTAAAAAAGGCAGATTGGCAATAAGATCTGGGGTCTCATTTATAAAACGCTCAGTAGATTTCATCCTAAAATTTTAAATTTTTTCAATTTAAATTGTAAAGATTAATAATTGTGCACCCATAGCACTCCTCGCTGTCATTCAAAAATAACATGTCACAGGAAAATTATGTTTATTGTTATGTTATTTGTCAAATTATGTAATTTCAGTGTTAATCTCCTTAAATGCTAGTGGAATATTTAATGTAAATGTGTATATCGACATTTTCTCACTCCATGAAAAGAGTTTGTACACATGGTTTATAATGTCTGTACGGTGCATACATATTTACGGCAAGTAAATTTTTTGGGTGATGCAGTGATGGTTGACTTTCTACAACTTTCTCCCATAATTTTGGGGTGGTGATGGCGCAGTGTGCCTGGGTTCGAATCCACTGTGCGACACCAATGTGTCCCTGAGCAAGACACTTAACCTCTAGTTGCTCCAGAGGCATGCAACCTCTGACATATATAGCAATTGTAAGTCACTTTGGATAAAAGCGTCAGCTAAATGAATAAATGTAAATGTAAATGTAAATATCCCAACTGCATCTATGGAGCTCAGCTTTACCTCTCTCACCAAGGCTCTTCTCTCCTGATAGCTCAGTTTGGCCGGACGGCCAGCTCTAGGAAGGGTTCTGGTCGTTCCAGACGTCTTCCATTTAAGAATTATGGAGGCCACTGTGCTCTTAAGAACCTAAGTGCAGCAGAAATGTTTTTGGAACCTTGGCCAGATCTGTGCCTTGCCACAATTCTGTCTCTGAGCTCTTCAGGCAGTTCCTTTGACCTCATGCTTCTCATTTGCTCTGACATGCACTGTGAGCTGTAAGGTCTTAAATAGGTGTGTGGCTTTCCTAATCAAGTCCAATCAGTATAATCAAACACAGCTGGACTCAAATGAAGGTCTAGAACAAATCTGCAAAAATGTCAACAATTCTGTATTTTTCTGTCAACATGGGGTGCTGTGTGTACATTAACGAGGAAAAAAAACCTTAAATGATTTTAGCAAATGGCTGCAATATAACAAAGAGTGAAAAATTTAAGGGGGTCTGAATACTTTCTGTACCCTCTGTATTTTATATACTGCTTGTATGAAAAGTGGGGTCGCTAACATGAAGAGAATGCCAACTTACCATAGAGTCATAAAGCACACCAACTGTTTATTATTTCACCAAAGTCTATAATTTGTGGAACAAAAATGACCACATTTCCACCCAAATTCATTACCAACCATTACACCCTGCAGCCCAAGACTGGTTGCTCATTGTAGTTAAGCAGAGCTGAGCCTGGTCAGTACCTGTTGCTGTTAGAAGAGGTGTTAGTGAGGCCAGAAGCTTGCTCACCCTGTGGTCTGTGTGGGTCTTAACATCTCAGTATAGTCATGGGGATACTGTAAAAAGCAACGTCCTTCGGATGAGATGTTAATCCCATGGCACTTCTCATAAAAGAGTAGAAATTTAACTCCAGTGTCCTGGCAAAATTCCCTCGACTGACCCTTCCTAAAAATCCCCATCCACTGAATTTGCTCTATCCATCTCTCTCTCCTCTCCACCTGTAGCTGGTGTGTGGTGAGCACACTTGTGCCATTGTACACTGGCTGCTGTCACATCATCCAGGTGGTGTCACGACACATGATGCTTGAAACACGGCGAGAGAACCAATTGCAGGTAAGTATGTTTTATTTAGGGATAATCCAAAGGGGTAAACAGTCCAGGCAGGGTCAAAACCAGAGAATCCAAATCAGAAAATAAACAGGACACGAACACAGGGCAAGGCAAAGCAAGGCAAGACAAGGCAAGGATGACGGACATGAATTAACATAACATTAAACAAGGACTCCGTAAGACAGACTGGGTATAAATAGACAGAAGGATAATGAGGGAACAAGAGAACGGTGGGGGACAATCAATTACACAACAAGGAGGAAGGTGACCAAATAAGGGAGGAGGAAGTGATCTGGTGACAGACACCGTGAGCAAGGAGGACATCTAGTGGAACCCCAGACAACAACAACCCAGACACTGTGACAGTACCCCCCCCCCCCCCACTACGGAGCGGCTCCCAGACAACACAACACAGAGACCAGGAGGGAGGCGGACAGGTGGAGGATCAGGGGGAGGGACGGAGGGCCGGAAAAGAAAAACATGGGGAACAAACACCAGAAATGTAAACATAAAACAGGGAGACCAGGAGGGAGGAGGACCGGAGGAGGTTCAGGGGGAGGGATGGAGGGCAAGACTAACTGAGGGAAAACAGACAGAAACAAAACAGAAACCAAGAACACCAAACAAAGTCCTAGGAGGGCATGTTGATGCGTCCACCAGGGCGGAGCAGAGGACCACCACAACAGTGTGGTCAGGGCGGAACCCCCCCAGGGCGGAGCAGAAGACCACCACGTCCTCGTGGTTGCTGCCAGAGTCCCCCAGGGCAGATCGGATGACCACCACATCTTTGTGGTCAAGGCCGGAGTCCACCAGGGCGGAGCGGAAGACCACCACAGCCATGTGGTCAGGGCGAGGGCCCCCCAGGTCCAAGCGGAAGAGCACCACAGCCATGTGGTCAGGACGAGAGCCCCCCAAGGCGGAGCAGACCTCTGTGCGGCCGTACCAACGGGACTACGAAACTCCGGTAACCCCCTGGTGTCTTTACTGGACTCCAGAAGATCGGTGACTTGACCTGACTCTGGAGAGTCAGCGGTGACTAGACCTGACCTTGGAGGGTCAGCGGTGACTAGCCCTGACTCCGGAGAGTCCACCGGAACCTGACTCGACTCCGGAGAGTCCACCGGAACCTGACTCGACTCCGGAGAGTCCACCGGAACCTGACTCGACTCCTGAGAGTCCACGGGAATTTGACTCGACTCCGGGGAGTCCTCCGGAACCTGACTCGACTCCGGAGAGTCCACGGGAATCTGACTCGACTCCGGAGAGTCCACTGGAACATGACTCGACTCCGAAGAGTACACCGGAACATGACTCGACTCCGAAGAGTCCACCGGAACCTGACTCGACTCCGGAGAGTCCATCGGAACCTGACCCGACTCCGGAGAGTCCACGGGAATCTGACTAGACTCTGGACTGTCTGTGAAGACCTGAAGAGCCTTGGCTTCGGGCACTGTCTCTGGAACGGTCTCGGGCACCACCTCGGTCAAGGCCTTGGGAGCGGCCTCGGGTAGCGCATCGGGAATGGCCTCGGGCACCGCCTCGGTAACGGCCTCGGGCACCGCATCGGGAACGGCCTCGGGCACTGCCTCGGCCTTCAGAACGGCCTCGGGCACCGCCTCGTCCTCCGGAATGGCAACAGACACTGCCTCGGCATCGGGAACCACCTCGGTCTCCGGAACAGAATCGGGCACCACCTCGGCCTCCGGAACAGCATTGGGCACTGCCTCGGCCTCCGGAACAGCAGCGAACTCTGCCTCGGCATCGGGCACCGCCTCGAGGAAGGCAGCGGCCTGCTCGGGAACGTCCTCCTGGATGGCAGCAGCCTGCTCAGGAACATTCTCCTGGACGGCAGTGACCCGCTCGGGAACGTCCTCCTGGATGGCAGCGGCCCACTCGGGAACGTCCTCCGGACTTTGAGGAGTGGTAGACGCCGGTCTCCTCCTCCTCCGTCCTCTATGATGGCGAGTCAGTGTCCCCCCGTCTGAAGACTCAGGTGTTGAATCGGCCAACTTGTGCTGTGGCACTGGGCTGGCGGCCATTTTGTGCTGTGGCGCTGGGTTGGCGGCCATCTTGTGCTGAGTCGCTGGCTCAGCAGCCCTCATGTGCTGTGGCGCTGGGCTGGCAGCCATCTTGTGCTGAGGCACTGGCTCAGCAGCCATGACGTGAACCGTCTTGGGAACCTCTAGGATCCTTGATAGTGTAGCAAAATAATCCAAGAATGAGTCAGCGGCCATCTTGGGTGTCGGCGCTGAGCTGGTGGCCATCGGGTACTGTGGTGTGAGGCTGGCTTCCATCTTGCCTCGTGATGTGAGTTTGGTGGCCATGCACCGCAGCGGCGCATGGTTGGCGGCCATCTTGTGCTGTGGCGCGGAGCTGGCGGCCATCTTGTGTTGTGGTACTGGGCTAGTGACCACTTGGTGCTGTGGCGCTGGGCTGGCGGTCATCTTGGGTTGTGGCGCTACCATGGCAGGCGTGCGCTTCTTCTCATCTCTCCATCCGCCATGGTGAGAGGGTGGCTCTGATCCATCCCACACGAGCCCCGGGTCGAAGGGAGGCCATGGTTGAGAGTGGTGATGAATCTCCTCTCGACCCCTCGCTCCTCGGCGACCTCCCCTGGTCCCCCGGAAAACCACCAGGCGAGTTCCCTCAAAACCGCCTCTGTCCCTCTCTGTGGCTGGGGATGAGGCATGAGCAGACATACCGCTGGTTCTCTGTTTGACGGAGTCCTTCTGTCACGGCACGTGATGCTTGAAACACGGTGACAGAACCAATTGCAGGTAAGTATGTTTTATTTAGGGATAATCCAAAGGGGTAAACAGTCCAGGCAGGGTCAAAACCAGAGAATCCAAATCAGAACATTAACAGGACACGAACACAGGGCAGGGCAAGGCAAAGCAAGACAAGACAAGACAAGACAAGGCAAGGCAAGGCAAGGCAAGGCAAGGCAAGGCAAGGATGACGGACATGAATTAACATAACATTAAACAAGGACTCCGTAACACAGACTAAGACAGACTGGGTATAAATAGACAGAAGGATAATGAGGGAACAAGAGAATGGTGGGGGACAATCAATTACACAACAAGGAGGAAGGTGACCAAATAAGGGAGGAGGAAGTGATCTGGTGACAGACACCGTGAGCAAGGAGGACATCTAGTAGAACCCCAGGGAACAACAACCCAGACACTGTGACAGGTGGATGTTGAACACTGGTGGTAGTTGAGGAAAATTTCCCGCATATGACTGTTAAGTGCTTTAGGTGTACAGCAATTCACAATTAAGCGCTATATAAATGCTCCATTAATTAATTCATTCATTTATCACATGGCATCATGTCCACTGTGAGGTCAGGGCCCATATATATTTCAGAGAGACTGTTTGGGCCCGGTGACAGGGCCAGCAGCCTTACCGCCTGAATTAAAGATGTGTTCTGTTCAAACACTGTGACTGCCTCAGATTAGCCACCAAACGTAATCTGTCACTTACCTGCAGTCTGGCTGACCATTTTAACTGATGTAAACTAGCCCTGTCTTGATGCTCCACCAGCCAGTGTAATGGGGATTCATTGATCCACTGGTCTCTTGCTGATTGAGATAGATAATTAAAAAGCCTTTTATCTGTTTCATTAAGGATTGTTTGTGTAGCTCCTTTATGTTTCTTGTACATATTCCTCTGTTGGAAACCAAAAACATTTTGTCTTTTTTTTCCCCCGTTCTCTCTTTTTCATGCATTTAATAGTTATTTAGCTTTAAAGTACAATTATTTGTTGATTAAACCACTTTAAATGTAAATCTATAAAACTACTACTTTAAGCTACTATAAATTTAAGTGTAAGAAAAATAGAAATGCTTGTATTTGCTAGTAGCTAGAAAAAGTTGATAAAAAATTGTCTCGTTTATGTATGGTAACCCTCGTTCACTGAAGGAGGGAACGGAGACGCCACGTCGGTGACCTACGCAAAATGGGATATCACTTCGATAGACCGATCTACTTCAAGTGTAAACTAAACGAGCCAATGCACATTGGCATGCAATTATTGCATCCAGTTGCCGCTGATCACTGCGTGAGTATAGGAAGAAAGCAGGTGCAATGCATACCAGGTTTTTGCTGAGGAGCCGAGCCGGAGACCAGATGGGGTGGTTTTGGCACAGTGGATAAGACACATGCCTTTGGTGTGAGAGACCCGGATTCGAATCCACCGTGAGACACCAATGTTTCCCTGAGCAAGACACTTAACCCCTAGTTGCTCTAGAGGTGTGCGACCTCTGACATATATAGCAATTGTAAGTCGCTTTGGATAAAAGCGTCAGCTAAATGTAAAAATGTAAATGTAGAGGTACAGCAACTATGGCGACGGAACGTGGCGTCTCCATTCCCTCCTTCAGGGAACGAGGGTTACCATACGTAACTGAGACGTTCACTTTCAGTCGGTCACTCCCGACACCACGTCGGTGAGCGATGCAAAATGGGATCCTTACCAAAGCGTCATGGGTGCTGCCCCTTCCAGTGCATTGTGCGAGCCGCCTGTGCCCCTATTAGCAAATTAAGAGCAAATACACATATAGCATCCATTTAGTTGTATATGGAGAAACTTGAGAAATTTTGGGAATGCAGAAGTCTGCCGGGGAAACACTGGCTCTAAGGCTATGCCGTAGGGCTGTGCAAAAAATCGAATGTGATTTTCATGCACATCTCATCAGTAAAGACGCTCCTGTAATTAAATGGTAAATGGACTGCATTTATATAGCTCTTTCAACAGACCACATGGCCATCCAAAGCGCTTTACAATTTGCCTCACATTCACCCATTCACACACACATTCACGGTGGTGTCTGCCATGTAAGGCGCCATCCAGCTCGTCGGGAGTCTTGCTCAAGGACACCTCGACACTGGGTCAGGTGGAGCCGGGGATCGAACCACCAACCTTCCGGTTTGTAGACAACCTACATGAACCACTGAGCCACTGCCGCCCCTTAATTAGAAGTATATCTCCAGCACGTGCATTCAGATCTTGGTTGCCAGGTTTTCACAACAAATCCTGCCCAGTTGCTTCTCAAAACTAGTCCAAAACTAACCCAAACGTGTTTCGCGTTTGTTTTATGGTATGGTTGCCTTGGTAAAATTCGCATTTTAGGGGCTAAATATCACGTTATTGGTATTGTCGTTTCGACCCGCGGACATGAAAAACAACCACAGACTTGGTAACATTGGTTGTCATTTACTACACAGAGCCGTAATTCACTGACAATCTAAACAAAATCGATTTTAAAATCGGTGGTGATTCTTTGTCGATTTTGAAAGCTATTTTCTGTTAGTTGTTGGTAGACTACAGCTCTGTGTAGTAACTGCCACTCCACCTGAACCAGTGTTGCCGAGTTTGCGGTTGTTTTTCATGTCCGCGGTTCGAAGCAAATCGCGGTTTTTAAATCTGGGAACCTTCTGGAATCGCGATTAGTTTTGGACTAGTTTTGAGAAGCAACATGGCAGGATTTGTTGTGAAAACCTGGCAACCCTGATCTGAACACACATGCTGGAGATAATACTTCTAATTAAAGGAGCGTCTTTACTGAGGAAATGTGCATGAAAATTGCATTCAATTACCGTGGACTATACACATACGAGTACCACTTAGGTCTCAATATGGAATCCAGCCTTCCATGGTTCTCACGGATTCATCATGAAGGCCTGGGGCCAGACGTTGGAGGATCTCAACAGGGTCTACAGTACGGACACTCTGGAGCAGTTTAAGCAAGCCGACACTAACCGGGGCCTCTCAGTGCCACTACCCGTTTGAGGTGAGAACACAGGAGGATACCGGCTCTAAACAAAGGCTATAGACCAGCGGAACCACAGCAGTAACCGCAGTGGGGCAGCGAGGTGGAACACAGGGATCCAACTCGGGCGGCTTGTGAGCAGGCCGGAGTGTGATCAGGCAACTCGTAGTTCACAGGAGACACAGTTGAGCAGAACTATACTAACGCTCGGCTGCGAAGCGAAAAGCTGGTATTCATTGCACCTGCTGCCTTCTTATACTCAGGCAGTGATCAGCAAAAGCTGGATTCAATAATTGCATGCCAATGTGCATTGTCTCGTTTGGTTTACACTCGAGGTAGACTGGTCTTTCGAAGCAATATCACATTTTGCGTCGGTCACTGACATGGCATCGAGATTGACTGACTGAAAGGGGACCACTGATCACAAATGCAGGATGCAAAGAGGTACAAAAATGAGATAGATTCTGGGCATCGCTCTGAAGAGACAGACTTCTTGAGTGTGTGAACAGGAGTGTGTGGCACTTGTTTACTTAAGCTGTTTACTTAATCTTTTACAGCAAAAGCCATTGAAATGAATTGCTTAAAGGGGTGGTTGATTGCGATTTCACTTTTTTAACGTTAGTGAGTTAGAGAGTAATGTTACTGTTTGAGCATTAATAATACCTGCAAAGTTACAAAGCTGAAAGCTCAATGTAAATGGAGATATTGTCTTTTAATTAAAATTCTGGCAGTTTAATGCCTACAAAAATGACTAGTAGGGACTACAAGTTACTTCCCGGGTTCATGATGTAACAAACCCATATAAAGCTCGCCTTTGGGAAAAGGCTGCAATGGGGGCAGGCCATGCTGCGCTGCTTTAGAGAAGAGGAAGAGAAACCTAGAGATGCACATAAAAATCTATTCATATATGATTTGCAATTCTGTCTTTTAACAATTCTAATAGATTTATACGTTTCAAAATCAATGTTTTAAAGCAACGGTTCTTAATACTGTTCCTCGCGTCCCCCTGCATGTTCTGCATCTCTCTCTCTCTCTCCTTCAACTGAGCTCCAAAATGAACTGTTCCAATTATACACTTAATTTCACATAGCTATGAGAAGTGTTAAATATGGACATGCGTGCAGTTTCCATACTGTTGTGACGAGTGGGGCGGGGCCGAGAGACGTGGGAACGAGGAGGGAGGCCAGGTGTAGTGATTGGAGATGAGCTGCACCTGCGCCTCACCTCTGGTCTCGAGTCCCACGTAGGAGATGGAAGGATATAAAACTGGAGCGATGACCGTGAAGGACGAGAGAGGACCAGCCCTGGGCAATATTTTATGTTTTGGGTTTTGTTTGCGCGCACCAGTCGTCCGCGAGGGGCTGGTGTGCTGTTTTGTGTTTATTTTGAATATTAAAATGATGTTTGATTGTGCGCCGGTTGCCGCCTCCTTCTTCCGGATGAATATGGAGTTTTTATTATTACAACTGTATTAAAGCTTTAATCAGGATAAAGCCATATATTAAAAGCTAACATAAGCACAATATATAAAACAGCCTATCTAAAAGTATGAGACAACAACAAAACAAAAAACATAGGCCTACTATTAAAATCCACACTTCTCCACGATACTCTTCAGTAATAACCTCTGCTTCTTAATCAGGCTCTAATTGATAAGCGATACTAATAATGCTGTTGTTCACAATACAACTGGAGCACATGCTGATGAGGTGAGGGGCGGGATGTTTAGACACGAACTAGAGGCATTTTTAGCCAATCAATACACACTGGGCTAGCTAACTAATCAGAGCCTATCACCTATTTCTGAGGGAGGGGCTTCATAAAAGCAGGAAGTGATCAGCATGTTTCTCAGAGAAGGGACAAAGCGGAGTGGAATAAAGGTAAATTATGTGAAAAATAATGCGTTTTTTTTAAAGAAGCATTAACACATATTAGACTGCATCCCCTAAAAACACAATCAAGCCTAGAAAAAAAACAGTTAACCACCCCTTTAAAAAAGGTCCAGTGTCATAACGTGCCCTTTGTTAGGGATTATTAAATCTTTGAAAAATGTTTGAATGATTTAAATGTCAATACATTTATACAATATAATACATTTAATACAATAGTAATACAGTAATACTTCACCATCATTCTCCCGTATGACTGAAGAAAACAAAAGAAGCTATTTTGAAGAAATTGGTAACAAAATTAGTTTTAGTTTTAGTTGCTATTGACTAAAAAAAAAAATCTGAATTCTAACATAAACAATTAAATGAATGAAAGATATTTTTGGACCAGGATAAATATCAATAATTTGAAAAATATATGGCTACTTCCTAAATATAAAAACTGTACACAGGTTCTTAGATTAAGACATATTATCACACTGCTCTGTCTTTTTGTAGGTGCTGATCAAACCTGATCAAACCTGATGATGAAGGGGGGTTAATGATGCTTTTATGTGACTGGATGCTGCATTTCTCAACACCGTCAGTCCTCTTGTCCTCTGCTGTCACTGTTAGCCATGTGGGCCCTTCCTCCTCCTCCTCCTCCTCCTCCTCTTCTATGGCGGTGATGGCGTCTCTGTCTGCGGCAGGGCTGAAAATAGCAGAGCGGCTCTCATTAACAGATTAGGTGTTGCAAGGAATCCGTGCGGTCAGAGCTCCAAGGCCTGATATTGTTCCTCCAGGATAGCAATTATGGCTGATTGACACGTTGGCACACGGGGGAGAGGCCGGAAGACAGTTCTGGGATGAAGGACAAAATGCTTTTCCTCATGGGCGCAGACCAATGCAGTTGTGGCATCTTGGCCCACCATGCCTCACCAATCCAATCAGAGCAATTTGTATCAAACAGTGCAGATGTACAGGAAGTGTGAGCAGGTAGTTTATTTGTCCCTGGAACATACTCTCACACATATATTCTGCAACACAAACACACTCGCACAGTTCCTGCAATTTGTTGAGCATGAGGTTCTGCATTAATAATAGATTAACTTTGTGTTATTGTCAGTGGTAGTGGAATGATGAACATGATAGCCTGATGTCAGCTCCTGACTGTATTACTCACTCAGGGTTTGCTGTTTGCAGTTCCAGGAAGCCACAAATTAAACTCTGTCCAGACACTGATAACCTATGTGTCTCTCCATGTCCCTCACCTCTCTGTCAGGGCGGGATAATGATGCCTTTACAGTCTCACCTGTATGAGGCAGGACTTTACTTATCAGTGGAAGCCTGGAAACTTGGAAATAACAACTCGAAAATGTTCACGTATGTGTCTCTGAGAGCAGGAAAGTGTAAGGCCTGAAACATTTTCTACAAGGGTTGCGTGAAAGAAGAGCTTGAATTATTTTTTTTTTTCATAATGCAAGAATTGCATTAGCATAGCTTTCTGCCTCTATGCTCAGCTTTCTCTTTAAGGTGAGCTACTTTCATAGCAGAGCAACAGTTCTAAGAGCTGAACAAATCAAATATGGGCACTTTTGGCACTTTACATTTTTTGAAAATTAATTTAGTGAATTTAATTGAGCTAAATAATGACTTTATATTGGATATTGAAGGATATTGCAACATTCACAGTTTTTCTTTTCTTTTCTGTTTATTATGGTAAAACTGATATGAACTAAACTGAAAAATCTGTATTGTATAAAGCCCTGTATAAACATACTCTCTGTGACATTTTTGTATTTTCATGTATGTATGTATGTATGCATGAATGTATGTATATATATATATATATATATGTATATATATATATATATATATATATATATATATATATATATATATATATATATATATATATATATATATATATATATATACATAGTACAGACCAAAAGTTTGGACACACCTTCTCATTCAAAGAGTTTTCTTTATTTTCATGACTATGAAAATTGTAGAGTCACACTGAAGGCATCAAGGGCTATTTGACCAAGAAGGAGAGTGATGGGGTGCTGCGCCAGATGACCTGGCCTCCACGATCTCCGGACCTGAACCCAATCCAGATGGTTTGGGGTGAGCTGGACCGCAGACAGAAGGCAAAAGGGCCAACAAGCGCTAAGCATCTAAGTTGTTTCACACTTTTTTAATTCCATATATAATTCCACATGTGTTAATTTATAGTTTTGATGCCTTCAGTGTGAATCTACAATTTTCATAGTCATGAAAATAAAGAAAAACTCTTTGAATGAGAAGGTGTGTCCAAACTTTTGGTCTGTACTGTACATTACTACCAGATATCTTGTAAGACCACAAGACTGGAGTAGAGAGCACTATGAATTGTTCATCACAAGCACAGTAACTGAAATTTAAAACTGTTAAAAGAAAAGGCTCAATAAACTAACACTCATATTTAATGCAGTACTCATCAATATCTCTTCACTTTGTGCTTTAAACTTTTCTATTCGGAGTGCTGCATGCTTTGTCTCCATGTTGCCTCAAACGCATCATTCTGTGCACAGGATGCACATAAGCATTTTGTGCCGCTCTTTATTTGGATCCTTTAGTATTATAATACTTTTTTGCAATGAAAGATTATTAATAGCCTTTCTTGTTTGTCTTATATATCATATGTTGTGCCTCATTACTCTACTATACATTTAAAATAAATTTATTTTAATTTATACAGTAGTCAACATTTGAAGTGGATCAGAAAAATGTATCAAAGTTGTCCTAAGACAAGAACGGGTATTGTTTTGGTTTAAGTACAACTTTGATGAAAGGTTTTGATCCACTTCAACACGTTGACTACTATAGCATATATTAATATATAAATACATTACTTTTTTTGTGAATGTCTTTTACAACAATACAAAGAGCAAGAGCAAGTAGGCCTACCAGATTTAGTCTTACACTTATTCACATGTTTTTTTTTTTTTTTTTTGGATTTTATTAAATTAGTAACTTTTGCTACTGAATTATACACTAACTTAGTTTATAATAGTATTTTTGTCATAGAATATGATTATATATTTGTGTTTGTTATTTTTCTTTATAATGAAGCTGTCTATATTTAGTAGATTGTGAGTAACATACAAAAGAGTGATGATCCACTTACACATTGAGGTATAGAAATTCTACACTGACTTAAAAAAAACTGCGCTGGTATCGGATTGTTATCGGTATCTTCAGATACTCTGATTTTTTTGTATCGGATAGGTTTTGAAAAAGTGGTATCGAGCCAGCCCTAGACCTTTTTACCTTTCTGGTCCTTGAATGTGTCAGTAGCGTTGCTGTCTATGCAGGGTCAGAAAGCTCTTAGATTTCATCAGGTATATCTTAATTTGTGTTCCGAAGATGAACGAAGGTCATGAGGGTGAGTAATTTTATTTTTTTTTTTAAATTGGTGAACTATACCTTTAAGGTACTAATATGCATCCTGTAGGGGTATATAAGGTACAGAAGTTTGTGCCTTTTGTGCCTACAGGATAATGTCATTTCATCCATAAAAAAATTTTTTTTCAATGTTTTAGTCTTGAATTTTTTTATCAAATTGTCATAACTGCACCTTCCTGTGACAATGATAGACTTCTCTCTGGCTATGTATGCAAGACTTCTCCAATCATTAAAACTCTGCCTCTGTTACATTCATCTGTCTCTATACTTAAGTGCACATCTCAGTGTGCAAACAACAACCGGTGCATAGAACCTTGTCCCTGCCCTACTTTTTCCGTTTTCAAAAATCTCTTAAACTTGGTTGTATGTCACAATACAGAAGAAAAGATAGGCTGCTACTTTTGTTTCATTGTTACTTTAAAGCAGCTCATCTTACAGTACAGACTGCTACACTTAGAGGACAAAAGGTGGACGCTGAAAGTGATCGCTCATAAAGACTTGAGCTTTACTGTTATGCCAATGTTTTAGCAGATATAGCATGCTCACTGTGGTCTGGATGGTTAGGAAGCAAGGAATCACTTTATGGAAATCAATCAGATACAAAGTTTCTGGTCTCAGGCTGTTTTTGAGTGCAGTATGTTCAGTTGCGTAGCTGCTTTAGAAAAGCTGTGATTTGTAAAAGCGAGCAGCATTTGTAGCAATTCAGTGTGTGGCTTCTCTTAAATATCTTCAAATGCTGAATAAATTGACAATCCCTAGCACACAGTTAAAAATAAAGGTTCAAATTATAACCAAAAACGGATTTTTAAGCTTTAATTTTCGATAAAAAAATGAATTACTTTAAAGTGGCATTAAAGTGTCAAAGGGTTAACTATACAAGAAGGCCATTTTATAAGTTAACATTCTTTAAAATGAATATTATTAATAAAAAATATAAATTACTAAGTGTGAGTGCCAGTTGCTTTTCAGATATTTTACAATTCTTTGTAAGATTACCAAACTTATAAGCAAAGTCAACATGCACTTTGGACCCGCCCAGAGGCGTATTTTCTACCAACACGCTCTTTTAAATAACAAAAAAATATTGCACCATTGACCTTAGACATTAGACCAGGTTTGAGTTGATCTATGGCGCAGTCTATTTCCAGCTCCTTAAAATAGCAATGCGCCAGCAATATGCCTGAACACACCTCTTTTTTAGACCAGCACGCCCATGGGTGCACAAATGGGCGCAAATGCATTTGCTAATAAAAAAACGTGGCGCTGGACGGGAAAATGCAAATGGCGCAGGACTGAAACTAGCAAACACACTTGCATTGGCCTTGCGTCGCATTGCAACAGGTGTATGATAGGGCCCCTAGACTTTCTTGGCTTTGTATTGACTTCTAACTTCTAGGAGGAAATGTTAAAAACTTCAGAAATAAACTTTTTTAGTTACACATCTGTCTCTTAAATGTTCTTAATAATTTATGTTACATTTACATTTGTTAAATTGTTGTGACCCGGAGTGCTGGGACATGGTCTCTTCTCCTCAGCATAAACCTGAATAAATGGTTGCACGCCGCCGCCGGCATGAATTGAATTGAATTAATTGCATTTAAAACTTATGCTGAGGTTATTTAATAAATTGCCACATCTGCATCTGATAGTTGCATTGTTGTTTTTATGAAAACATAACCCACTCCTTTTAATTGAAAGCATGCTTACAATAATTTGCCATGCTTTTATTATGGCTATATTAAGCCATGGAGTCTCACTATATTTTATTCAGGGCTTTCAAATCTTTTCAAATCTGTGAAAAAAAAAAAAAAAAAAAAAAAAAAAAAAAAGTTACTAAAAATTGTTCATGTCATATAAGCACTCACTAGAAACACCTGAATAGCCTATGTTATACCAAGCACATCTCCAAAGAACCGTTTAGTTTAACTCAAGATCTCTATACAATGAAAAATGTTTTTTGACAAGAACCTTTATTTTTGTGTAGTGTAGTTTAGTTAGTTAGTTCTCTTTTATTGTCTCCCTTAGGAGAAATTTGTCATAGGCAACTGGATAGCAGATAAAAATATAATAATAATAAATAAATGCATACATGTATATATCCATATATTTTCAAAATCTCCAGAATAGCAAGTTCAAGTTTACTAGATTCTACAGTATTTCAGGGAGAGATAAACAAAGTCGTGATGACAAGGTACCAGTCTGCTAGATAAATACTTTTTTTTCTGTCTGGTCAAGTCTGGTTTTGTGAGGTTCATGGAATTAAGTATTTGAAAGATTATTCAAAGAGCTTTGTTGTGAGCCACTTAGTAGCAAGTAAAAAATTAAAAAAAAAAAAAAAAAACATTGAGCATTATTTTTTTCATAGATTATGTAAAAACAACAACATCAACAACAACAACAAAAAAAACTTAATGTAATTCATACAGACAATGACTTCAATATACCATTTTATGATGAACATTTAAAAGTATCTTGTAAGCATTAAATCAGAACATGTTTGTCTAATGTGTGCAGTGATTGAAGTAAATAATAAATAAAGGTCTAAGGTATAGACCTTTTGGCATAAAACAGGAAATCATAACACAGAGAGATGATTTCTGTAAAAAAAAGAAAAAAAGAAAAAAAGGAAACTTAATAATACAGATTAATTTAATATTAAGTATACTACTATTAATACCTAACACACACACAATTTATTCGTACATAACTCCTGGAATTATGATTACCGTGATGAGCTAGATCTTTGCTGTGCACTGTAATTGTAATCTCATCAAATTTACCTTCCTTTTAATGTGAATAAATGCATGAAGATGTCAGAGATCATTACCAGACATTAGAGTGAATGAGTTAATTTACCAGCAGGTGGTGCTTGCTGCTGTCTTCACTGAACTCAAAGTATTCTCATCTTTTGATCTTTGTCAATCCTCTGTTTCATTCAATTATATTATCAACTCTATTTGTTTAATGCCAACAATTTGTCTTTTCTTCTCTTTTCTTTTCTTTTGCTTTGCCTTCATGCTTAATTGTTTGGATACATGGTCACACTTTATTATACAGTACAGTGTAATTACACCAATACATACTACAGTAAGTATGATCTTAATTAACAACATGCACTTACTACAGGGCTAGGCTTTGGTTAATGTTAGTTGCTTTTGATTATGCATAATTTACTTTTATTAATATAGTAAATACATTTAATACAGTCATTTGTAACAAGAGCGCATTAAAATAAAGTTGTTCATTTTCACAGAGAGGTCCGGCATTCTTAGTGTCCTTTATGTTTAAAAAAAAAGTAAATTTATTTAAGTAAATATTTTATTGTTTAAGTTTTCTATTGGACCAAAGGCACCAGGAATACATTCTGGAGCTGAGAAAATTAAATCTCATAATTATGTATCCGTCTTGTTCTGCAACTTGGATAGAATAAACAAAATAGCAATAGCACACAAAAGCAGTAATTACCATTCTGAACACTACAGTAATCGTGTTTGCTCTGTGCATTGGCTTGATTATTCACTCTAAATCAATAAATGAGATTTGCAACGTGGATACATTACACTCTAAAAACTGCTGGGTTGAAAACAACCCAATTTCGGTTATTTTGACAACCCAGCGCTGGGTCAAAAAGGGACAAACCCAACGCTGGGTTATTTTAATCCAACCATTTGGGTTATCATGTTTAACCCATCTGCTGGGTTGCTTTTTTATGGTTTAAAATGACTACATTGCAGGGTTTCAAAAACCAGTCTTGCATTATCTTGTTCATTTTAAAAATCACTTTTACACACAAATGATAACTATCAAAAGAAAAATATTCATTAAAACAAGAGAGAAGTCAAAAAGTAACATGCAAGAAAAGCAGAAAAGGATGGCATTAACAGCTACAGAGATCATAAATAAAGCATTGAACATTTGTTGAATATAACTTTTAAGATCAAATTGGACTTAAATTGTATATATTGTATAAAAATATACAAAAAACACTATTATACAACAAACAGGCACGTGCACAGGTAGGGCTCAACCTGTGCAGAGCACATGCCCTTTTTGCCCTTACACTCCGAAGTGCCCTTTCTTTGGTGTTTTTTTTTTTTTTTTTTTTTTTTTTTTTTTTTTTTTTATCAATGCTATTGGTCACCCTTTACGTCTGTCTGTCTGTTTTACAAATATTTAGCAAATGAAAGTTCTTAAAACGAGCTTGTGTAAATCTTATTGGATCTTCAAGCTGTCAGTAAGCTGATAACTCCGCCCCCTCTATATTCAATGAATCAACTGAAGTTCCACAGCAGCCGCACAGTAGACACCAGCTGAGCTGAACAAAGTTTTGCGATGGGTAAATAAATATCTTGTTGTTTGAATAAGTACAACTAAACACTATGTCTATAAAGGCTCATATTTTATTTATTGGATGTCTGACTGACTCACTGAGACATGTGGGACGTCGCCTGAGAGAGAGGGCTAGCATTTGCCATCTAGTCATCGCCAATAGCCAACACTTAAATAGCCTGTGCATACAGTAGCAGGCGCCGTCGCCGTTCTAATGACGGACAAAAAAAAAAAAAAAAAATCACATTTGCACACATTCGCTGGTCAAAAACTATATATTGATAAGTAATACAACAACATATAATTTGTTTTTACCATCGGTAAATCATAACAGGTGCGCCCCCGCGCTGTTTCGTACTGGAACTTACACAAAGCGACGAGTGATCCTCGTCACCTAGATAACATATATTTCTAAGAAATTTCTTCTTTGATTTATGATTGCTGATACACTTAATTTATTTACATTCAGGCTAATCATGTTATTGTATACTCTCCGCTCGTCCTCACATGTATAAAATGTAGTAAAACATGGTTTTACCATAGTAATGTAGTAGTAACTAAATGTTTTTTTTTTTTTTTTACAGAAGATCACTGTGAAATCTTTATATTTTATCATGCAGAATGTAATTCATGATTCATTCCAAGGCTTCATTTATTTGATCCAAAATACAGCAAAAACAATAATATTGTGTAATATTTTTACAATTTTAAATAACTGTTTTCTATTTTAATATATTTTAAAATGTAGTTTATTTTTGTGATCAAAGCTGAATTTTCAGCATCATTACCTCAGTACTCTTCAGTGTCACGTGATCCTTCAGAAATGCTTTTCACTGCAACTGTACTTTTCACACCATTTTTATTTATTTTTTCATTGCTGGCTTATTTTAGGGAAAGTGTAGTGAATAAGAGACCTTCAAGAGACCAACATCCCTGGTCCACCACAGTATCAAATTTTTGCCAGGTAGGCGGATGCATGTTGGATATTTTATAGTAACGGTATGGCTATAGTTTCTTATAATCTCGAATTGAGTTGGACATAATTACTTAAATTAAATTTTAAAAAAGTTTGTCAAAAATACTTGACTCATTGCTCACCTTCCCCTCTTCTCAATGTCATTCATAATCATGTTAACAAAATAATACAAATTAGCTTGTAAAACCATACAGAATAGCCAAAAAAGTCAATATATATATATATATATATATATATATATATATATATATATATATATATATATATATATATATATATATATATATATATATATATATATATATATAATTATTTTCTTTGCAAAGTTAATAAAAAAAAAGTGCATAAAGATTTTGGTTTC
Source organism: Carassius gibelio (assembly GCF_023724105.1). Classification (NCBI taxonomy): domain Eukaryota; kingdom Metazoa; phylum Chordata; class Actinopteri; order Cypriniformes; family Cyprinidae; genus Carassius; species Carassius gibelio. The sequence continues at coordinate 16,329,831 of NC_068376.1, forward strand.
TGTTTGGTTTTATAAGCTAATTTGTATGTTTATGTATGAGTCAAGTATTTTTTTTCTCTATAAATGCAATTTAAAAAAAGAGGGAGTACACAAGAGCAATTCACAAACACAGGACCACAAATAATACGGACAAAAAAACTTACTAAATAATCTTGATATAAAAAAAGGGAGGGGGGTGCCCTTTTTCAGTTTCAGCACATGCCCCTCAAAAGGTCTGTGCACGGCCCTGACAACAAATGTACAATTAGTTAAGTTCTTTACCAACTATTCTAGCATGACAGTACACAAATAAACCACAACATTAACATTGATATTATAACATTTAACAGACATGTGTGTGTGAAAGAATGTGAGCATGTGTATGAATGACAGAGTGTAAACTCTTCTTCTAAACAACACAGAACAAGCATTTAACATTGTTTTTACTAATTATACACTTAGTTTGTTTCATAGTCCATGAATACAGATCATGCAGAATGTGTAAACTGCTGAGAAATATAAACTTTTGATCATTCATAACTATGAATATGACAGACATATGTCATTTGAAGTAAATGTAATGAATTCATAGAATTAATTTGTGGAAATCATAATTATCAGAGGCAATTACTTATTAAATGACAAATGCTGATGTACCAACATCACTTAAAATGTTAGAGATTGTTATTTATTTGTTTGTTGTTGTTTTGTTTATTACTAGATGGATGTCAACAGGTACAAGAACTTCAGGCCCTTGTACCAGAAAACCGCCAATAACTTTGATGCTGATCTCAGTTATGTTGATGACCCAATAAAGTTCTCAAACCTGTCTTGGAGTAACCCCAGCCCTCCACATTTTATGTCTCCCTCATCTATACCATACCATACCATACCATCCCAACTTTATTTGTAAAGCATTTTACAACAACCAAAGTTGACCAAAGTGCTGTACAGAAAAAAAGAAAGAAAAAAATAAATAGATAAATTAAAATAAACATATGTACCAATAATAAACACACAATAAAAGCTTTAAAAGTAACAAATTGAATCAAGTAAATAAAGTCGACATCTAACTAGGTGTCAAAAGCCAAAGAGAAAAGATGGGTTTTAAGAAGGGTTTTAAAAACAGATAAAGAAGAGGTGTAATCTATTACACCTGATTCAACTCATCACCTCATTAGTGGAGACTGCAAGACCTGAGGTGGATGTGTGCCAGATATAGGCAGACAAACAAAACATGCAGTCCTGGGGGTACTTCATCATGAGGTTAGAGATCCACTGCAATAGAGGATCTGGATTATCACCCCGTCCGAGAAGAGGTAGCTGGTGACAGTCCTTTTGAGTCCCTGGATGAAGGTGATGGTCCCTCAACAAATGAACATGAGTGTAACCATAACCGTCTATTAACACCTCAAAAAGTGCAGATAATGTAAAATCTTATGTAAATATGACATAAGACATTCACGGACATTATATTAAAAGTACCTCTTCCATTCAGTAACGTTAAATGAGGCCGTAAAGACCTCCGTTTCTGAGGCGAAAACCGCCTCTGCCTTTTATTTTTTATATAATGTTAAGCTCCTTTATTTCCGCCTTTCATACAACCGGGTTAACAATAAACAATAACTTTACATTTTTAATCTTTACTTACCATAATGTCTTTCACTCGCTTATCGCTTCTTTCACGCTGAAAAAATGGTGGCTGCTAGCACTGGAGACATAAGATCTTAACATGACGTGCATGCTCTCCTTCACGTCCGCGTTCACTACCCAGCGCCGCTGGGTTATAATCCAGACTAATTTTCAACCCAAACTTGGTTTAAAACAACCCAACGTCCTACCCAGCAGTGTTAATTTTGGCAGGCATTATTGATTTAGTCTTAATCTTAGTCTTGAGATAAAAATGCTTAATAGTCTTAGTCACATTTTAGTAATTTGAGTCTTTTATAGTTTTAGTCTAGTTTTAGTTGACGAAAAGTCATTGCATTTTTGTCAACATTTAGTCACTACTTTTAGTCAATAGTTTTAGCCAAAATGTATTAATTTATAAATTATAAATTATGACAATTTTCATTTTTAGTGAACTCTCGCTTTAACAGAAGTGAAAAAGGAGCAACTTATAAAAAATATTTTAGTATATATGTATATTTATTTAAAGAAGCACAATAAGACAAATACAATAGAGATACAAATTAAACAAATTTACTTAACGTATACATTTATTTAACATCTTTTGTTGGTTAACATAGGTATTTAATTTGGAATGCTGTCCTTTTAAGATGGAAGGCATGCATTAAATACTTGCACAAATAAAATTTTCACACACCTGTTCACGTCAAGTCAAGTCAAGTCAAGTCAACTTTATTTATATAGCACTTTAAACAAAATACATTGCTTCAAAGCAACTGAACAACATTCATTAGGAAAACAGTGTGTCAATAATGCAAAATGATAGTTAAAGGCAGTTCATCATTGAATTCAGTGATGTCATCTCTGTTCAGTGAAGTAGTGGTCTGTGTATTTATTTGCAATCACGTCAACGATATCGCTGTAGATGAAGTGATCCCAACTAAGCAAGCCAGGGGCGACAGTGGCAAGGAACCGAAACTCCATCAGTGACAGAATGGAGAAAAAAAAACCTTGGGAGAAACCAGGCTCAGTTGGGGGGCCAGTTCTCCACTGACCAGACAAAACCATTAGTTCAATTCCAGACTGCAGTAAAGTCAGATTGTGCAGAAGAATCACCGTTTCCTGTGGTCTTATCCTGGTGGTCCTCTGAGACAAGGTCTTTACAGGGGATCTGTATCTGGGGCTCTAGTTGTCCTGGTCTCTGCTGTCTTTCAGGGCAGTAGAGGTCCTTTCTAGGTGCTGATCCACCATCTGGTCTGGATACATACTGGATCCGGGTGACTGCAGTGACCCTTTGATCTGGATACAGACTGGATCTGGTGGCTACGGTGACCTCGGAATTAGAGAGAAACAGTCAAATATTAGCGTAGATGCCATTCTTCTAATGATGTAGCAAGTACATAGGGTGTTATGTGAAGTGTTCCCAGTTTCGGTTTACCTAATTAATGCAGCCTAAAAATCCTTTAACGGATTTGGATATTAAAAGCATATTAGTATGTTATGTGTAAGCCAGGTTAAAGAGATGGGTCTTTAATCTAGATTTAAACTGCAAGAGTATGTCTGCCTCCCGAACAATGTTAGGTAGGTTATTCCAGAGTTTAGGAGCCAAATAGGAAAAGGATCTGCCGCCTGCAGTTGATTTTGATATTCTAGGTATTATCAAATTGCCTGAGTTTTGAGAACGTAGCGAAAGTAGAGGATTATAATGTAAAAGGAGCTCATTCAAATACTGAGGTGCTAAACCATTCAGGGCTTTATAAGTAATAAGAAATATTTTTAAATCTATATGATGTTTGATAGGGAGCCAGTGCAGTGTTGACAGGACCGGGCTAATATGGTCATACTTCCTGGTTCTAGTAAGAACTCTTGCTGCTGCATTTTGGACTAGCTGTAGTTTGTTTACTAAGTGTGCAGAACAACCACCCAATAAAGCATTACAATAATGTAACCTTGAGGTTATAAATGCATGGATTAAAATTTCTGCATTTGACATTGAGAGCATAGGCCATAATTTAGATATATTTTTGAGATGGAAAAATGCAGTTTTACAAATGCTAGAAACGTGGCTTTCTAAGGAAAGATTGCGATCAAATAGCACACCTAGATTCCTAACTGATGACGAAGAATTGACAGAGCAACCAAAATGTTTCCTGATGATATCTCCCAAGGGTAACATATAAAGCATGAAGAGTAGCGGCCCTAGTACTGAGCCTTGAGGTACTCCATACTGCACTTGTGATCGATATGATACATCTTCATTCAATGCTATGAACTGATGGCGGTCATATAAGTACGATTTAAACCATGCTAATGCACTTCCATTTATGCCAACAAAGTGTTCAAGTCTATGCAAAATAATGTTGTGGCCAATTGTGTCAAACGCAGTACTAAGATCCAATAAAACTAATAGTAAAGTGGGAAGTGGATTTTAGTGAAAGAAATGCTTCAGCTGTCTCTCTTTTTTGTATTCTCTTTACACTGGCTTTTTGATAAGGCTTTTTTTTTTCAGGTGCAAGAGATTTATTTCAACAGAGTGCATGAAATAAACACATTTCTGACTGAGGCGTGCTTGTGTGTCTTGGACACACTATCACTTTTGGGATGGCTCTCATCTGATGTGTTGAAAAAGTAATGGTTGTTTTCTGGGACAAAATATATTTAGTATTTTTTTTTTTTTTTTTTTTGCTGAAATAAGAATGTGGCCTCAGTGTTGATGGTACAGGGACTTTATATTACTCTCTTTCAGGTTTTTTATTATACCAGGTGTTTTTAGAAATCACCAGCCCTGAATTTTAGAGAATTCACAGCTTAGTTGTCATACTCAATATAATGAAATACTCTATGTATCCGATATATTTTGATAATATTTAAGAATTACCGAACACAGCAATTTTTTTGTACCCACATACCAAAAAGGCAAGCCATGACACAACTTGCACACAAACTACGAGGCAAAACAAAAGTTTAGTTTTAACTTTGTACAACGTTTACATTGAATTTGGCTCTTATGGTCCTCTGTCAGGCTCCTTTCTATATAAGTAGGTTATGTGTGTTCTTCTTCAGGGATCAAGTCTGGACTGCCCTGCTGTTCTAAGTGGACATGCTGTCATATTTCTACATGGACATGATAATCACTGATATTACTAGTACTCTACATGGCTGTAAAGGACAGACTTGCTTCAATATAAGGACTTTCTGCTCTGCAAACCTTTTTATCTGCCTCAATGGGAGGTCAAATAATGGCCATTGAAACAGAAATGTGTTGTGGCATTGCCTCCTTTAAAGGTGCAGTAGGAGATCTTGGAAAATGCTAACTTTAGCCTGATAGCACTGAAAGCATACGTCCCACCCTCCCTGCAAATCGCTGTCCAAAGCTACGCCTCCTGATCACATGTACATACACAGACCAGACAACCAGAGACAACATTACTACAATACATTATGTGTAATTCACCGGTCAGAACACATAGTTCAGTTAGTAACAGTACTACATTACCAAAGAAGGAAGGAAGGTCAGGTTGTTAATGCTTGCCTGCGATTCTCGCTCTGTCTGCACAGCATATGTGAACTGGCTGATGACACATCCTATCTGCGCAGAGGTATGCAAATACATTTGTTGACAGGCAGTTAAGAAAGCCTATCATAATTTTCGGACCAAACATTTCGATTGGACGAACATTTCTTGGTCCGATGCCCTCCACAGCATATATGAATGCATTTAGACCATTAAACTTAATGATTGTTATCGGGATGTGATGAGACTTTAAACCAGAAATAACAAAAAAAAAAAAAAAAAAAAAAATGTCTGAAGACAATCACCTACTGCACCTTTAATCTTTTGTCTCTGATTTGATATCCAATTGCAAATTCTACTTTTGCTAGGATCGTAGGTGACGATAGGTAAGGACATTGTGTTCAGATATCCACAGGTGAAGATATGACAAAACTATGAACTGTAAAAGAGGGCATAGTAATTGACAAACCTTGTGACAAACTGTTCATAAAGACTGACTTAGAAAGTCAGGGTTTGGTTCCTTTTTATTGATCATCATTTTACTTTACTTTACTGTTTATTTGATTGTATTTATATATTTATTGTCATGTTTTGAGGTATATCTCAGCCATTATTGTCTTTTCTGGCCTGGGAAGAGGAATGATGTCATATATTTATGAAAAAAAAAAAAAAAAAATCATACCATTTGGCCTGTGCTTGCACAAATAATGTTAATATTGATTGTTTTTTTATCAAGACAGATAATTTATATTAGCTGTTGTTTCCAGGAAACACTGTATACATTTTCTATGATACCTTCCAAGCTGATGACATTTTTATAGTGCACACTAACCGTCAATGTTTTGGTGTTTAGTCCAAAAGACAGGAGTCCATATTGCCTTGTTCCATCAGCTTCAAGTAGAAAAGTTTGAAAAATTGTTTTAGTACAAAAACACAGCAAAGATGAACAACTTTGTCACCATGTCAGATCCCATAGAGCTAAACCAGCGCTGAAAAGAAACTGTTTTACAGACATCTACCTCAAGAGTGTCTTTATGGCTCTAAAAGGAATGATTGCACATGACATTCACTTCTTACATGCGTAACCGTGTCCGGTTTCATCTCAGCCTTGATCGTCAAATAACTGCTGTTCCTTAGAGTGTATGAATTCACTTTAGCCTGACAGCGATTCTGTGGCTGTTACAAAAAAGTGCTGGCCTGGGATATAATTCGATAATAAATAGACCAACAGTTTCCGCAGAATTCATTTTACGCACCTAATGGAGGCACCTGAGTGGCAGGTGCTCAGATCTCTCCTGATAGGACGATAACACAGAAAAGACTTCCATTCATTTCATCACAGTCCTTTCTGTTCTCAGAGACAGAAAGGGTTGAGACTAATGACTCATGAGCAATAAGCAAGTGTTTAAGTAAATGTATTTGCAGGGGGAAAAGCTTTTTCCAAGCGGCATATCAGTATTTGAAATCGTTTCTATCGCTGTATCTACCTAACTTGATTGGATGTGTGATGTGTTCTGACAGGCCTGTTGTTCGAAATACCCCATTAACTGTGTCTGTCAACTTATTTTCCCTTGGTGGGCAGCATAACACCCATATATTTCATAATTTGTTTTGCCATCAGGGCTGATTTGTAAATGCGCAAATTCTAATTAGTAGCAGCCACTGTTTCTAATTTATTAAATATTAAATGAATCCTGTGGTGTATGCTTTTCTCTGCCCAAGATGGAAATGTATGCAAATTCTTTGGCCTTTTAGGTTGTCAGCTCTTTTTAAATGCACCAAAATGCCTTTTCCTGGTTTGTTTGTTTTCCCTCTCCAGTTGTCTTCAAGTTAATATTTATTTATCTTAGACATCAGCTTTCTTTTTCATCCAATAAAGGTGTCACAGTCTGTTGGGCTTCAGTCCTGTCGCTTTGTTTAACTTCATTAAAGCTGTCTTAATCTAAGGCGTAGTCGCTTGTTTCAGAGGCTGCATAATACATCTTCTGAAGTCACTTTGACACTTACACATTAACAATTGTTTTGTCCATTTTATTTTCCTCCTGGGATTCGCAAGCCTTCAAGATAGAGCTGATATTACATGATCATTGTCTGTTCCAGAATAAACCACAAGAATAACAATGTTTCTTTTTAAATACCATGTATAATGACCACTAGCAATAGCGCAAAACACTAGTCTCCTAAACTGCATGCAATATTAATTATATTGTTTATTTAAGATTTTCTCTGACTGAAGGCATCAGATTGCTTTGTTTTCTTAGTGTGACAGCTGCCTGTGAACTGGACACGATTAAAAATGTGTCATTTGTATTGAATTACCAGACATTTATCGAACACCCACTTATCCCAAGTGAACTTCAGTCTAATTAAGTTTCAAGAAACACATCCATCAAGCTACTGAGGCAGTTAATTTGCCATTGCCTCCTGGATCTGTATTCCCTTTCCGAATCACTGGAATTCACATGAGCATCGTTCCAGCGATGTCATTCGCTTTTCTTTCCTACTGGGCTGCAGCTGGCATGGCCACACTTGAAGCACATTCACCCCACATGCTACTAAAATATGCTTCCAGAAAAAAAAAAAAAGAATTGTGAAAAATCCCCCAGTACTTCACTTTATGTGACTGTGTCTGTTGCGGTAATTTAATTAGAGTGCTGCTGTTTGATACTATATAATGAAATATATATAGTGAGACTGAAGGGGGAATTAGGGTATCATGGTTCCAAGGTCATTTCAGCCACCAGGACAAACACGAAGGAACTACACTAGAAATACAGGGAACTCCTTGTTTCTCTGAATGTGTTTTATGTTTTGGGCATCTGAACTTTCAATGTAGAGACAGCAACCTCTGTTTTCATTAAAATATAATTTGTGTCTCAAAGACTTTGTAAGATTTCAAAGTCTTATGAATGTGGAAGGATAGGAGGGTGAGTGAATGATTTTTGGGAAACATTTGGGAAAGCTTTATCCATTTAATGCTTGATCATGTTAGAAAATAACATACCTACAACTCTACCCTAAACCTAACTGGCAGTGTTAACAAAAGCAAATATGAGATATTTGAGATAATATTACTGATTTAGAAAATCCATACAGATGTGGCTGCTTATGTGATGCAAACATGAAAATGTATTAGTTTAAAAATCATGCAAGGTAGAAGTGTTTTAAGGTTATAACGCAGTGTTGTGCAAGGCACTGTGCAAAAATATGTATTTATTAATTGATAATGTGCTCCTATAATTTGTTTGGAAAGGAATACAAATTGTTGGTGATTTATTGGCACTAGTGTAAAACAGCTAAAAACTGCAGTGAATTTTATGTGCATGTACAGTATGTTTTTGGATTTGAATTGGAGTAAAAATGTAAAAAGAAGTATGTTGTATTTAAGCAACTGTACAGTTGTTACATCTTACAGTTACAAATGCAGTTTTGAGTGTCTGAATGTAGCAGCTAAACAAAACATAATTACAGTGTGCCAAATCCATGTTGCGAATGAGAAAACACTGTTATTAATTATAGAAGAATGAAAAATTATGTGCCGTCTAATTGTTAATCAGTCTGTTTTGTTCACCAGGCAATTTGCATATGAAAATGAATGATGGGCTATTTAACTTAATTTATTCCAGCTTTTACATACATTTACTGGGCAGAACACATTTACATAGTAATCAGTAAAATTACAGATCACAATCACAAATATTAAAGACAAGTAATAAATTGCTTCAACTCTTTTCCTTTCATACTGCTCGTAAATTAATACAGACAACAGACGGCTCTTATACAGTACTTCATTTGAGACAATTATGGGTAGCACTTGATTTTACAGTCCTGTTCCTCATGTACATACGATGTACTTATTATAGTTAATACAATAACTATGTAATAACAAGGTACTAACCCTGAACCTACCCATAAACCTAACCCTACCCCATGTAGTTACCTTGTGTTACCAGAACTTTCTTAGATAAACACACTGTAAGTACACTATAAGTACATGTAAGTACATGTAATGTAAAATAAAGTGCAACCCAATTATGTTTAACATACTAATAGAAAGTAGAGAGCACTCAAAATGAATATTAAGATTAAAAGAAATAATAAAATAAAACCAACCAAACAAACAACAACAACAAAAAATATTTTTGATCCCATCTTTGGAGTATGCAGCTTCACAAACTGTTTGTTTCATTATTGTATGTTTAGCTAGTCTTCTTGGCGCACTAACTGGGGTTAGCAGAGTCTTCTCTCATTAGTGCAATTATCCGTGTGAAGAAAACCTGTTTCTGCTTCTTTTACGCTCTGTCCTTTCTCTTGGCCCCTGCATGATTCTCTTTTTCTGCATAGAGACAATACCCCCCACACACTATTTGTCATAAAATCCCCCATTTACTGGATCCTGAGGAAAGCAGATTATGCTTATTTTTCATTTGGACAGAGGGAGATGGAGCCAGGTGTTTGGCAGCAGTGGAGTGTTCAGGTGTAACCGGGCTGGTGATGGGACATGATGAGTTGGGGCTGATGAAGGATGAGGCATAGAAGATTTCATGAAGAGCGGCACCCTGCTGGCCGCTCCCTCAAGAGCACCCCCACTGATCAGGAAGAGGGAAAACTTTCCTTTCTAATCTGCTTGTGCCTTGATCACTTTTTGCTGCCTTAATTAGCTCGTTACGGCCTTAATGAAAATGCAAGGTTTGCAAATGCAAGGCCTGCTATTCTGCTAAACTCATCAAGATCACTTGTCTTGAGTCTCTAGGCAATCTTTTATCTCACTTCAACAGGTGGATCTTCTTAACTCCAGAAGTTCCTTTCTCAGCACTTTGATAATATAAAAGTTGAGACTACTAAAATATAAAGGCAGGTATATATTTTCAAATCCAAGTACCCATTTCTGCTGTTTGAGAAAAACAAAAGTGTATTATTATAAAGAAAACATATTTGGATAAAGCAATTAGTGGCTTTTATGCTGTCATTGTACTAAAGCAAATTATTAAAATATTTACATTTACCGTGTTTTTTTTTTTTTTTTTTTTTTACCCAAAGTGACTTACAAAAGCATATGTCTGTGTCAAAGAGTCAGCAATAATCACAATATACAAAGCTAATAAGAAAGTCTAGAAAATATTTACGTTGTATGAAGTTTAAAAGTGTATACACAACAGTAGAAACATTTTTCATTGAATTGTATATTTTAGTGTATGGATATTTGTATATTATGCAGGTTTATTTCTATTTTTACAAACTGGGACCTTTCAATAGAACAAAAATAATTATTTTTTCTCAAGTTTAGAATCAATAATAATAATAAAAAAGAAACATTTTCGGGATTTTTTTTAAAAACAAGAAATCAAGATAGAAAATATGACTCCTGATTAATGAATTTTGCATAGACCTTAATAGTGACTACCACTGACTTCCTAACTCATAGTCAGATATTAATATTAATTAATTAATTTATTAATATATTGTGGGAAGAAAGCGCTCAGAATTCTTACAGTCAAATACATATTTCCATCCTTATAAAATATCGATACTAACTCAGTGTCTTTACTGCTTGCAAACAAGACCAACAAACAAGCTATGTTTTTCTTTTTAAAGATGGTCATTGTCCAACTCCAGGCTTGTTCATTATACCACAGCTTGATGCTGAGTCATGCGTGTCTAATGGGGCAGGCAGACTGCAGAGTGTCTCTGTCTTCAGCTGGTTCCTCAGACATACACCACGATGGGCTTTCCCTCGGGAGAATCACACAGAGGCTGCTAAAACATGCCTAAGCACTGTCTCAATGTATCAGAGAAAGCGGCACGCATGACGACGCCAAGCAGAACCTAGTGAAGATCATTATTCCCAGCCTCAGAGACCCACCTGTACCTAGCCTTCAGGGAAAAGTGCTTTTCACAAAGTCGTCAGTTTACACTGGATTGAGGACTGACTGGAAAGGAAGATATAAACAGCACTTGTTTGTAAAGACAGTGAAAGGGGCTTAACACAAACACCCATAAACCTTTAGATAACATACGTAAAACCTAGATGGTACATGAGCTTTGTGTCTCTCTTTGATGCCTCGAATATGTCTTACAGTGACATAAAATACTAGGCCTTTAGCAAACCGCTGGGACTTGTCAGTAATCTCCTTCAATTACCATCAGCAGGCTTGATGCACAGTCAAACCATCTGAAATCAAGCATCAAGAGGACTCTGCTCAGTTAACTAATAAAGGCCTAGTGGTTAATGCTCTCCTGAGAGGCTTGGCAAACCTGTAAATCAGTCCTCTACATCCTTTTATCTGTGTAGTCCACAGTCTGATCTTTACCTGGAGAAACTCCATGCATTTTGTGCTTCAGAAGACCTTTAAGAGTTTCCCTGATCCAATAACTGCCATTTTGTCAAATGGAAACATTTTGATTTGAGCCCCCCAACCATCCCTTATTTTCCCTCCACTGAATTTATTATAATTTCCTGGGCTCAGCTAATGTGGCTTTGTCTGCACATTCTCAGTGCAAATGCTCCTTGCATTATTGTGTAAGCATCTCAAATTGAAACATCCGCCTTGTGAAATATTGACTTTAATATCTCATTTGAAAAATTCATGAAACCTTTGATGTTAAATCCATACACAATAAATCCACAATTTAGCAAAATGCCACTAAAACATGCAGAGGGGGCAGAAAACATTATTGTCTGTGCTTCTGTAAAGAAATTACATTTTTTGGCTGTTACACCAGTCTTTTCCATGTTTTCTTTTACTTTTTTTCTCCGTCGTCTGGGGGAAAAAGTGGAGGCGACCCATTAGAGGTGAAATGAAAAGCACTATTGATTGGTCTCTTATTCCTCCACTCTTTGCCTCATTTCCTAAATGCACGGTAATAAGGGCTTAGCTATGGTGGCACAATAAGCTTTAATGAATGAAACCTTTAAAGAATTAGCCAATGTATATGCGTGTGTGTGATATTACCATCGGTGGATCCTTAGCATTTGGCTTTATTGTTTTTTCATAAGACCATTTCCATTTAATAAAGCACACCCATGCCAACAATGTTACAATACAATAAAGACAATGGATGATACAAATGTATGTATTTTAAAAAGAGGAGCTGTGTGTTTCGCATGGTTGGCTGAAAGTGCTGTAGGGAGGGATGAGGTCTTTAAAAGGCATCATATTAGAATTAGATTTCCTGAGGCTAATTATGATCAAACATAGCCTTTTGAAATGGTCCGAGGTTATGACAGGTAGAAAAAAAAGAGCCTTTTAGCAAATGGATTTCTTTGGAGAAGGAACAGTGTGAAAGGGAGTGCAAAGGAGAGAGTGCAGAAAGAGAGAGAGAGTGAGTGGTGCAAGAGAAATGAAAAGACTGACGAATGTTGTGAAATCCACTTGCTTGCTAATAGAGTTGCATTCGCCTTTGGTAATTTGTAAGCACTTTACCCCTGCCTATCGATCAAGCTGAGGGAGGGTCGGAGAAAAAATTACACTACATTAACATGTCCCACTCTGCTCTCTCTCTCACTCACACACATACAGACACACACACACATCTTTCCTTTGTTCCACTCATATTTTTGAGAAGAAATACCCCCTTTCATCATCCCACTGCAAGACACATTCTTACTCATTTCCTAAACCTGCTTCCTTTCATGGTTAGAGCTACTTTATAGGACTCCATAGAATGGGATTGGGTGACTGTTTTGAGGTGTATCAAGACCTTTTAATTAAAATTGATTCCCCATGTTCAGTTGCAGCTTAAAGATATAAGGTGGGTCATTCTCAGGGTGGGGGTGAAAGTGTAATATAAATTTGGTATTATTTTGCAAATAATAGGAATTTAAATGTGGAGTTAAAGTGTAAATTGCTTTAAGAAGGAAAATATGAGCTTTTGTTTTATGTATATGTATAAAATAAGACTAATATGCTCAGACTTTTAGTTGACTGAATCTTGATAAGACTAAAAAGAGTATGAATGTGACTAAAACTAATAAAACTAATGATTTTTTTGTTCGGGAGCTTTTATAAAAATATAGAGTCTGTGCAGTGGATCATTTCAGAAAGCTAACAGCAATAACACCAGCATTAAAAACCTATTTATATAAGTTGAGCTCAAAACTCACTTTCCGTCAGAAGCTTGCGTTTGAAATAATTTGATCCGATGTGGATTACAATTAACATTAACATTGCCATAGTAAACATGGTCAATATGACCACTTGATAAGATCAGCTTCTTATTCTCACGATTGTGTATTTATTTAGTAACTTACATTATCTGTCATAAGTCTCATCTCGAGAGTTAAGTTCCACGTAGCCTATCAGAAAAATATAATATTTTATATATAATTTGTTCAGGAGCTTTTATAAAAATATTATCATTCATTCTTAATGTGACGTATATAGGTGTCAGGGATCTGGCAAGCCCGGGCCCCACCAATCACCAACGCTCTCAATCACCTGACTATTAACCAGCCACACCTGCCATCATTTATTCTATGGTAAGACAACAATGCTTTTGAATCTAAATATTTAACAAAGCATGCAAACAAACGGCTGCTTTTATTGTGTTTGTTTTGTGATCGTGCTAGTTCTAGTGATTTATCTCTTAGTTTTCTGATAACTTCTTTGTTGGTGAAATGATGGGGTTGTATGACGTTGTTCCTGAAAGGCAGGTAAAGGGTGTGTTTTAGTGAAGTGCAGCGGAGCTTCAGGCTCGACTGTGGAAACCCTGCACTATTCTGGCATTTTAAGCCCTGGTTTTAAGCCCTGGCTCGCACTGGCCCGACAGTGTAAATGCGACTAGTCACTGGCCTAGCCTAGCTTGAGTCAAATAACACAAGCAGGAGACAAATATGCCTGCATTGTTGTTAAAACCCATACAACATAGAGAAAAGTGGTTCTCTGTACTGAAGAAAGCACGCTCTTCTTGGTGTTTCACCTTAGCCCCAGCTCATGTAAGCGAGATCGACATATCGATGCTGAGCTGTCATCTGCTCTGAGCAAATATCAACCAATTGTTGATGTAATGCAATACTTCGATGCTCTGGAGTCCAGAGAAGCCAGAACTGCATCCACACACTGGTAAAAGTGTGGGGTAACAGTACTAGGTCGAAAGGAAGAAACCAAATATTGGAATGCTTTGCCCACAAAAGCAAATCTCAGAAACTTCCTGTGTTGTGGTAGGATGTATACACGGACGTATTCGTACCCTATGGTGACAAACCAGTCCTCGAATATGATTTGAGTCATGGCCTGTTTCAATGTCAGCATCTTGAATGCGAACGTTTTGACAGAATGATTCAGACTGGCCTCCTCAGGGCTCTGAGGAGATATGGGCACCATATCAGGTGAGAACCTGCCCTCATAATTCTGATGCCACTGGAATCAGGTCTTCTTGCTGCACAGATATGAGGAGCTGGCACATTGCAGGAATTGACCCCACCCAGCAACCCCTGAGACCTGGGTCTGTCACTTAAGTTAATCCACCAAAGCCTCTTAGTGGGTAATGTCAGGGCCTTCAAGAACGATGCTGAATAAGTGAACAGATAGCTTGCAAGCGTCTATCCCACTGTAACATTTTTTAACACCTTTAAAAACTCGAGGTGGAGATCAGGGAGAATCAATAGGTCTTGACATGGAAGTTGTGATTTAGTACAATGGAAGTACCCATCCAATTACTCTTAAGACAAATATCCTGCTTCTCTCCCAGCCAGATAATTTTTAACCTGGCTGTGGCACAAGTTACAACCTCCCTCAACCATTTCTGCATTGATGTGCTGACTACATCAACCTCCTCGTGGGAAGAGAGGTATAGCACTGTACTCTCACTCGGGGGTGTGGGAAGAAATCGCACCCCTTGGTTCCCTCCCCCAAAAGAGTGCTGTATTTAGAAGGTGAATGAAGAGAAATGGTGAGGCCCGTCTCCAATCCCTCTGCTAAATTATATCTAAACTTCTCAAAGCCAGATGACAATTCAACATTTAATTGCTCAGAATGAAATGCAGCTAAGTATCCAGACAAGTGAGACACGGTCTTGATGTGAAGCTGGACATTATAATAATATATTAAATTTGAAAGAATCATGAATAATAGATTTCAAACAGATTAACATGTTTGCAGATGGTAGGAGGAAATAGATAAAAAATTGAATCTCCCGTCAGCTCACAGTTTCCCTTATTTGCTTGCGGATCCGATGCCTTGACAATGCCAGATCAGAGCCACTTGATTCTATATTGTAAACATTCCAGAAAGTGCAGTTGTACAAGTAGGGACATTTTCTGAATGATCACAGCAAGCCCCCTCAACAGCTGACCGTGCGTGCTCCGATCTGAAACAAACCACACATAAATTGTATGTATCCCTACCCATGACTTGATGAGGGCAGAGGGAAACACACAATCTAAAATGCAGTCTGCTTATTTGCAAGAGAATGAGGTGGCGAGTCTTCAATCTCTTCTGTATCAATGTTAACAACATCAACCTCGTCGGAGGAAGATAGCTGCAGCAACAAGCTCTCACTTCTGAACCCTGAAAGACAGCTCTAGATCCAGGGGGTGAAGTCAGAGAAAGGGTAATGTCCATCTCCAACCCCTCCGCTAGATCCATATGCGATCCCTGCTATTCCAATCACTGCCATGCCTCAACAACACTTGGACTGGAAACGCAAAAAAAAATTACTACTAGGACACACTCCTTGAAATGGGACCGGCGGGAGCAGAGCATTGCAGTGGGAGCACGATGCATAGTCAACCCCCTTGCGAGCTGACATCCTCTGCTCCCAAACAAACAACACAATGATTGTGTGTGCTAGCACTCATAATGTTTTGTGCGGGCAGAGAAGAACTCTCTTTTCTCTCTCGCTATATATTATTGTGACGAATAATGCTTGCTGAAGACACAGAAGCTAACACTGTTTGTTTTGGATGTGCTTTTAAGCTTCCTGGTCTTTACATCACCCCATTCGTGACGTTTCACCATTTCATTGGACTGATTTCATACATTCTTCAGGACATGGTAACGTAAAGGTGTTCACAAAGCATTTCTGAAGGGGAACTGGTCCACAGACAGATCAGTTGATGGAGTTTTTTTTTTTTTTGCAGTTGTCACCTTTGCCTTAGTTAGGTTTAAAAGACACTTAATATTCTGTAATATTTGTGATTTGACTGCACTGACAATGTTGGATGAGATCAAAACTTGAACTGAATTAAGGGTGAATAATGACATTATTCTACTTTAAACCAAATTTGTTTGTAATTGGTAAATTTTGCAACATTGACTCTATTATTAAACTGAATTGAATCAACATTCAACTGACTCGAGATGAATAATGATAGACTCTATTCAGTAGAGCTGCTTTTAGCTGAATTAACTTTGTTTTGTAATGAATAAACACATGACTGAACTGAAGTTAATCAACACTGAACTGACCATAGCTGAATAATTATACTATTTTCTTGCCACAGCTGCTTTACAGCAGAATTTGGATTTGTCTCATTTTTGAAGATTGCATTATTATCATTATTATCTGGTACTTTTCTGTTTAATACTTTGAAGGCAACAATTAAATCCAGTTTCCATCATGAAAGAACACTTCTTTGATCTTTTTCATGTTGACTCAGGTCAGTCAATGAAAATCATCAAGAGTCAAGAGTTTGTTGGAACAATAGAGAGCTAGCAGCATTGTCTGAGCAATCAACAGTTTTCCAGTTGTGTTGGCATGCATTTCTAATAGTGTCTGTGATTTTATTTATACAGACGTTATGGACACACTTACATGTGAAGTTTAATATATTAATTGATTTAGAAAACCATAGGGGTTTTATATATATATATATATATATATATATAAATGCAATTGTTAACAATTTCATTATCTTATGATTTCATCTAGCCCAGCGATTCAAAAGGTACCCAAGTAAATAATATTTATTTAATTATTTATTTGTATCTAATTTACAATGGATATTGGGATTGTTGGTAATTGACACTAGCTGTTAGTATTGAGTTGTGCTGGTTTTGGTATCATTCTCTTTGACAGGTTCTTTGATTGGAGTGTGACTGGAGCGCACCAGATTTTCATTATGTCTGTTATTTAAACCTGGTGCGAGAATTCGTCGAGGTGGCTGCTCTTCTGTTGGTTGAGCAGTTTGCCAGAATCGTGCTCCAATCAGTACCTCTGCCCATAATATTTATTCATGACCATCAGATTCATTCATGAAAAAAAATCTGTGCCAAGATATAAATTACCAGCTCCCTCTATGATGGAACGAGGGTTACATACTGTACGTAACAGTATCTGTCAATCACTAATTCACTATTATCATGGCGACAATAGGGGCAGAAATTCCTTTAACGTTAAAAATTCAACTTCCAGAAAAAAAATAGCTTCAGACCTTTTTTTTCAACTAGGATAGATGGAAACGTTTAGGAACGGTGCCTAGGTCCAAGGGATAAGGCCACCATGGAGACCACATTCTTCCCATTGGGAGGTGACATGTGAACATACTAATATGGACTGACCTACGGTGGGCAGTAACGCATACGGAATAGGTCTTTGAGGTAGGTCACACCTAGAGTAGGGATGGAGCTACTACCAACAGAGATGGACAGAGCAGAACTGTCCAGTGGGAGACACGGGTTACCATGAGGGAAACCTTACCATGGAAGAATGCACATCTATGAATACCCACAAGGAATGAAACAAATGGGACACCTAGCCCAGTACAGGGGTTTTCCGGAGCTCTAACACAAATATTGAGCCTGGCATCAGACTCCTCTGCTGAATCTGGCTGCTGGGGGTGCTAGAGGATGCTCGACCAGGGTTTTCCATCCGGGGAAATCTATTGGGAGGGAGAGAGGGGGAATGGTGCAGCAAGCATGATTACAGAGCCAGTTCTTCTCACCAGTTTCTTGTTACCCAATACCACAGGTAGAAACCGGCTCTGCACAAGTCGAAACATACAAAGGTGTTAGATCTTGCCCAGCCTGTAGCTCTGAAGATGTCTGATAGAGATGCGCTAGGAGGAGGCTACACTCTGGGTGGAGTGAGCCCTCATCCCCAGAGGGCATGGCTCACCTTGGGATTGGTAAAGCTGTCTTGAGAGACAGGATCTTAAGCTCAACTGACTCCAGTGGCTCAAAGAGATTCCTCTAAAAGTCCCGGCAATGCAACAGAGAGATCCCAGGAGGGCATGAGGTTTGCCCTATGGTTTAACCTTCTGACACCCCTCAGGATCCTGATGACCAGGTCGTGCTTCACAATCTTAGGACTCATAGTGGTCTCATATGAAGTAATCCGAGCAGCCTGACCGCATCGGTGGATGCCATATAAAGGAAACAAATTGTTCTCCATCCGGCCCTGCTACGGGGAAGGAGGGGTGTTGTTTCCACCATCTCCTGAGAAAGACCAGCTCCCCTCATTTCTGAGCTGTCTGTGTAAGGGCCACTTCACCATCCTCTTTGAGGACTTAGCGGCATCCTGGCACACACGGGGAAGGGTGTAGAAGCTCATAGCCCACGTTGCTTGAAGTCCAGTGTTAGGTTTCCAAAGTCTGTGATGATTTGTGGTGCAATGTCATCTGCTGGTGTTGATTCATTGTGTTTTTTAAAAACCAAGGTCACTACACGTGTTAACAAGTCATTTTGCAGTACTTAGTGCTTCCTTCTGCTGACCAGCTTTTTGAAGATACTGATTTAATTTTGGAGCTGGATTTGGCACCTGCCCACACTGCCAAAAGCACCAAAAGTTGGTTAAATGACCATGTTGTTGGTGTGCTTGACTGGCCAGCAAACTCACCAGACCTGAATCCAAGAGAGAACCTATGGTGTATTTTCAAGAGGAAAATGAGAAACAAGAAACTAAAAAATGCAGTTGAGCTGAAGGCCACTGTTAAAGAAAACTGGGCTTCCATACCACCTTCAGCAGTGCCACAAAGTGATCTCCTTCATGCCACACCAAATTGAGGCAGTGATTAAAGCAAAAGGAGCTCCTACCAAGTATTGAGTACATGTACAGTAAATGTACATACTTTCTAAAATGCCAACTATTCACTAAGAATGTGTTTTTTTTTTTATTTTTTAACTGGTCTTATGAAGTATTCTAATTTGTTGAGAACATTATATCCAGAATCAGTATACATGGGATCTGTATTTGGTCATGATGAGGAGCACAAAACCTGAAATAAACTTTTACGAATGTGTGCTTTTAAGAGTCACACATTTTTGAACCTGTGCTTGAATGAGACCAAGAAAGTCAGATAAAGTTTTAAAGATAAAAAAAAAGTGTGTTTTGGCTTTGATCATGTCAGGATCCTGCCCTGACAGTCTTGTCTGTACTGTCTTTGTTCAATGTGTCTTTGTTTATTTTGTGCCTGATCACATGGTTGTGTCTCTTGTGTCTACCACGTGCTCCTCTTGTCCCACCTCCTTGTTTTCCCTGGTCACGCCCTCTTGTTTAGTCCCCATTAGCCAGAGTGTTGTCACCTGTTTCTCATGTCTCTGTATGCTTTTATTGGGATCATTTCCCTCATGTGTGGCTGGTTCGTTTTGTGTGTGAGGTAGTGTCTGCTTAGCGTGCTAGCTGTTCTATACTAATAGAGTTTTTCCCTGGTCAGTTTAAGTCTGGTATTTGTTAGTTTAAGTTTATCTCGTCACTGTTTATTCTAGTCTAGTTTAAGTTTCTTTATGTTTGGATCTTACTTTTAATTTGACTTGAGTTTGACTTGTTCTTTGAAGTATTTATTTTCCCATTTGAGTTATTCTCTTGGTTAGTCTTTCCAGTTATTTCAAAAAAAAAACTTTTTTATTTGTTTCTTTACCTTTTTAGTTTACTTTGGTTAGTTAGCTTTGGTTATTTCCCTAGTCATAGCTCCCCGGTCTGATTTTTGCCCTTTTTTTATTATTATTATTATTGTTGTTGTTGTTGTTCTCATGTTGTCTTAAGTCTTGTCTAGTGTTTTGTGAGTTCTGTCTGTTCCTGTCTTGCCTGCTCCCTTTCTTCCTGGCTACTGGGTCTCCCCGCCTGGAGATCTGACGCGTGTGTGGCTTTACCTCTATAGTCAAGTGCCCTTGGTTCATGGTGTTGTGGTCTGGTCCCTTGCACAGCCTCCTCAACAGTCCTGCACTCAGTTATCACCCAGAGCCCCCCTCGGCGGTCAACCCCCCCCCATCTGCCTGCTCCACTGTCTACCCATCTACCCAATCCTACTGTCTGGACAGTTCAAGCCACTCCCTCCGTCGTGCTTTGTCTTGTCAATAAACGTTCCTTGTTCACTCTGCATCTGGGTCCTCTCCCTCAGTAACCCTGACAGATCAAGCAGTTACTGAACGCCATTAGATATTTTAATTTTTTCTCCCTTTTTTCCTCAGGAATTGCTATTGTCTCAATTGTACAGGGGTGTTGTGTTCATTTTCCATTACCTCCAGCCATCAATTTGCATAATTTTCATTCTGAGATGAAGCTCTTTTAACACGGGTGATGGCAAGCTTCAGCAAGAGCCTCAGTGAAAATATGTTTGGAGTAAAAGTTCTCAGATGTTCTTAAAATAACACCGATCAAATCTAAATCTAATATGCTTTTAACACAGATAGCATCACACAATGATAAACGTATAGATTTTTTATGCATTTTCACTTGCATTTAACCTTCCACCAGCACCCGCCTCCTCACCATTTTTCTTCAACATTTTTAGTACATTTCCTTATGTACCAGCTAAATTTTGACTTATTCTGCTGAACTTAAAACTTAAAGAAAACACATTCCCAAACATAAAACTTAATATTTCATTTAGATGATAGACTTTTAGCTGCTTAACCTTCTGGATCTTCATAATATATGATACCCTTTATGATAATTTTAATATTATCTCTTGTCATAAATTTAAGCAGTAACCTATCTTTTTGATCTGCATTCTAAATTGTTTTAGCTGCATCCAATAACACTAAAATGTGATTTTCCATGATAGTTTATGAAATTATGTCCTGCTGTTTTAATAGTTTTAGGTTCAGCTATCTTAAAATTTATTAAACAATAGGAATTGATTGGAAACATTTTACTGCCATTTTAAAGATTATAATATCTTTGCTCTTTCAGAGAAAGCTCAAAATTAACAAGTAAAATGCTCAAATGTTTGTCTCAGTTGTGCCATCTTTGTGTTAAACATACAAAATATAATCTAAAGTTTCCTCCTGCCAAACATTTGAATTTGTGGTGAACTCCTATTTCATTATTTCCTTACACTAATTACTGTCTTTCCTAGAGCTGTAGTCAAGTCCAGCTTTGTCGAGTCCAAGTCAAGTCCAAGTCCAGGACTAGTCGAGACCGAGTCAAGACCGAGTCCAAAGAGGTTCGAGTCCAAGTCAAGTCCAAGTCCAAAATTTTCGAGTCCAAGTCAAGACCGAGTCCAAATGAGAGAAAAAAGGGTCCTCTTCAAGACCACACACTTAACTACTGATAATGTTTGTGATGCGAGAGACAGCATATCTCCTATTCTAAGAAAATACATTTACATTATTATTTGTAATGATCAAAAAGCATGTGCAAAGTAAAAACTCTGTATGACAGGGGTCTCCAAACTACATCCTGGATGGCCAATGTCCTGAAAAGTTTAGCTCCAACTGACCTTAACACACCTGGAAGATTAGTGTGTCTATTAAGAGCTTGATTAGATGGTTCAAGTGTGTATAATTAGGGTTGAAGCTAACAGGGGCGTTACACTATATCCCGTGCCCTATGCATAGGCAGTACTGATGGGCCCCCATGCCCCCCACCCATGAAAATAACCAGGTAAAATAAAATATATTTCAGATTCATAAAGGACACTGGCCCTCTAGAGCAAAGTTTGGAGCTGTAAGGTCAAATAATTTGTATGTACTTTATTTTCATTTTATTTACTTAATGCTGCTTTTGCTGACATTATGTCTGTGGTCAAAGATGTATATGACTGATGCCTTGGCACAGTGCACAGACACACGCAAAGCTCGGGATATGACAAATGTGCGCTGCAAAGCTAGGCGAGGCAAGGCGTTTGGCTCTACTGGGCATGCGCACATAAATACAGCGACGTTTGTCCGAGACAAGTCCGAGTGCAAATGCAAAGAGTCCGAGACAAGTCCGAGACGGCAGAAAAATGTCTCGAGTCTGGACTCGAGTCCAAGACCGGACTCGAGTACTACAGCCCTAGTCTTTCCTCTTCTCTCTCTCTCTCTCTCTCTCTCTCTCTCTCTCTCTCTCTCTCTCTCACTCTCTTGGCCAGCCTAAAGCTGACAGTTCAGCTGTCAGTTTCACAGCCAGATGTCTCAATTATATTGTGGGAGTGGCAGCTTTTCAAGGAGGAAAGTGTGATCTTCAGTGACGGTATATGACTTTAAGGCCATTTGGTAAAAAATGCAGGGGAAAATGGCCGCAGCGCATTAAAAGGATCCTTCATTAGTTGAGGTACATTAAGGCTCCTAGAGGCTCACCACTCTCCTGAGCATAGACGATAAAATGTACACACACATACACACATAGTTTCCACACAAATTTAATGAAAATGCTTGCCATTGACTTGTGTGTGTGTGTGCTGAGAGGAAATAAGGGGCTAGAGTCCTGGCAGAAGCAATATCAAGCATGAGTAATTTACAGGGTTTGGGCTGTGTGGTATTTCTGTTCTCAGGCCTGTTAGAGATTTGTCCAGTAGATAGAGCACATAGAACTGATAGAGAGGAAGAGAGAGGGAGGCAGAAACTCAAAGCCCACAGATAACAGTCAATGTGCTCTTTGTTCAAGTGGTGACTGGTCTAATGTTTATCCATCATTTAAGGAAGAGTAGAGAGGAACTGTTAAAGACCATATGAAATTGTAGCTTTGAGGCCAGTTAAATTAAAATAAGTTTAAATGTTGACCCCTTTCATCTGGGTATTCCACTTCTGTGA
The DNA here is from genome assembly GCF_023724105.1 of Carassius gibelio. NCBI lineage: Eukaryota > Metazoa > Chordata > Actinopteri > Cypriniformes > Cyprinidae > Carassius > Carassius gibelio. The sequence continues at coordinate 16,352,847 of NC_068376.1, forward strand.
CATTCATTCATTCATTCAATAAGTATTTAATAACATATACAGTATATATATATATATGTGTGTGTGTATTTTTAATTCACCATGTTGTTATTTGGTGCGCTGTACAAAAATGGGGGGAGGAGGTTTCATGGAGACTGCGGTGGAGCCGGAGTGACAGAGGGACAAGAGAGCCTGGCGGATCTTGTGGACTGCCATTCCATGATGGAGAGGAGGGAGCTAGGAGCCATGGTGGTGCCGACGGGCCAATGGGCTGAGGTGGAGTCCAGTCCTCGAAGGCTGGAGGCGGTGTCAAGGGAAACTCCATACACAGCGATGCTGGAGGATGGCAGTACCATGGGGCTTGCATTGCAATGATGGTGGACTGAGGGTGAGAAGAGGGGCTGCCAGACAACAGCAATGGAGGAGGCAGGAGAGGGTGGGCACTTTTGAGGAGCAGGCAACGGAGGGCACTTTCTAGGAGCGGGCACTGGAGAATTGGAAGTCCCCTTAGGGCTAAACAAGGAAACCAAGGACGACAGAGTGCTGAATGGGACCAGCAGAGACAACAGAGAGAGGAGAGTGGGCAGTTTATGAGAACCCCTCCTCGTTTTAAGCCCTTTCGGCCCACCATACTCAGTTCACCCCCGGAGTTCCTCCCTGCACTCACATCGTCCGTGGCTTTCTCCCTTGTGGCAGGCATTGTTGCCGGCTCACACATCTTGACTGATGTCATGGCCTCTGGCTCTGCGGCCGTCCTCAGCTCTGTCACTTTCTTTGATGACTCGTTGGTTGCAGTGGGCTTTGGCTCTCCGTCAGCGGTGGGCTCGGGCATGCGCTCCGTGCATCAGCGAGATGGTGGGCTGGGTTCTGGGTTGGGAGTGGCACTGGTGATCAACCGGCGAGGAACTGAGATCCATCCAGAAGTTATTGTTCTTTGGCCTGTTCTTCTGTTACAATATCCCTCTAGCAGGGAACGAGGAACAAGGAAACGCTGGAGATAACTCAAATAAGTCTTTAATAATCTAGAGTAGAGAAAGAAAACCAGGGAGACATCCAACAAGTAGAACCGACAACACAAACTGAAAGGACAGGAGCTTTTAAACACAGGATGATTGGGAAAACACAGGTGCAAGGAATGACTAATTAAAAGGAACACAGAATACCTGGGGCATGACACTTACATTTTTTTAAAGTATGATCAAATCAGTTCTAAACTTAATTAAAACATGTAGTTGTATTTCGTTGTGAAAGTTACCATGGCTTACTGATCATACTATTTTACAGGGTGTTATCAGTGTCAGAATTTGCTATGTTACAGTTCAGAGCAAGAAGCAGCTGTTCAAATGTGCAGATATTATTAATTTAATTTTATTCCCATCTGGTTCATTTAAATGTACTATTGGTGTTTAATGCTTTTTAAATTATTTTTAAATAAGCAAACAAACAAATTAGTTTTTTTTTTCCCTACTACTCGTTTCACTTCTGTTTTATTTTTTTTAACCAATTCTTACTATGTGTTTCCAGATCCCTACTATCAGAGCTTAAGATCTTTGCCCGATCAGGTTTGATCGGGTTCGGGCTTAATTTATATGTTACGCAGGCTCGGGCCGGGCTGAGGCTTGCGCTCCGGTTTGCAAGGTAAATGAGCAGTCATGTGATGAGTTTCGATTAGTGCGAGAAAGATGCGAAAATAGATGCTGAGTAGGTGTAACGGAGGCTTGCCTATGGCGATTAAGTTTTGGTTGCAAGTGTGGAAATTTTTTGACCATGTTTATAATGAGAATAATGAGTGAATATTGATGCACCATCAGTGAGCGCAGGAGCGCGCTGAAGCCATCTAGAGTGGATTCAATAATTTTCCTCCACAAAAACATGTAGGCTTAGCCTGATCTCGGAGTAAATGTTTTTCAAATGATAACTAAATGTTCATTGAGTCTTAAATGCATAATGTGGACAGAATATTTACGCTAATGTTGGCATTATTCTTTTATTAAATGCCAGCTGCTAGTGTGAAGCAAATCCGGTGGAGCCTTTATCTTAAATTCGTTATTACCAATTACCCATCTTAATTTAACATTTATCTAAATTTAATTTGTTAAAAAAAGACTCGTTTTACTGGTGCATTGGTCTATTTATAGGCTAAATGAGCCTATGTCTATTTAGAATGCTGAGATGTTAAGATGTCACTGAGGACTTATTTGATTTCTTTATTCCAACTTCCAAGTGGTCTAGTCTACGTTAGTTATGAATAAATAATGTTAAAACATGTAGGCTATAAATGACTCATTCTTGACAAAAGGCAAAAGAGCTGTGTGTGTGCGCACATTTGAATAATGTTGGGCTGTAAATGGGTTCTTCCCACTTAAGCTAAGCAGGGGTGAGCCTGGTCAGTACCTGGATGGGAGACCTCCTGAGAAAACTAGGATGCTGCTGGAAGAGGTGCTAGTGAGGCCAGCATGGGATGGTCACCAGAGGTGGGTAGTAAGGAGTTACATTTACTTTATTACATTTACTTGAGGAAATATTTTGGGTAACTAATACTTTTTGGAGTATATTTAAAGATGGGTACTTTTACTCTTACTTGAATTTTTTTGGGAAAAATCTGTACTTTTACTTCGTTACTGTGGGCCACGCTCCTCTCGTTACTTTATCTTATAGATGCTTCAGTTTGATCCAAACACGCCGTCTACTTTTCTCTGGACAATGAGCGATGCCCATTCGCGAATGATTCATTCTTTTGAGTCAATTCTGTTCAAAGGCTTCATACCAGTTGGCTAACCATTGAATTGGTTTGTGAATCAGTTTGAATGATTGGTTCAGTATCCTGCCGCGTGCGCTGAGTGTTTGAAACGGTTCACTAGTTGTAATGTTTAAGAACAGAAAGAGCATTGAAGACGTGGCTGGATCTGCACTGAATTGAAAGTAAATCTGTAAAGGCTATTATTTGCTTGTGATGAAGATCTGTATTGTATGGTTCAACAGTTATAACTACATTCGATGAGTCATCGCTGAAACTACATTCCGTGAGTCATTGCTGAAATGCTGGTGCTTCCTTCACTCGCTCACTGACGAAATACCTCTTTCTGGCGAATTCTCTCTTCAGAAGCAACAAAGTGCAGATGTGTGTGTACGAATGACCCAAAGTAACTAGTAACCAACTACTTGAGTAGATTTTTTTTATCCAATACTTTTTTACTCTTACTCAAGAAACTATTCAGACTAGTACTTTTTACTTTTACTTTTACTTGAGTAAATATTTCTATAAGTACTTTTACCATTTTACTTGAGTACAGTTTTTGGGTACTATACCCACCTCTGATGGTCACCTTGTGGTCTGTGTGGGTCCTAGTGCCCAAGTGTAGTGATGGGGACACTATACTGTCAACCTTTGGATGAGACTTTAAACCGAGGTCCTGACTTTCTGTGGTCAACAGTACACAACTTTCCACACCACAGCCAGTCTGTGTTCAACCAACCTTTGACAGCAACCAACCTGAAGTGGACATTCAACTGGGACTGCCTTGCTCTCAATTGTTGAATCCCTAAGACTGGCAAAAGCGGAAACCTAAATCTTCAATACCTATCTTGCTTGATCTGTCCGCTGCTTTTGACACAGTTAACCACCAGATCCTCCTGTCAAACCTACTGGCAAAGGGCATCTCAGGAACCACACTCCTGTGGTTTGAGTCTTACTTATCAGATAGGTCCTTCAATGTATCTTGCAAAGGTGAGGTGTCCAAGTCGCAACATATGACTACTGGGGTGCCTCAGGGCTCAGTTCTAGGACCACCTCTCTTCTCTGTCTACATGGCATCATTAGGTTCTGTCATTCAGAAACATGGCTTTTCATACCACTGCTATGCTGATGACACTCAACTCTACCTCTCATTCCATCCTGATGATCCAATGGTAACTAATCATGAAGCTAGATTAGGTGGCTAGCCAGGTAAGTTTCAGGTTAGTTTGCACTAATTTTAGTTGAACAGTTATTATAAATCATTTATTTTGAAAAAATATTAATTTATACAGATCATGTAATATAAATACAATGTAGTATCAATAGAAAAAAAAAAATCTGACCTTACATGTTCAAGTCTCTATCACAATATATTTTCAATTGTACAAACTAACTTAACAAGTTTCACTTGTGAATGCATGGATATAGAAAGATCATTTATTTTATTTGTCCTCTTTCATATTTCTTATGAAGTTTAAATTTGTCATATTCTTCAGTCTGTTAACCTTTAGTTTTGAATCTCTCTGGGTCTCTCGCGAGATGTAAATCAATCAAGGCTCGTGATTAACTGTTTGCCAGTGATGTCACACATTCATGTGCACGCGCTCCACAAACCCAGGATCAAAGCCTGAGTTGACAAAGAAAGTTGATGATCAGCATCATGGTACCAACAAAGCCAGATTGGAGAGGTTTGGATTTGTCAACTCAAAACTAATCCTGTAACTCTGAATTTTTTCATCTACCATCATGGTACAGGCCCCAGACGTGAGAGAAGTGACACATGTCTGACACAAAGTCACTCCAGTTTATCTTTCCAGTTTCTAGCTCCAAATTAAAGGTCACTAATGCTAAAAAAAAAAAAAAAAAAAAAAATACCTGAGGAAGTCTGGCTTTAATGATAATTACAGAGTCAATTTATGATTTATATAAAATTCATTGAAATTCATATAATTATTATCATTTATCCTTTACACACAAGCAATTTTATTTCAACAGTTATTATAAATTGTTTATTTTAAATTAATACCAATGCATACAGATCAAGTAATATAAATAAGCTGTAGTATCAAAAGATCGCACAATTAAAAAAATAAAAAATCTAACCTTGCATGTTTGAGTCTCTATAACTGTATATTTTCAAATGTATAATCTTAGTTAATAAGTTTTACTTGCCAATGCACTGACAAAGCAAGATTATTTATTTTTCATATGACGTTTAAATTTGTCATATTCTTCAATCTCTTAACCTTTAGCAAAACATTTAACCTTGAGTTTTGAATCTCGCTGGGCCTCTCGTGAGAATTAAATCAAACTTGCTTTGTGTTGCAAGGCTTGTGATTGGCTGTTCACCAGTGATGTCACACATTCATGTTGACACGCTCCACAAACTCAGGAACAAAGCCTGAGTTGACAAAGAAAGTTGATGATCAGCATCATGGTACCAACAAAGCCGGATTGGAGAGGTTTGGTTTTGTCAATTTAAAACTAATCCTGTAACTCTGAATTTGTTCAGCTACCATCACTGTACAGGTCCCAGTACTATCACACCTTTGCTTCCCATCCTCTCTATTCTGAGTTTTTACCTTCAGGATCTCAGTTAAGATTTCATTTTGTTAGGACTTACAGTTAAAAAGATTCATTTATTCCTACCTCTATATCTTTGCTAAATTTGGGCAGGTGGAAAGTAGGTGGAAACGGGTAGTTGTTTGGTCTTGTGTTGTCCTGTGTATTTTTCTATGTAAATGTAAATGTAATTCATTTATTACAGTCTGTTGGTGTTTTCAGAGGTATTCTGAGATGCTATTTAGACCATCTTAGATTTTTTTCCACCAGAATTATTACTATGGCTATCGTCTATTATGTCACAATCCTTCCTTAACCCCCCCCCCCCAAAAAAAATAATAATTAATAAATAAGTGATAATAATAAATAATACACAAATGTGAAGTTGTCCTTTGTAATAAGTTATAATGTCAGAATGTTAATACATATTTATCTCATCTTTTATTAAAGAACAATTAACTGAAGTTAAATAAAAATTCAACATGCAAGTTAGAATATATATAGGCTAGCTATATCTTCAAAATATATTGCAGATATGTTCACTGAATATAAACCTATAACAGACCACTCAGATCATTGTTCACACAAAACAAGTGGAGTCCTCTTTTAGCTAGAGATCAGATGTGCTTCCAGAAGAGATCAGATGTGCTAAAACATTAGTCACATTTAAATCTAGACTCAAAACTGATCTGTTTAGCTGTGCATTTATTGAATGAGCACTGTGCGATGTCCAAACTGATTGCACTGTATTTTATGTATTGCACTGTATTTTATGCAAAATCTTTTTTCTATTTTTAACTGTTTTAAATTCATTTGTAAATAAGTCCATTTTTAAATAATTTCCAAAGTTTTAAAATTGCTTGTTTTTATTTTTGTTATTATTTTTCTTCATGAGTATTTTACTTTCTTTTATGTAAAGCACTTTGAATTACTATTTTATACGAAATGTGCTATATAAACTTGCCTTGCCAGGTCCTGTTCCAATAACTTTTTAAGAGCCTGTGGTCATGTGGAACAATGGCATAAGTATTGCTTCAGTGTTGCTCTAATGTCTATAAGACCATATTGTGTCCCATTTGTGATTGATTCTGACAGGGGCTCAAAACCCATTTAGTGACATGACAATGAAAGTGAGATGTGACGTGACATGACATGACATACAGCCAAGTATAGAAACCCATACTCAGTGCACACACACAGCAGTGAACACACACAAACCGTGAACACACACCTGGAGCAGTGGGCAGCCATTTATGCTGCGGCACCCAGCGAGCAGTTGGGGGTTCAGTGCCTTGCTCAAGGGCACCTCAGTCATGATATTGCTGGCCCGAGACTCGGACCCACAACCCTAGGGTTAGGAGTCAAACTCTCTAACCACTAGGCCACGACTTCCCCTTTATGGTTGCTATGTGCCCTTGAAGCACTCTTTTGGCTAAAAGGGTTAAATTAAATTAAGCACTTTAATGTGTCTTACCCAAGAATTGTTAGTTAACTGACCTTGTGCTATTTCATGGGGCAGATAAGAGTCGATAATGTTAGTCTGTACTTACTTACAGTTGACTGTAAGCAGGGATAAAATTTCATTAACTGACCCACTACAAAGGTGGAATCCTGCCACCATGCCAATTCACTGAAATCTTCATAACAACCCTTTTATCCCCCTAAAAATGTTTGTAAATGCAGACTGCATGGCTAGGTGCTTCATTTTATATTCTGGCAATGGATCTGAATGAAACACCTAAATTCAATAATCAAGGGTTGTGTCCCAATACGTTTGTATATATAGTGTATATGTATTTATGTGAGTGTGTGGGTATGTGTGTATTAACACCACTTTGCCTGGCATTATGACTACTCCACAGGACAGTAACCCTGGCTCTCTCTTCCGCTGTCTCAGCTCAAAGCCATTCTCTTTCCCTGGGACAGCTTCCCACAGAGGGGCAGATGCTCATATTTTACCCACCAGGAGTAACAACCCCCCAAAAGCATCCACTAAACCATACACTCTCATCTATAAAACACACACTCTGATGATCATGAACTCTTGCATGCAATGATAGATAAACGCATATTGGATATGAATATGACACTAAAAATGAAAACTGAAACCTCAACCCATTTCTACATGTATGTGGACTGCAAATTCATGTTGTCCTCATTTTGATTTATAATTCCCTGAGTTAAAATATGATGGCATTATTTTTTTCAGTGGAACACAACATTAATTTTTTGAAGAACCATAATGCAGCCTTTTTCAACAGTTTATGGTAATACAAGCTCAAAAAATGCCCTACAAGTCTTGTGAAGCATTATTATAGGTTTGTGCAAAATAATAAAAAATTAAACTGTTATAAACTAAAAATCTTCATTGGCAAAGCTTGCATCTGTCCCACAGTGTTGTAGTTGAGACCAGCTCAATAAAGTCTGAGTCAATACCTAGACCAAAAGAGGGATGAGTATGAGTCAAGACCAAGACCAGAAGTTGGTTTAGTCAAGAATCAAGGGCCAAGATGAAAATGTGGTCTTGGACTTAGATGACAGCCACACAATGTAAATAATTGCAAAGGTTTATTTTTCCAGTGAACAACATTCAAACACCTGATCTTCATATATAAGTTATAAGCAGCACTTGGTCTGCAAGGGATGATTTGCTCCACACAATTGTGTGTTTCAACACTTTGTTAATTCTGCACAGCTCTGCCTTTGTCCCATCACCCTGCACTCTTAGCACCAAGGTAAAGGCTCAAACATGGGGTCAGGCCTCTGCAGCTGATTCGGCACTGACTAAGATCTGCAGAAGACCCCAGTAGGAGTTGATCACCTACAGATTATCACCCCTTTCCCCAAGAATCATTATCTGTGAGTCAAAAGAAATTGCTGCCTTTCTTCTCTCCCTCTCACTTACTCCCTCCTACTGTGGAAAATGCATTTTATGTGTTATTCTTGGACTAAATAAGTCATGGTCCAGATGGATAGGTTCTTGACAGTTATAAAAGAAGGTCTGGCTACATTAAGCCAATGAAGTGGGAATGGGAGGAGAGTGAGTTGGGGGTAGGGGGGTTGCAGATTTTGAACTAAGTTTGAATAAATCATAATCGGAGGCATTCTGGCTACTCAACTAGAAGCCCTAAACCTTTGTGATTTTGTGACCTCTGGTTTCCCTAGCAACTATAGTACTCTGCATTCTTCAGAATATTAAAATAATTTTGGTGGCAGTGAGTTTGCCTGAGAGCAGTGAACTGGTGCCCTGCATGATGAGTCTATCCCTCATTAGAGCACCCCCAGCCTCGGCAGGCTTAACAGAGCTATGTCTATATCTTGTGGTAATGAAGACCCTACAGTGGCCGAGAGGAGAGAGAGAGAGAGAGAGAGAGAGAGAGAGAGAGGCAGAAGGCAGAAGGCAGTGGGCATAGGAAGGGAAAGTCAATACTAGAACTCATGCAGTGAGAGGTAGTATCAATTTTATGGATTATTAATTCAAATTTGCATCCGCAGACTGTTTCAAATTAAGAGAGCTGCAGATGTTCTCTCACACTCATAATTTAAAGTATTCTGTTTCGGACGCTCAAATTAGACGGTCTAGTCAACATCCTGATGTTCTTCCCATCCTGCTAATGAAGGCACATATGCAATGAGTGGGAAAAGAAAGAGATCCAAACTACACCTGTTTCACCACAGAGCTGCTTACACAACTCTGTTTTCTGCCTGGCAGCAGAACAGGGGCTCTTTGTTTTGAACCAGTGAGAGCAGGGAAAAAAATGACTGTTGGAAGTTGGGATTTGCTGATAGGTGTCATATGTGAGGGTTGCAGATTAACTACTAAGATAATTATTTTTCTTCTTTTGCATAAACAGCCTTCTTTGGAAAGTCATTGATGGTTTTGGAAAGTCATTTTCATGATTAAAAAACAGGCCTTAGACTCACATCATCAAGTGGAACTTAGTCTTCTCAATTACAGAACCCAGCAGTGGAATGAGAAGCAGGATTGTGTTCTTGCAAATGACCAGCATTATATTCTAAATGGGCACGAGAAGTTTAATATTTGGGTTAGATACATTTGTCAGCAAATACCTAATTTGAGAGATGAAGCCCAGAGTTTGAAGGGCAGGCTGGTGTCCAGGGATTGTTAATTTGGGGGTCAAGCAGGGTTATGTCAATTTCATTTCGGTATCATGAGCATTATTGTTTTGCCTTGCGTGAGGGGATTTGAGCCGGTGCCCTTAGCACTCAAGAGATTATGTTTTGTTAGAGTTATGCCTCCATTATCCTTCAGCCTGAACATGAAACGATCACAACCTCATTAGGCATTTCAGAAGTGGCTCCTCCAATGATGATTTTAAAAACCGTATGAATCTCTTGCACTGATGTTAGGAAAATATTATCTCTGGCTTCAAGTAAAACAACACCAAAAGTGGATTCCATTACAAAATAATAATTAGGATTTGAGGTCAGCTGACTATATTTTTTGTTGGATGCACTTTGTAGAATTTTCCTTAAGTTTGGTTGATTTATTTTAGGCAAGCATTGCTGATCTGTCCTGTCTGCCTTAATAATTTCAGAGGACACATTTGCTTATGCTCATTGCTTATGAGTGAGTCAGTATCAATAAACCACAAGCAGGTGGAGCTGTGAGCAAAGTTAAACCTGTGGAAAACAGCACAACAGCTCAGTCCACTTTGATGTATTGTACAGAGTAAAGATGAAAGGCAGACGAAAACGGGATCAAGAAATGAGTTACTCTAGGAGTACCTGATGGAAGGGACGGCACTGGTCAGGTTTTTCCAAGATTTCTGCAGCACGTGTCACTTTGACACATTTACCACAATCTAAATTCTCTCTTTAAGCCCCCTGTGCACCACAGTCTGATTCAATTTGTTTGATTCAAATCTGTATCCCTATATAACAGTCCGTCTTCATTTTATCCCCTACAATAAAAGGAGAAGAAAGAAAGGGATTGATAGAGAGGATCAACGGCAATCAGGAGATGGCAATAATCAGAATAATGTGCAGCTAGCACTGTACAAGTGCACAAGTGATTTTATGGCTCTGTGCTGCGCCTTGTTTGTACGGCTTGTCATTTTTTCAATTACTCTGGCTGTAGTTAAATGCTCATTTTCAGTTGCCCTGCCTGAAGCTAGAACACTGAGGCCCATTAGGGCCGTGCTCCAGCCTCTCCCTCATTAGCTTCCCCCCAACGAGAGGCGTTTGGGAGAAGAGCCTGAGACCAGTGCTCTGGAAGGAGGTCAGCATGGAGCTGTGCAAACAGGACACCGCAGACATGAGTAGTTAGATTGCAGAGGAGTTGCTGACCCTACAGCGTCCCATCCATGCACTGGCACCAAGGACACATCATTAGAGAGTAGGGTGACCTTCAGAGCCAACATAGCACAAAGCTCGTAATGTCGGCCTCCCTCTTTACTCTGAGCCTGCCTGACTGCACGATCCAGTCACATGGCAATAAACATCACTGAGACCCAAAACCAGTGAAACGAGCCATGATGACAAGACCATACCACAATCCAATTTATCATATTCTTTCATGTTTGGTCATTGAATGGAATTGCTCTAATTCAGTAGTTTTCAGTGGTATGGGCCACCAGGGTGCCTGAGCAAACTTCCATGTGGGCAAACGATGACTTTCTAACTATATGACTTTAATAGTTGTATTAGTCATGTAGTCATACATGATTAAAGTTGGCAATAAATCAAATTAATAACATTAATATAAAAACACTGCAAATATACATATATAAATTAAAACCCAGACACATAAAAAAAAAAAAAAACCTTAAACTGGAATGTAGATATTGGATGCTATGTGAACCAAAAGGAAGATTCCTCTTCAGGAACTTGAGCTGTGTCGAAGCGCTACGGGGAATAGTCTAGCGTGAGCAACTCTGAATATCATGTGTAATCAGTCCAATGGAAGAGCGTGACGTCACAGGTGGTGTGACCTGAGAGACCAGGAAGCTATAAAAGCACGTGCCGCGGTGCTGGCGTCAGCTTCGCGTCTCCAGCAAGCACTCTGTGTGTGAATGTCCTCAGTTTGTCTTGTGAGTCTTATTTACTGTTGTCTGTCCAGTAGAGCTCCAAAACATGTCTAAGAGCAAGGTGAAAATGAAGCATTTAAAAGGCGAATCTGGATCGCGTTTCAGGCTGTGTGTTATCTGCCTGGGTACGAAGCACACTGAGTCGGCTCTTGAGGGAGCTGACTGCCCGCATTGCGAGAGATTGTTGTTGCTGCTGCTTCGATCCCGGAAGGCTCTCTTTGAGGATGGAGCCTTCCCAAACGTTCCCCGCGGTGCTGGCCCCACTTCTGCCGAGGCAGAATGGAAGCTGCACTCGTGGGGTTCGCAAGTGGATCTGGCTGAGGGAATGAAGACGGGAGAGACCCTATCTCCTTCCACTTTGGCCAGATCCGGCACCTAATCCCTGGATTTGGAAGCACGCTCTGCGGTTTCTTCCACCCAGGGAGAGGGATCGACACTCCCCCTCTCTTCCTCTGGGGAGGTCGATGTGGAGTCTTTCGACAGGGATTCGCCACCCCATTCGCCACAGTATGAGGAGCTCTTAGAAGTGGTTATTTGTGCGGTGGCTATGCTAAATATTATATAACATCCGAACCACAGAGAAGCAAGTTTGATGAATGCTTCCTGTGGGCGAGTCAACCACCTCTCAGCCGGGGGCTTCCCTTTTTTCCCAATCTGCACGAAGAGATTGCCAGATCCTGGAAATGCCCATTTTCAGCCCACCTCTACATCCCCGCATCTGATTACTACGCCGATGTGGTGGGGATGGGAGAACACGGCTATAGAGCGACGCCTCGGGTGGAACAGATGCTCCGGAGCTATCTGTCCCCTGAAACTGCAACGTCTCTGAGGGCCCTGGCATTGTCCTCCAAGCTGCTCAGAACAACCTCGGCATTGGTGGGCAAAGGGTATGCGGTAGCAGGGCAGGCTGGTTCATGTCTGCACACCATGGCGGTGTTATAGGTGTACCAAGCCGACCTGCTTAAAGAATTGGATGAGGGAGAGGAGATCAAGTCCTATGATATTTCAGAACTGACACAGACCACTGATCTCTCCCTCTCACTGACGGCGACGCTGTCAGTACTGTCGTCGACAGGTTTCAGGAGGCACACAAACAGGTGGCGGCATTCCATAAGTTCCTCCCTTGTCGCTCTTTTGGGGCATCTGGGTGGGAGATGCCCCAGCCGCATGCCAGCTCCTCATACAGAGAGGCTCAAAAGCAGAGCGTTTGCCTCTCGTGCACCTTCATGTCGGGAATGTGAGGACTCTCGGCCCGAGGACTTCTTAGCCCAAACAAGATCTTAGGGCAGTAATTGAAGCCACGAAGTCCTCGGCCAAATAGCCCTGACGCCAGAGAGGTCAGGACTTCAGAGGGCGTACACCGCATTACACGGTGCAGAGGTCCCCAGCGAGCGTCGTTCTCAGTATCTTCCGCCCACGTGCGTAGCGGAGCTGAGACGCTCGCCGCCCCTTCGGGGGCCTCCTACACCAGAGGTCAGTCTCGAGAGACTGATTGCCTTAGTAGATTATTTAACAGCATGGAAACTACTGCCAAATGTATTTCAATGGGTCCTGCGCACAGTAGAGAAAGGTTACCGTATTCAGTTCGGCTCTTCACCGCCGATATTCTTCGCGGTTACTCCGATGAAAATTGGCACTGAACAAGCTCTGGTTATGGAACAAGAAGTGAAAACCCTATTAGGGAAGAAGGCCATCGAGGTGGTCCCTCCTCAAGACAGGGAGTCCGGGTTCTACAGCCGGTATTTCATAGTTCCAAAGAATAAGATGGGGGGTTGCGTCCGATCATAGATCTGCGGGTCGCTCAATTATGAAACTGAAGTTCAAAATTTTCATGATCACGCATGTTGTAGCTCAAATCAGATCTGAGGACTGGTTTGTTGAGTACTTCCCTTCGGCCTTGCACTCTCACCCCGCATGTTCACGAAATTTGTAGAAGCAGCTCTGGTCCCTCAGTGCATGCATAATAGTGCAATGTAGGCATGTCTGTTCCCTACTCATATCGATTCAATCCTCATCTCAGTCAGGAGAATCAAAGAAGGCCAGTCACTCACTGTCAAACAATTTCAGAGATTGTTAGGTCTGATGGCAGCTGCATCCAAAGTGATGCCATACAGTACAGTCCCGTATTCCCCCGTGATACTTGGTTGTGGTGTTAGAGGCTCTTTGCAAAGCTCCATTCGAGCCGATACAACATATTTCAGACAGACATCTGACCCTTAAAACTCCCTTTCTGTTGGCTATTACCTCTCTGAGGAGAGTAGGAGATCTACAGGCCCTCTCTGTGGCACCTACTTATCTTGACTTTGCACCTAGCATGACCAAAGCGTTCATATACCCTTAAATGGGATATGTTACTAAGGTTCCCTCATCACACCACAACCTGTAGTGCTGCCGGCCTTCTGTCCTCCTCCCTTTCGGGAGCCCGACCAAGAGAAGCTAAATTGTATATGTCCAGTTCGAACGCTGGATGCGCCAATCAGACCAATTCCAAGAGGGGCTTTCCTGGATCTAAGCAGGCTATTAGTCGTTGGATAGTTGAGACTATCAATGCCACCTATGCGTCCTCTGGTCTTCACCCGCTGTCGGGAGCCAAGGCTCACTCTACATGGGGTATGGGGGTGTGTCCATGTTGGACATCTGCAATGCTGCAGGGTGGTCCATGCCTTCCACTTTTGCAAAATTCTATGGCTTAGATATGCCAGTCACTCTAGGCCCCTTCAGTGGGTACATCGTTCCCCGTAGCGCTTCGATGCAGCTCGAGTTCCTGAAGAGAAATGTCTCTAGGTTATACATGTAACCATAGTTCCTCGAGGGAATGAGATGCTGCCTCTCGAGGCCATACCCCCGGCACCCCTGCCAACGCTTGCTGGTACTCGATGCTGACTCCAGCTGCACGGCACGTGCTTTTGTAGCTTCCTGGTCGCTTACGTCGCCCTGCCCGTGACGTCACGCTCTTCCATTTGGACTGATTACACACGATATTCAGAGTCGCTTATGTTAGATGAGTTCCCCGTAGCGCTTCGACCCGGTGTCTCGTTCCCTCGAGGAACTATGGTTACATGTGTAACCTAGAGATGCTTCTACTGTGCAGCAGGATTGTGCCAATCAGAGTTGAACTGAGAATGCATTTTAAATTCCAGTTCAATTTCTGAATTTTAAGGTAGCAAATAATACAATTAATTGAAATTCAAAAATGAAAATGAAAGGTTGTTTGAAACAAACAAAAATTTGCCAGTAATTTGAATAAGTTGGAAATGTTACCTATAGAAATGGAAATGAAAAAAAAAAAAAACAGGGGGATTTAAATTTAAGTTTTGGGGCCTTGAATGTCAAAACAGTTGAGAAGCACAGCTCTAATTCATTGACACCATAATTTACTCCTAATATTGTATTCCCACACTTTTTATGTCTGCTTTCCTCTGTCCCAAATCATCATCTTCTAATCAGTAGCGTAAACCTGCATATATAGGTATCATGACATGATGTTCTCTGCTTGCATGTGACCTGAACAAAAAAGCGTTGCTGGTACAGCTCCTCCAGCTAAATGGAGGTCATTGGAAGATGGCATCCATTACGGAAGCATTCAATTCAAATGTCACCTGGCTGGCATGCTTTTCCTATTCCCTAATGTGTGTGTTTCAGAATGGGGAGAGAGGACAATGGGAGGGGCATGCTTGGATATTGTGTGTTTTGTCTCTAAGTATACGCAGTTTCTTTTTAAATGCTTAATTTCAAATAGGTTTGTGTTAAGCTGCCCACTGGCTGCCCATGGGGCTGGGGGGCTATTCATCAATGGAGACAGGAAAAGGCAAGGTGACACTGCATTAAGTTAACAACCTCACTTTGGATTTGGGTGAAACCACCATTGAACTCTCTTTTTCTCTCTCCATGTTTCTTCATTTTTTTCTGGAGAGGCTGTTATCCTCTGGAGCTCCAGATGCTATAACAAGACTGATTGTAACTATTCATCATTTCACCTTAGCGCTACTCTAAGTGGAGTCAAAGCAGGCTGGAGGACTGGATGTGAGAATGCACTTCAGAGTCTGAACTTGGCTCTGTCATAGTATATATAACACTCACCTAATGTCACACATGCATAGCTGCAAGCAGCCAACGCCAAGGCCTGCTGATTTTTGATTGCTAGGCTTCTCCTAGAAAACAGTGCAGTCTTGTCTCTATTAGAGGACTTGCAGGTTGCGAGTTAAAATGGGAGTTGAACATGGGCATGTTTGACAAAGACGGCTAGGATTCTTGGACATGACAGACATGATTGTCACTCCTTGAGTTCCTGTTCTCTCACAGCAGCTCAGTGCTGTCATCCCTCACCTCATTTGAAATTAACAGGTAATTTGTAAATGTCATTATGGGTTAGACGGCTCATTTTGTTTCTTTGAGAACAATCCAGGGAACAGTGGCTAATTTTTCTTGTCTTCTTTTAATACGATGTTCATTTATAAATAGAATTACACACTGCAAAATAAATGAGGGGAAGTGATGTGGAGAAAGAAGTAGGTTTAGTAGCATCTCATCGTCTCCGGGAATTAATAACACACATCAGAGTTGATGGATTTGACTTTGCTGTTTTCTGTTAATGTATCTTTTCAATGTATGAGATTATGACCAGAAATGTAATTTCAAATATTTAAATAAATTTAGGCTAACAGAGTCTCTCATTCTCTCTCTCTCACTCTCTCTCTTTCTCTCTCTCTCTCTCTCTCTCTCTCTCTCTCTCTCACACACACACACACACACACATACATATTCTCCATTTAATGAGTTCTGAGTTTAAAGAGTGTGAGTAATTAATGGAAGAGCTAAGGTAATGAATTCAAGGTAATTCTTCTTGCCTTTCATTTGTGGGTGATCAAATAATAATTGAAAGCAATTTAAGCATGATCTACTTTTATTTCTTTCAACAGCTATAATTTGATCTTCAACTGGTATTCTTCCACAGAAGAAAGCTTTAATTGTGAAGGCATAACCCTGATTTAATGGGTGTATTGCTTTTAAGCCTTGCATGTTTTTGTTACATTTTTAAACATAAATCACTGTAAATCTGAAATTAAATGTACGACTGATTGATTGTCAACACAAATGGTTCAATGACAAATGATTTATAAAGAAAAGGAAAAATCTTTCAGAAATCTAGTTTAAAAGCTTGGCACATGTTTTAGAACCATACTTTCTATATTCATGTTCCATGTGGTTTTTATGAAAAGTTTAACGTTAAAAATGTGGAATGATCATCAAATATAATGTAGAAAAAACGTACAATTACTTTTACAATTAAACTAATATATCTCATATATATATATATATATATATATATATATATATATATGTGTGTGTGTGTGTGTGTGTGTGTGTGTGTGTGTGTGTGTGTGTGTGTTTGTGTTTGTGTGTGTGTGTGTGTGTCCATATGATTTCCTATAAAGCATTATTATAAAATAAAGCATAATAACATTAAAAGATCCATCAAGGATACTTAAGAGACTTAACCAGTTACAACAGGATTACTGTAAATTGTATAATATTAATGCTTTATGGTCATTCTAATGAGCTCTACAGTTCTGATGGTGCACATACATACAGTGCCAACAGAGAGTGATTATACAGCTTTAGCAAAATAATCTTTTATAAACCACCTTATTTTAAACCGTCCAAATAATCTATCTCCGATCCACTGCCAGTCGCCGCATCTCCCTTGTATTCTGTATAAATATATATCACTAAGAGACACTCACAGAGACACCTTATTTGGACTTTGCACTCAGATTTGATGTTACTTTGTTTTAAGCCATGTGAGGATGCTTATCGTCAAAAATCTGAGGATGCTTATTGTCTTTATATCCCTGGAAAGTGAAATGGTTAATTATTAGACAATCATCTTGAATTAAATGTTAACATTCATCCAAAACATGGGTCTCTCCTCTAAAGTTGGTACCCAGTGTGTACAATATATCACAGGAAACCAATAGTGTAACCCTAGAGATTTGCAAGTGGTGAATAATGATAATAAAGTAATAATAATAATAATAATAATAATAAAGAAAATGAATGATAGTAAAATTGACAATATAATTAAATAAAAATGGCACTACTACACATACTATTAATTCTAAAATAATAATAATAATAATAATAATAATAATAATAATAATAATAATAATAATAACATTAGTATTGCGATAGTATATTTATGTTCATATTTTACAAATTATACTATGTAGACCTCCTGGCCCTCTCAAAGCATGACTTATTGACACACATGCAAAGATAAATGTTGTCCTTTCCTCTGTTGTGTACATTATGTACAAAAGGAAAAACTCTCCGCTCTAGAAATAAAAGAAAAATACACATAAATAACATTTCTCTTTAGATTTCCCTTCAGGTGCCCCAGTTTCTCCTCATGTAAGCATGAAACCTATGCTCCACTTTTCCTTTCTGCTTGGGGTGTAATTAGTAGATGTGTCTTCTGTCGGGTATGAGCTTGTCTCCGCTCAGGAGGTGGACCGATAAATATTTATATATATTACAAACGGAGACGCCACACCAAGCCTATTAATGAAGACACCATATACTGCCATCTTAGCCATGTATGCACATAGGTATCAGCCCATTTGTCAAGCCATGAGAGCTAATTATCTCCTACCAGGCAATGTTTTCCTCATCTAGAGAAACTCACTTCCGTGTATTAGGACATGCGTAATCAGTCCAGCTCTAAATATCACTTCCATGATCATGAATGCATTAAAAGAAATTTGGTTTCTAGAAATATTAATAAAATGGGGGGAGGAGGAGGTTGAATCCTGAATTAAAATTCTCTGCCATCTTGTTCAGCCTGTATGGAAGAGACACTGGTGTTTATTGATGCTATTAGTGAAAGGAGAAGATTCATTTAGCTACTTTGGCATACAGAGTAATGGGAGCTTTGATTGCGTGGAGTGACCGGCATGAGGGTGACTCATGTTGGCTTTATCCTACTTCCTGTGGGATGTGACAGAGAAAGCAAGTTTCTCATTCTGCTCTAGTTAAACATTTGATGTGTATGGTGGGATGGTCTGGTTTCTGTCTTCCGCCTCTTTTTCTCTTCATTATGATATTTGCAGTGGAAGCTGTGGGTCTTCGTCACAACATGATGAGAGGCCATTTTGTTGGCATCATCAAGCTCATTACTGCTAGACAAACACAAAATGCAGATTTCTACTAACTTAATAACATTGTCATGGCTCACGGATGGAAGATTAATTAAATCTGAGCCCAACACTCCAAAGACTTTAGATTGCTGAGTCAAGGCAGTGCTAAGGCACCTCTACATTTGAGCGACATATTGATATCTAATTCAGGAATCCGTTCTAAGTTTGGGGTCAAATGATTTTGAAAGTGCTCACCAAGTCTGCATTTATTTGACCAACAAATACTATAAAAAAGTAATATTGTGAAATGTTATCACAATTAAAAATAACTATATATATATATATATATATATATATATATATATATATATATATATATATATATATATATATATATACAAATTTCATTTAATAGTATATATATATATACAAATTTCATTTATTCCTTTGATGGCAAAGCTGAATTTTCAGCAGCCATGGCTCCACAGTCTTAAAAACAAAGGTTCTTAACTGTCATCTCTGATTCTGTGAAGAACCTTTCATTGCACAAAGGGATCTTTAATATAGTGGAAAAAGGTTCTTTAGTTTTTTACAGTGTTCTCTACACTAAGAAAACATTTTTTTTAAGAACTGTTGACTGAAAGGTTCTTTGGAGCCCCCAATATGTTTTTGTGTAAACCCTCTTTTGGAATCTTTGGAAGCTTGGAAACAGTGTCACGTGATCTTTCAGAAATCATCTTATTACTATTACAGTGGACAATGGACCCTATTTTAATGATCTAAACGCACAATTTAAAGTGCACGACGCAGGTGCACTCAGGGCGTGTGTCCAATTCTGCTTTTTAAATGGCAGAATTTGCTGATGGAAAAGCTGAACGCTTCTCAAGTGAAGAAACCGATCCGCTAACCGAAGTTAAAGCGCGTGAGCAGATCATCTACAGGACAAGAAGAAATCCACCAAAGCTTCCCGAGGTGAAGGCGTGAGATGAAGTAGAATTTCATTCATCATTATAAGTAGTAATAGGCTGTATTGCAAATAGGTAGCCTAATTCTAATACACGCAATGACTATCGATCATTACATTTGTACATTTATGTAGCCTACACAATTATATTATTTTACACTCCTTTTGTTTTTAAAGGGGGGGGGGGGGGGGGGGTGAAATGCTATTTCATGCATACTGAGTTTTTTACACTGTTAAAGAGTTGGATTCCCATGCTAAACATGGGCAAAGTTTCAAAAATTAAGGTGTACGTTTGAAGGAGTATTTCTGTTCCAAAAATACTACTTCCGGTTTGTCACAAGTTTCGGAAAGTTTTTTTAGAGTATGGCTCTGTGTGACGTTAGATGGAGCGGAATTTCCTTATATGGGTCCTGAGGGCATGTCTGCCGGAAGAGCGCGCGCTCCCGAATAGCAGAGCACTGAGAGCACAACAGACTTCACTGATCAGAGCGAGAGCGTCACGAAATGTCACAAAAGGAGTGTGTTTTTGGTTGCCAGGGCAAGACAACCCTGCACAGATTACCAAAAGAGAAACAGCATTAAGGGACCAGTGGATGGAGTTTATTTTTACAGAGCATCAATGGAGTTGTGCAAGTGTTTTTGTTTGTTCCCCTGCATTTCGAAGATGCTTGTTTTACAAACAAGGTCCAGTTTGATGCCGGATTTGCACATCATTTATTTCTTAAGAATAATGCAGTCCCAACGAAAAAGGGTCACGATCGTGTGTTGGAACCGCAGGCGGTGAGTAAAACTGCTTCAAATATCTCTGTGTTATTAACTTAGCTATAGGCGTGTAAGCACATCAAGTAAACAACATGCGATGTTGTCATCAAACTGCACGAGTAAAACTGATTCAAATATCTCTGTGTTGTTAACTTAGCTATCGGAGATAAAGCACATCAAGTAAACAACATGCGATGTTGTCATCAAACTGCACTTTCCACATGTACAGCTTAAAAAAAAAAAAAGATGACAAAGTGGAACTTAGTCATTTTCCAAAACCGCTAAGCAAATATATACAGTTTCAGTACGTTACATACCACATAGAGACTGATTGCTGATGCTGCTCTTGTTCAATTTCAGCCTCTGGATCTGATTCTGGATCATAAATATACGCTGAATCTGACTGTTATTCATGATTTGTTTTGGTTGGTTTTGGCCTCACGGTGTCACAGCTTCCAGACGTGCTCAACACAAAAGCCTACTGGCGCTTGTGATTCTTTAGCTCCGCCCACACGTCACGCCTCCAGCCACTCGTGTTTTTCCGGGAAAAATCGGTACAGACTATCTTTCTCTTATGAATATAATAAAACTAAAGACTTTTTGGAGTTATGAAGGATGCAGTACTACTCTATCGGTACTCAAGATTAACAGGATATTGATGTCATGATTCTGCCCTCGTGTCCTTGATTTTTCCTAGTCTTGAGGCAGGATCATGGCAGACCCGTGTTTTGTGTACAAGCACATGGCCTTGTCTTTGGGCCATGTGCTTGTGTTGTCTCATTCCCTTGCCCCGCCCCCCTTGTTATCCTAGTCTTGTTGTGATTGTCCTATCTGTGCCACCTGTCGTGTCTTGATTAGTTCCCCCTCGTGGGTTTTGTTTTTCCCCTTTTTGTAAATAAACCCTTCGTGTTGTGATTCCTGTCTGCATTTGAGTTCCTCCTTGCCAAACCCTGACAGAATGAACCGACCCAAAAGGAACTCAGCAGGCAGGAGGTCCTCCGAGCTCCAACACCTGTTGGAGTTTCGTTGTCAATGTTGGATGTCTTCCCCCACCGACAGGAAGGGGGTCACCCTCCCATACTCGCCCGAGGGGGAATGGATCCTCCAAAATTATGCCCGGCTGTGGGAGAGCGTCTCCCAGGAGGAGCCACAGAGGTCCCCTCCACTTACCCAGCTGCCAACGATCCCAGAGGGTCGTGTCCTGGCCGTGGCAACCCTGGGGGATCAGGCAAGTCCCTCCCAAAATCCTGAGGCACCTCCCACTACCTTCAGTCTCCCCAACAAGCGAGGGAGATGGTTTTCATGGGAGTCAACTTCAGAGTCTTCGGCGTCCGAGTCTGCCCTGCCCGAGACCAAACTCCCCCAACCCGCCTCTGACCCAGCTATGGCCTCTGCACCGCGCCCAAGGAGGAAGAGGAAGAAGAAGGGGCCTGCCGGTCCTGTGACCCTGTCTCCTCCTGAGTCGGCGAGGTCTCCTGAGCCAGCAGCGGTGAGCGCTGGCGTGCCCGTGCCAGCAGCGGAGAGCGCTGGCGTGCCCGTGCCAGCAGCGGTGAGCGCTGGCGTGCCCAAGCCAGCAGCGGTGAGCGTGCCCGAGCCAGCAGCGGTGAGCGCTGGCGTGCCCGAGCCGGCAAAGAAGAGAGCTGTATTCAAGTCTGCAGTCGTGAGAGTGGAGGAGAGAGCCGCGGCCGACTCTGCAGCAGAAACTCTTCTACAGTCTGTCTCATCTCGTAAGGAGATGCCCATTATTATTGCCGCTAAGTCTTTGTCTGATTATTTGTCCCGTCTTGTTCAAATTTTAGAAGTCCCCGTCAGTCCTGTCTTGTCCCCTGACCCTGTCCCCAGAAATCCCGAGTGTCCAGCCGTTGTCCCCCCGTGTCCTGTTGTCCCCCCGTGTCCAGTAGATGTGGTCCCCCCGTGTTCAGTAGATGTGGTCCCCCCGTGTCCAGTAGATGTTGTCGCCCCGTGTCCAGTAGATGTTGTCGCCCCGTGTCCAGCTGATGTTGTCGCCCCGTGTCCAGCTGATGTTGTCCCCCCGCGTCCCGTTGATATAGCCGTCCCTCGTCCAGCTGTTGTCGTCCCTCGTCCAGCTGTTGTCGCCCCTCGTCCAGTCAATGTAGCCCCTCGTCCTGTAGAGGTTGCCCCGTGTCCTGTGACCCCTCCTGTCATGTCCTCTGTCAGTTTTCCCGAGACCCCTTCCCACCCCTCACCACCCAGACCTGCCCGGACCCCTCGTCGTCAGCCTTCGGCCCGCCCTCCTAAGACTCCTGCCCCACCCACCCACCCTGGTCTGTCCCCCATGAACTTTGTGGTCCCGCCTCCTCCCCTTCCCTGTTTGTTTTTTTTGATTTGTCACCCCAACCCTGCCATTGTGTATTTTTGTTTACCTTTGTTATTATTTGTCATGTCTTGTTGGTTTGTGTCGGTGTCCCAGTCTGTCATGTCAGTCATGTCCCGTGTTTGATGTTCCCTTGTGTTGTCTCATTCCCTTGCCCCGCCCCCCTTGTTATCCTAGTCTTGTCGTGATTGTCCTATCTTTGCCACCTGTCGTGTCTTGATTAGTTCCCCCTCGTGGGTTTTGTTTTTCCCCTTTTTGTAAATAAACCCTTCGTGTTGTGATTCCTGTCTGCATTTGAGTTCCTCCTTGCCAAACCCTGACAATTGAGTGAAAACGAGCATTTCACCCCCCCTTTAATATTTCGCAAGTTTGTGTTATGTGCATCCCTGTGTGTGTAATAAGCAAAGTCAACGTGCACTGTGGAATGGCCCAGAGGCGAATTTTTCTACCAATGCGCTCTTTAAATAACAAAAGCATATTGCGTCATTGACTTTAGACTTTAGACCAGGTTTGATTTGGTATATGGCGCAGTCTATTTTCAGCTCCTTAAAATAGCAATGTGCCAGCAATGGGCCTGAACACACCTCTTTTTTTAGACCAGCACTCCCTTGGGCACACAAATGGGCGAAATGCATTTGCAAATTAATCGACCTGGCACTGGATGGGAAAATGCTAACAGCGCCGGACTGACACTAGCAAACACACTTGCGCTGCAACTTGCATCGCATTGCGCCGGGTGTATGATAGGGCCCATTGTTTGTTCTGAATTGATCAATTGTTTGGAAAGTGTGCTATTTATTTTTTGTAAGATTCTTTGATTATCAGAAAGTTATAGCTGATTTTAACAAACTATATTTTAGTCTGTCGCTAACCAGTTCATATTATTTTGAAAGATTTAGATAACTGGGAATATATTAGCTTTTTAAATTTTGATTATAATTGGTTTACCATATTTTACCACATTTATACTGTACATGTCTTCCTTTTAATCTAGATTAAATCTAGAATCTAGAACAAAACCATCAGTTGCTTTACTGAAGAGCCAGTCATTACATGCTCTTACACTGTGACCCTCATATTACTATCAATCGCCACAAAGAAATTTCCTTAAAAAATTTACATCATCCATGTACATCTGTTTGGAATGAGGTTGTGATATATGTGTTTTTGTCTACAAAGTCAAATGATGAACTTATTGAGACACCCAAGCGTTATTTTAATTGAAGGGTAGAGTCGTGGCAGCCTGTCCGAGTTTAATGAACAGATTTCTGTTCAGCGTTGTCCATTTCAATCCATGGATCAGCAGCTGACAGTAAAGATGCCTTTCGTTCCTTTAAGGACTGACACCGAGAAAATGAAACAATGTGTGATATGTGCTGTAAATCAGAACACATGCATCAGAGACCAGGGTATACGGTACGTATAGAAAGCAAAACTAAACAATGTTTTATAAGCCTGGCCTTGTCAGTTTTATAAGCCTGGCCTTGAGAATGTAACTAAAACTGATGTCAGCATTAAAAATAAATGCTGGCCTATGATTTAGCATGAAAATAACAAGAGTGAGTCGCAAATTGTATGACTAAAGTAATGAAAAATAGCCTGTGTGTATGTTTGAGTATTTCTGAGCCGATTGATTACGCACAGGCCCATGAATCTAAACTTTTCTGTGAGTTACTTGGGTTGAGAGTAAGTACTTGTCTGTGCCGGGTCTTTATTGATGAGTGAAGGTATATATCTTTCAGGCTGTCATCTCCTGGCCAGTGGAAGAGCTGCTTTCTCTCTCCTCTCTGCCATGGAGCTCATAGTAATAGAGTTCTTATAACAGTTATAGCTTGGCCAGCAATATGTTGTCTATATAACATTGTGAGACTTCTGTTTCATCTCTGTCACCCTGAATCTCAGGGTACATCTATATTAACCTGGATATATTTTAAAGTGGTGTTTCCGTTTTAAAATGCTCTCTGTCCACTTTAGCGTTTTCAAGCATTTTTTCAAACGTTTCTCATCCACACTGAAACAACAGAAAATGCACTTACTGTGCATGTGTAAAACCTCATAAAAGCTCACTGAGATGATACAGATGGAACAGAGGGAAAACATTTTTATGAAATTCTTCTTGCAGAATCATTTTATTGACGCATCCATGCCTCACTCACTCACTATATGTTGATCTAAAATGCAACTGCCCTCATGTTTTGCCACAGGACAGAAATTGTGAGTAAAACTGTAATAGGAATATTGTACAAATGTTTGAGTTTGAAAGTGAATACAGTGGCACATAATCAGGCACAAAACCGTTATAAATAGATATTTCTCGGTACAATATGTCACATGACTTATAAATATTGTAAATATGTAAATATGCATCATTGTTAAATGTAAATTGTTTTTATAAGTCTTTATTTTCAGCATCCACCCTACCACATGAAAATGGCATTTCAAGATGTATCAATTTTGGAAAGCGTTTTCAAAAAGCTCAGTTTTCCATGATAAAAACACCATCTCAGTGTGGACGGAAGGTCAAAAAGAAAAGGACATTTTTTTTTTTTTCAAATGAAAACGAATAAGTGTGGACAAGCCCAGAACCTTTTTTTTTTCTTTCACAGACAGATTTCTCGTTTTGTGACCTTAAAATTATATTATAATATTAAATAAATCACTGTATTATAATATCAGTATATTTGTACACAGAAATGAGTACTTACACAAATATCAATATACATTTCTACTGTTTAGATTTTTAATGTCATTTTCACTTAAAATAAATCTCAAATGTTGATTTGGTGCTCAAGAAACACTTCTTTTGTTAACAGTTATGCTGCTTAATATTTTTGTGGTAACTGTGATTTAAAAAAATATTTTTTCAGATATCATTTTCAACAAAGAGCAACAATTTACTAATACATCTCTCCCCTAAAGGTAACTTGAAATCCAGGTAAATAATTTAAGATTAGTGAAAATGTTGAAAAATATATATATATTTCAAAATTTTAACTAATTTGGAAATAAATACAAATAATTTATTTATAGATGATACAAAAGTTACAAATTTAGATGCTGTGGAAATGACATTTGTTGGTTCAGAATCATTAAGAAAAGAAACAAAACTATTTTAATATCATTTTTCTAACATTTCACAGGGTTAAAGTTATCCATCATTGAAGAAACACTTTCTGCGACGTGAGGAATCCATTTAAAAATTATTCTTTGCTGTGTATGGGAGGTGAGTGTGTTAACATAAGATGTGTGTTATAGCATTTGCAAAGTGTGATATTCCCCCACTCGCTCCTGCGATCACGCCTCCCACCCCTCTGGAAACTTGTTACAGATGTATCCTCAAATCTGTCTTGTCTAGGTCTTGACACCTGCTCACCTCAGAGTGGAAGTCTTGCTCCTTATATTGATGGTTGGAGGGCTGTCTAATAGTGTCTGTCCCACTCTGTGAGATGCTCTCCTCTGTGGCTTGATTGCTTAGCTGTGGGTGCACACCGAAGTCTGTAGAAAATCAATAAAGGGCGAGAGGCCTTGGCTTCCTTTTCTTAATAAAACTTAGATATTATTTGTCACATGGTATGGCATGGATTTTATGACTTAGCCTGCAGTGTTGTTTCTCATAGTAGTGGTTGAAATGAGAGAGCTGTAGAGGGATGTTGCGAACATATCATGTTGCGTTGGCTTATGTCCATCTGCTTCATGAAGGGCTCTGAGCAGAAGCATAGTGACCATTCAAACACAAGTTTCCCCTTCGATTTTTATACCAATCGGATTGTCAAGGCAGCTTCCAAATGTCTGTCTATCTATCTATCTATCTATAGATCTATCTATCTATAGATCTATCTATATATCTATCAAGAGCTAAACATAATGAGAGCACTTCATTGTTTCATTTCACTGTTGAATGGGTGTTATGCTTCAGAAATGCTGCTGGCGAATATCATCATAAATGTATCAATTTACTGCCATGACATTTTAGTCACTCTGCTCCAAAGTTTATCTATGCATAATTGGCTTTTCTATCTACTAAATTAAATTACAATCAGCAATAGGCATCAAATTATGTTAATAGGCCTGCTTTAAGTGGATCATTATCTAATTATTCGCTAGATTCTTTCACTGGGATCTAAATGAATCCCCTCAACCAAAGCAAGAAAATAAATAAATAAATAAACTTTGCACTGAACTGAGAAGTTCAGAGAGCAAGAAGAAATACATTTTATAATACATTTAAAATTATTATACAGCATGTAAATGTAGAGTATGACTAGATACTCTACATATTACAGACTACAATTTACAATACACAGATTTTAAAGGGTGGGTGAATTGCTATTTCATGCACACTGAGTTTTTTACACTGTTAAAGAGTTGGATTCCCATGCTAAACATGGACAAAGTTTCAAAAATTAAGTTGTACATTTGAAGGAGTATTTCTGTTCCAAAAATACTCCTTCCGGTTTGTCACAAGTTTCGGAAAGTTTTTTTCGAGTATGGCTCTGTGTGACGTTAGATGGAGCGGAATTTCCTTATATGGGTCCTGAGGGCGCGTCTGCCGGAAGAGTGCACGCTCCCGTATAGCAGAGCAGAGAGAGGCTGTGCACAGACAATCATTGATCAGAGCGAGAGCGTCGCGAAATGTCACAAAAGGAGTGTTTTTGGTTGCCAGGGCAAGACAACCCTGC
Source organism: Carassius gibelio (assembly GCF_023724105.1). Lineage (NCBI taxonomy): Eukaryota > Metazoa > Chordata > Actinopteri > Cypriniformes > Cyprinidae > Carassius > Carassius gibelio. Next base: position 16,380,051 of record NC_068376.1, read on the forward strand.
ACAGATTACCAAAAGAAAAAAACAGCATTAAGGGACCAGTGGATGGAGTTTATTTTTACAGAGCATCAACGGAGTTGTGCAAGTGTTTGTTCCCTGCATTTCTAAAATGCTTGTTTTACAAACAAAGCCCAGTTTGACGACGGATTTGCGTATTGTTTATTTCTTAAGCATGATGCAATCCCAACGAAAAAGGGTCACGATTGTGTGTTGGAACCGCAGGCGGTGAGTAAAACTGCTTAAAATATCTCTACCTCCTTGTTAGTGCGTCCGCCTCCCATCGGAGACCCGGGTTCGAGCCCCGCTCAGAGCGAGTCGTTGCTGCTGCTGCTCTCGTTCAGTTTCAGCCTTCACAGCTGTCACAGCTTCCAAACGCTCTCAACGCAACTGGCGCTCGTGATTCTTTAGCTCCGCCCACACGTCACGCCTCCAGGCGCTCGTGTTTTTCCGGGAAAAATCGGTACAGACTATCTTTCTCTTATGAATATAATAAAACTAAATACTTTTTGGAGTTATGAAGGATGCAGTACTACTCTATAGGTACTCAAGATTAACAGGATATTGAGTGAAAACGAGCATTTCACCCCCCCTTTAATACTAATACTAATACTAATAGTTATTATTATTGATTTCATAATTTATAAAGTAAACGATGAACAAAACTTTCCACTGGTAGTAAACCACTGTTTTAGGTTTATGTGCAATACAAGAACGCAAAATGAAACTAATTACATGACATACATTTCAAGATCAATTTTTTGCAGCTAATTTTCTTGTCAAAGCCCAACATGAGAATTTTTGTACTCACAGTTATTCAAACTTTTGTCTGCCTCTCAGTAACATGGTACTGTAACCGTGATACACACTAAATGTAAGCTTACACTGGGTTAGGTTCGGAAGGAGCTAAGTGATATAAACTGTACCCATAAAAGGAAATATCAGACCAGGTAAGTAGTAACCAGTAACTTTTACTCACATTAATTTTGCAAATAGCAGTTGAAACACAATTGCATAACATTTATATGGAAAAAATAAAAAAAATAAAATGGGCCCTTTAAAATAAATGAGTCTCTGATTTTGTCCTTTTGTAGTTGTTAAAGTCTGTTTTGTGATCACTTTCTGTATTAATCAATCCTGTCAATAGTTCGATGTCAAAAGTGTGTCACCAGTTCTGTGACAGTTCCTCCTTTTAAAAGGAAGTTTGCACTTGGATGAAAGTGGGTACCAGCTCAGGCGACTGATACTTTCCTACCACCAGGGGAAACGTTCGATGAGTTGGTCTGCATCTCTTCACGATCACACTGGGAGGCTCGCCATCGATAGAGAAGTAGTTTTCACTCTGTTCATAAGACCTGACCTGTTTATTTCAAACAGGAAATTTAAAATAATGTTCTATATATGTTGTACAACAGTCATACTAAAGCATAACAACCATGTAACATTAAGAATCACATGCTGCATAATACTAAATGATTACATGTTCAGGCCTATTTATCACACTTTAGTTCAACTTCAAATCTCAACTCAATTTCTAGAATATAACATACACAACCGTATACTTAATTAATAACAGCTGATAATAAATCAACAAAAATGGCATACTCTTATATCCCCGGGTTAGAGAAAAACTGTAAACAATACAGGCTCTATATAAATAAAGTTGCAACACATAGCTGTAGTTGCAATATTAATACTGTAATTTGAGTACCCTTTTTAAAACAAAATGTTTTATCTACTCAAAGCAGAATTTAAACATTAAAGTTTAACATTTCCACTCACAAAATTAAAATCAAATCATCATAGAAACCATATAGTATTTTTTTTTATAACATTTCCTTCAATAGAAATGCTGTGTAATTCACTCAGCTATTCCTTAAAACAAAACAAATGAACAAAAAAAAAAACAGCTGTGATCAGGTAACTTAAATATCAGCTTACTATTTCTGTACTCTTTGTTAGCTTTGTATCACAGTTAGCAAGCAATATTAACATCATGCAGTTCACTAGCTTACCGAGACAAATACTGGTGAAAAACGGAGTTTTCAAAACTCTCGTTTGCTCCTCCTTATTCTGTCTTCTGTGTTGGTTCTTTAGCTTGCTAATACACTCACTTTTATCACTCTGTTAACTTTATATATGTCAATTTCCTCTCGTTTCCCATCGCCATCAATCGTGTTCGTCTTCTCTCTTTCTCTCACATACTCGCGCGCATGGTTGAATCACGCAATTTGCCTCGTGTCCTGTCAATCATGTTCAGCTAGGGGAGGACTATCACTCCTGATTGGCTGATTTCTTCCTAAGGGATATTACACTATTTGGCTGTTTTTTTTTTTAAAGGGATATTAATCTATTTTGGCAGATTTTTTTTCTAAAGAGATATTACACTATTTTAATACAATTTTAAAGTAATTTTAACCCTGTATTGCCACTGGGTTACACACTCCCCTCCTTAACTGACATGAGTCCCTTCATGTTCTCTTTTTCTAATGATTACTTTCAAACGTTTCAACTAAAGCTCGATTAAATCCCTCTAGAATGGTCTGAGCAAAAGAAATCAAGGGACTGCCAAGTTGAGGGTAAGTAAATTTCCTAGGTGCACTTCTGGAACGTTCTGACCTACGTGGAGGTTCACTGGTTATCTCATTGATGTCATTGTCAGTTTCAACAGTAGAACTTGGGTCACTGGTTATATCTGTTTGAGGGCTATTCTTCTGAGACTGACATTGTGAATCCTCTCTTCCCATTGCAAGTTGCTCATGTAGGTACTCCTCTAGATGTTGTAATGATAGTTCTTTTTCCATTTGGGATGTGTTGATCTCATTTACTCTCTCTGTTTCCATATCTCCATCCATTTTTTCAGTTCTTTCCTCAGGTTCAACTGTAAAAGGTAAGTTCTCTTCAGGTTCAACTGCAACAGGTAAGTTTTCCTCAGGCTCCAAATACATGGAACTTCTCTCCACAGAATTAGGACCGTTTCCAGCAGGGGACACATCAGGTATGGTTCCAGGTAAGCTTTGTTGTTCAATGCCATGTAGGGTTTCAGAATCAACAGGTAAGTATTCAGCTCCAGCCCGTGTGCTTCTTCTGCAAGCTGCCTCACCATTTTCCTTAGGCATATCCATGACTTTAAACAGTGTTGTCTCTACCTCAGAAACTTTCATGGGGTAAAATTGAGGATCCATATCATCATCATCCTCTGAACAGGTAAGTTGTTCACTTGGTTGGGAAAATGTCTGCTTGGTTCTGAGTCTACGTGCGGGTTTTGGCTCGACAACTTCTTCCTTTTCTTCAGAAAGGAAACCACAAGGTAGGAGCAGATCACGATGTAATGTGCGAGTTGGCCCATCCTGACCTTCAGGACACACCACATAGACGGGTAAGTCTCCTGCTCTCTTTTGCACAATATAGACTTTTGACTCCCATCGGTCAGCCAGTTTGTGCTTTTGGCGAAGTCGAAGATTTCGCACAAGAACTCGGTCTCCTGCCTCAAGTGTGGATTCTCTTACTCGCACATCAAACCTCTTTTTGTTCTTATTAGCCACTTTTTCCGCATTTTTAGTTGCAAGCCTATAGCTTTCCCTCAATTGATACTTGAGATTTTTCACATACTGGGAATGTGAAGTAGATGAACTGTCTTTGACTGGTAACCCAAATGCGATGTCTATGGGTAATCTGGGCTGCCGCCCAAACATCAATTCATAAGGTGAAAACCCTGTGGCATCGTTTCTCGTGCAATTGTATGCATGAGTGAGTGGTTTGACATGCTCACGCCACTTTGTCTTCTCCTTTTCCTGCAAGGTTCCCAGCATGCTCAGTAATGTGCGATTAAATCGCTCCACTGGATTTCCTCTGGGATGATATGGACTTGTCCTCACTTTACGGATGCCGGCCAAAACACAGAGCTCTTTGATGGTTCGAGACTCAAAATCGCGCCCCTGATCACTATGGAGACGTTCTGGGAACCCATAGTGACTGAGGAACTGCTCCCATAGACATTTGGCAACTGTGCTGGCCTTTTGATCTCTCGTTGGAATGGCTACTGCATACCGTGTAAAGTGATCGGTGATGACCAGGATATCTTTGGTGTTATGACTATCCGGTTCCAAAGACAAAAAGTCCATACAAACCAGTTCCATTGGCCTGCTGGTGTGGATATTGACCAGAGGTGCAGCTTTCTCTGGCTGACTTTTCCTCTTGACACATCTCTCACAGTTCTTGATCTTTGTCTCAATATCAGAAGCCATTTTTGGCCAATAAAACCTTGACCTAACCAGCTCAAGAGTACGTTCAATACCCATATGTCCCATCTGGTTATGCAGACTGGTAAGTACTGATGACCTTAACACATGTGGCAGAACAAGTTGGAAAACTGGTCTATTGTCACACTGTCGTCTCCTGTACAATAGGTCATCCTTCAATTCAAGGCAACTCCTCTCCCTGAGCATCAGCTGAAACTCTGGTGACTCAGTCTTGCAACTGGTAGGTACATGTTCTTGGGACTGAATACATTCTATGATGTTTCTGATAACTGGGTCTGCTCTTTGTAGTTTTGCAAGATCATCTGTGCTGTACTTTGGAACTGTAAGAAGACTTGGGAATCCTTCCTCCTCAAACTCAGTAGGGACGGCCTCTGGATGTATAGCTAGAGACTCTACTAAGCAAGGATTAGTGAAGTCTTCCCCGCCACAACCAAGAATATGGCACTCACAGGCCGCCTTAACTGTTTCGTTGCAGCAGAAATCATTTCTCTCAGGATTTAGATGGTGAGAAGTGAACTCATGTATCCTCTGACTTTCGCCCTGAGACTTGTTGTCATTTATTAAATCACCATGAGGCCTCCTTGACAACCCGTCAGCATCCTGGTTCTGCTTGCCTGCCCGATATGTGATGTCAAACGTAAAAGTGGACAGTGAAGCTAGCCAACGATAGCTAGTGGCATCTAGTTTAGCAGTGGTAAGTATATACCTCAGCGGATTATTGTCAGTGACAACTTGGAAGTAGTTACCATACAAGTAGTCGTGGAATTTTTCAGTGATAGCCCACTTTAAGGCTAAAAATTCCAACTTATGCGCTGGGTATCTTGCCTCACTGCGTGATAATCCTCTACTGGCATAGGCAATGACACGACTCTGTCCATCCTGTTCCTGATACAATGCCGCTCCAAGTCCAGTTGTACTGGCATCTGTGTGAAGGGTATATGGTAATTTAGGATTTGCAAATCCTAACACAGGGGACGATGTGAGCTTGTCTATGATGTTCTCGAAAGCCTGCTGACAAGCAGAGGTCCATCTTTCCGCAAAAGGCTCCTTGGGGTGAAAGTATTTGCCAGGTGGTTGGGTTGGCTTGTTTCTTCTTTGAGTTGGTGGATAACCAGCAGTCAGGTTGGTCAAAGGCTTTACAATCTTGGCATAATCTTGTACAAATCTCCGATAGTAACCAGAGAAACCCAGGAAGGATTTTAATTCTTTCAGGGTCTGAGGTCTTGGCCAGGTCTTGAGTGCTTTAACCTTTTCTGGATCCGTCTCAACTCCGTTCCTTGATACAATGTGCCCTAAGTAACGTACTGATGTTTGAAAGAAACAGCACTTTTCTGGTGATAGCTTAAGGCCACTATCTCTTAGTCGGTTCAAGACACTGATCAGTCGTTTTTCATGTTCTTCCAAAGACTTTGAGAAAACAATCAAGTCATCAAGGAAAACGAGCACTTCCCTCAGATGCATATCACCCATGCACTTCTCCATCAACCGCTGGAATGTGGAGGGTGCATTCGTTATCCCTTGTGGCATGCGGTTCCATTCCCAAAACCCTAGAGGGCAGACAAAGGCAGTTTTTTGTTTGTCACTTTCCTCCATCTCGATCTGATAGTATCCAGATTTTAGATCCATTACAGAAAACCATTGAGACCCACTGAGTGCAGAAAACGACTCCTCTAAATTAGGTAGAGCATATGCGTCCCTGATAGTTTGGAGGTTTAGCTTTCTGTAGTCTACACACAGTCTAATATCACCATTCTTCTTTTTGACGACTACAATTGGTGATGAAAAGGGGGACTCAGATTCCCTGATAACTCCAGCATCAAGAAGGGTTTTGAGATGGCGGCGCACTGCTTCGAAATCTTGTGGATGTATTGGACGAGGTCGCTGTTTGAATGGAGTTTCATCTTTCAGACGAATGTGATGTTTTACTTTTTTTGTGTGACCGAAGTCAAGGTCATGATGAGCGAAAACATCAGTGTAGTTATTTAGCTTCTCGATTATTCTTGTCTTCCACTCCTCAGAAAGTGGTGAATCGCCAAAGTCAAACTCCAGTTTTTTCTCTTGTCGACTAGAGGTGGTTGCATCTTGCTGATTATCAGAAAGAAATGATTCTTCATCTGGGTTAGTAGGTTTTTCAAAAGGATGAGTATCTTGCAAAATGTCTTGAACTACTGATAGCTCAGCAATGATACAGTTAGTTGGTAGTGTTATATCATGTTCTGTTTCATTTCTCAGTATTACAGGTACCTTGTAAGGATGTTGAGTTGGCATGGTGATAAGACAACAGTCTGTGAAGATTCCACCAGGTAAGGATGACATCGATGGAGGCTCCAACAACACAACTGACTCATTGGTAACGGTTCTTGCACCAGCAACTCCTTGTAGTATGACCTTCTCACCAGCAGGGATTGTGGCAGGTGTACTGCCTCTGATTTTTACTAGTCCAAGTCTACCACCGAAGCGTTGCTGGTATCGTAGCTGCAGGGTTCTGAGTACTTGGGCATAACCACAAAATGTTGTAGACCTGAGAGTGTTGTCATCACAGTACTCTTCATAAAGAGGGTCCAGAGTGTTCGTGCCAATGAGTACTGGTATACTGCTGTTTGAGCGAGTGTCTGGTACTATCAAAGCTAGAGTTTCTACTTCTGGTTCTGAAATGATAAACTCTTTAGGAAACTTCAGACTTATCGCCACATATCCAGCGTAAGGGACAGGTTCACCATTAGCTCCCTCAACCTCTAATATGTCACTCACAGGTTTGATTATGTACTCTGACAGATGGTCATTGTAGAACGACTGAGATATGGTGGTAACCTGCGAACCTGTATCGAGTAAGCAGTTGCACCCGACTCCACCAACTTCAACATTAGCTGTGCTCTTTCGTCCAACAAGTCCTTTTGGGACACTCCTGGCTTGTTTTACTTTCTGTTCTTTCAATATTGCTTTGGTCTTAATCTTTTGTTGAGGACTTTTCTGTTTTTCGGTTCCTGATCGTCCTTCCACAGGAACCGCTTCTAGTTTAAAGTGGAGGGGTTGCTTGATGCAGTCTTCTCATCCCAAGCCTGTTGCTTTTCTTTTAGCTCTTTTCTTTTAGCATCAACCAGCACAGGATTAGCAGGGTTACTGCAGCTGCTAATTATGTGACCATCTTCCCCACATTTAAAACAGTACCAAGGCCGTGGTCTCCTAGTGGTCACAAACTGAGCTGAGGACTGCTTCTGAGACACAGGTTGGCTCTCTTTTGGCTTAGCCCTCTGAGCATTAGGCACTTTATTTCTCACTGCTTTATCTCCCTTGGAAACTGTGAAAGCAGCAATCTGAGCTTGGAGGTCTGCTATCTGTTTTTGAATCTGTTTCATGGTTGAAGGTATACTGTTATCTTGGATTTTCATGTCATAATCAGGGATTCCATCGACACACACAGCTTGTGCATTAGACTGGGCTTTTGTTTTTGTGAATCCAAGGTGCTGCTTCATTCGAGTTGCCTTGGCGGCTCGCTTATCCTCTTCAGTTCGCAACAACATCAAAAACTCTGAGAAGGTGGGTGGTTTATTTTGTCTCTGTTCCAGCTGGAGAGTTGCGATCACTGTATTATCCCAACACCCTCTACAGAACTGTTTGAGAAGCTGTCTGTCTGCATCACTGGCACTTACAGCCCTCCTTTTCACAACGGCACTCAAGGATGACTGCAGTCTATGAAGGTAGGTAGATGGTTTCTCACCTGAATTCTGGTGAGTGTTAAGAAATTTTGCAAATAACTCATCACCATCCTCTACAGTTGCATATGCAGAATCAAGCAAACTCAGGTAATCTTGTGGAGTAGCATGACGATCTAAAGGCTTCACTACATTAGCAGCAGGGGGTAAAAGGCTATCAACAATTCTTCTCACCAACTGTGTATGAGAAACAGTGGGATCAGTCAAGTAGAAATCAACACTGGTTCGCCAGGTTTCATAATCCACCTCATAGTTCGGGCAAGGGACTTTTCCTGAGAAAATCCTAAATTTTGCAGGTGAGTGCAATTGAGATGAAATTTCTGCACTTTTCACAATGTGTTCCACCACTACCCGCTGAACTTCAGGTGTGCGAAGGTGATCAGGAGATAAGGTAAAGTTAGGCATGGGATCCCTCATAACAGATGGAGTGAATGTTGCTGCTGGTTCAATGTAAGACTGTCTTTCACCAGCAGTTTGACTTAATTCACCAGTGTAGTGAGGGTTAAATGGAGTTTCAGTGGAGTTATGTTGTTGTCCCAGTTGAGCTGGTGTGGGTCTGGGCTGAGCTTGAGTCATAGGTAAGATGGGCTCTATCCTTTCACTCACTGACGGAGTTGGCTCATGAACTGTCTCTACTTCTTCCACTGGGGCCTGTGCTCCAATAGTTTCTGTAATCCTTGTCAACTCCCCTCGCAACATGTCCTCAAATGACACACCACTTAATCTGGCTATGTTTCTAAGTCCAGACAGAAAAGTGTGAGTGACTTCAGTGCCTAGTTTGCTGCTGTGAACACTAGCTAGTGTTTTTACATGGTGTATGACATTGGAGTCCTCAGAACTGGGTCTATCTAGCGGCAATATAGTTTCAAGTGACTGCAGTGTTGCCCCTGATTTAAACTCAATGATGGCTTGTTTGTGATATTCAGACTCAGGATTCTCAATCTTAAAGGTTCTACTGATTGACCCCCATTGCTTCAAGTAATCGAAAATCTCCTCATCTACAGGGGTATAGGATAACCCACTTACTATGACTGAATTTGGTACTTTGATATTTTCGTTCTCAACAATCTCCATTTTACAGGTGTAACACTCAACCCTGAAATTTTCAAACTTTTAACAAAAAAAAAAAATGCAAATCAAAGTGTTATTCTAACTAGCTTTCCTGACTGGCAACAGTCTACTCACAAAGCTCCTTGGCTGGCTCGCCAAGTTTATGTAACCGTGATACACACTAAATGTAAGCTTACACTGGGTTAGGTTCGGAAGGAGCTAAGTGATATAAACTGTACCCATAAAAGGAAATATCAGACCAGGTAAGTAGTAACCAGTAACTTTTACTCACATTAATTTTGCAAATAGCAGTTGAAACACAATTGCATAACATTTATATGGAAAAAATAAAAAAAATAAAATGGGCCCTTTAAAATAAATGAGTCTCTGATTTTGTCCTTTTGTAGTTGTTAAAGTCTGTTTTGTGATCACTTTCTGTATTAATCAATCCTGTCAATAGTTCGATGTCAAAAGTGTGTGTCACCAGTTCTGTGACAGTTCCTCCTTTTAAAAGGAAGTTTGCACTTGGATGAAAGTGGGTACCAGCTCAGGCGACTGATACTTTCCTACCACCAGGGGAAACGTTCGATGAGTTGGTCTGCATCTCTTCACGATCACACTGGGAGGCTCGCCATCGATAGAGAAGTAGTTTTCACTCTGTTCATAAGACCTGACCTGTTTATTTCAAACAGGAAATTTAAAATAATGTTCTATATATGTTGTACAACAGTCATACTAAAGCATAACAACCATGTAACATTAAGAATCACATGCTGCATAATACTAAATGATTACATGTTCAGGCCTATTTATCACACTTTAGTTCAACTTCAAATCTCAACTCAATTTCTAGAATATAACATACACAACCGTATACTTAATTAATAACAGCTGATAATAAATCAACAAAAATGGCATACTCTTATATCCCCGGGTTAGAGAAAAACTGTAAACAATACAGGCTCTATATAAATAAAGTTGCAACACATAGCTGTAGTTGCAATATTAATACTGTAATTTGAGTACCCTTTTTAAAACAAAATGTTTTATCTACTCAAAGCAGAATTTAAACATTAAAGTTTAACATTTCCACTCACAAAATTAAAATCAAATCATCATAGAAACCATATAGTATTTTTTTTTATAACATTTCCTTCAATAGAAATGCTGTGTAATTCACTCAGCTATTCCTTAAAACAAAACAAATGAACAAAAAAAAACAGCTGTGATCAGGTAACTTAAATATCAGCTTACTATTTCTGTACTCTTTGTTAGCTTTGTATCACAGTTAGCAAGCAATATTAACATCATGCAGTTCACTAGCTTACCGAGACAAATACTGGTGAAAAACGGAGTTTTCAAAACTCTCGTTTGCTCCTCCTTATTCTGTCTTCTGTGTTGGTTCTTTAGCTTGCTAATACACTCACTTTTATCACTCTGTTAACTTTATATATGTCAATTTCCTCTCGTTTCCCATCGCCATCAATCGTGTTCGTCTTCTCTCTTTCTCTCACATACTCGCGCGCATGGTTGAATCACGCAATTTGCCTCGTGTCCTGTCAATCATGTTCAGCTAGGGGAGGACTATCACTCCTGATTGGCTGATTTCTTCCTAAGGGATATTACACTATTTGGCTGTTTTTTTTTTTAAAGGGATATTAATCTATTTTGGCAGATTTTTTTTCTAAAGAGATATTACACTATTTTAATACAATTTTAAAGTAATTTTAACCCTGTATTGCCACTGGGTTACAGTACCCTTGATGAAATTAAATCATATAAATACACCTGAGCATTGTGATTTTTCCTATATGTATCTGCGAGGGTCTACTCCTTGGAGTGCGTCACAGTTTTTTATTCAGCTCAGGGATGTAGCATTACGCATGTAGGCATGTAACACAATGAAACACACACTACAGGGGCCGTTATATATGGTGCAGCAATGTACCCGGAGAAAACTCTTTCCTTGAGAAAGGCCATGCTTATATTTGCCGAGCTTTATAGCACTCACGGGTGAAAAGAACACTAGACTTATCACATATATTCATGTCAAATCAGGAGGAATAACTTTGGAAAGAATTTCAAAGGAAAGAGGTATTTCCTTGCAGCAATCTCATGTGCGATGCATAATACCTTTGCATAAAGAACAGAACCTATATGCTCAAACACCGGAGTTTTTGTTAGACTTCCCTTTTTTTATTAAACGCCTCTGGCTGTAAGGGCAAGGGAGTCTCTCCATTTATCCATTTCCTGCCACTGGTTGCCAGGTTTGGTAGTGAGGCGCAGGAATCCATGGGGAAATTAATGGGTGAGGAGTACTCTGAAGTGTAATGAAGTAAGAGGGAACAGGCAACATGGATTGAGAGATTAAACGTGTACCACAGGGCCAGCTGTGAATGACAGAGAGTGTTCAACATGTTCCTCTGAAGTATCAGGCCACACGAGGAAGACTTTTGTGTGTATGTGAGTGTGTCTAATAATTTCTTAAAGTCACATATGTACTGTTGTTTTGTTTTATTGATAAGTACCATCTCCTATAACAAATGTGAGATTTAGCTGCAATGAAAGTTAATGTAATTAAAAAAAAAAAAAATATTAATGTAATACTGGGACTCCACAAGAAAAATAAATAAATAAATAAGGTATTTATTTATTTATTTGGTCACATTATGCACTACTCAAAACTGCATTATTTTTTATCCTCAAGGGTTTGTGCACTGTAAAAATGATTTTCAGACTGCTTTGTTTTGAACTCTCTCTCACAACAGATACGGAAGAGAAGACAATGCTGAATAAAGTCATTGTTTTTGCTATTTTTGGACCAAAAAAATGTATTTTCGATGCTTCAAAAAATTCTAACTGACCCTCTGATGTCACATGGACTACTTTGATGATGTTTTTCTTACCTTTCTGGACATGGACAGTATACCATACACACAGTTTCAATGGAGGGACTGAGAGCTCTCAGACTAAATCTAAAATATCTTAAAATGTGTTCCAAAGATAAGCGGGTTTGGAACAACATGAGGGTAAGTTATTCATTACTAGTTTTGCTATCTGGGTGAACTAACCCTTTAATTGCTCATCTCTAGCTAAATAAATAATTATATACATTTTTTAAGGAATGTTAGGATATAATTATGTATGGATAATATAATTTATTAAATAATTATATAAACAATTCTGGATTCTAATATACTTAAACATGACTAAACAAACTAAAAATAAATAAATAAATATGACACTTTAATTACTTATTGACAAGTTCACTTCTTAAAAGGAAGTTTGTCATTGTGACATTGAGAAATACTCTATAAGTGTTTGATGGAGTAGTGGAGTAGTTTAAAAGAGAGAAATATGATCTTGACAAAGGTGGACCCAAATTCACGACTTAATACATTAAATCAACTAATACATCAACTAACATCTAACAATATACTGAATAAAATGATTTAAAAAAAGATCCTATCATTTGGAAGACAGGGCAAAGAAGCATCCTCATAAAGAAGAAAAAAGTGTTGGTCTATGAAAAGATGTTTAATCAATTAATTGTTACTGAAATCAAAGCAAGCCTTAAATCAAAATGTACTTTTACATTCACTCAAGACATTTACTCAAGTTTTTACTTAATGTTTAATGAGCACCAATTTATTTATTTTTGCAATGGACACTGAGATTGACGTCAGACCAAATGTGACTTAATTAACAGCAATGGTCTATATAAAGCCCCCACCAGCTTTCACCTTTGACCTGTTAACATGCTGAAATCACTGGTTTAGGGGGTGAGCGGCTAGGCACTGAGGAGGACATCACAGTCAAAATAGAGAATCATTTTACTAATTGATTTATCATTCCTGACAAATTGATAAAGGAGTGCTGAAGTTCTGTCCTGGAGATTTACATTTATTCATTTAGCAGATGCCAATATTCAAAGCTAGTTACAACAAAGGAATACTACTACAAAGTATTTCATCATATAGGGAGACAGAAACACGAGATAAAACTCAATGCAAAGTTTCAGAATTGCTAAGAAAAGTATGAAAGATTAAGGTGAGTCACTGTGAGACAACAAAATAATATATATATTTTTTAGTATTATTATTATTTTACATTTAATTGGTTTAGAAAGTGTAATTTATTTAATCTCTGGTATTAAGTCAAATCAAGACAAATCACCTTTATTTATACAGGGCTTTATACAATACAGATTGTATCAAAGTAGCTTTACAGTATCAAACAGGAAAATAGTGTCGATAATGCAAAAGGACAATTAGTAAACATTATTTTTTTTTTTTCAATTAAAGTCAGTTCATTATTTGATTCAGTAATTAAACAACAGTTTTAGGCTTTATGTGCAGTATAGGTGTAGTCACAATTACTGTTGTACAGCAAAGTTTTGTGGGCAAAATTCAGTCAATAGGAATCCATTCGTAAAGCTTGGTTTAGAAGTGGCAAAGTGCAAGAAAAGTGTATGTGTAAGGATCCTATTATACTCTTTTACAAGCTCTTTTACAAAGTTTTGATTTTGTTTTGGAGGTGTACCTACTAGAACAGGCTCTCATACTAGTTTGTTAAAAAAAAAAAAAAAAAAAAAAAAAAAAAAACATTATTTTTCACATATTTTACATTATTACAACACTTCTCTCCCCAGTCTGGCATGAACAGCTTGGATAGTTCCTGAATCAAATAAATACCCACCTCTGAAATATGAAACATGCTGTGATTTGGTTAGCTGGGCCAGTGTGTGTTGTGATTGGGTCCACTCGTCACCTGGTCGGGAAATGTCATGTCCCTTACCATAGCCGCCTGAGCTAAATACTGCATAGAAATATAATCAATTTAAGTGCGATTTAAACCTGGATGATTGTAACCAAGTTTGTCTGGAAAGCTAGTGTGTCTCTGGCATAGTGTTAACACTTGTTGCCTTCTCTAGTGCAGTTAAAGTAGGTCTCAACCCATTCGTCGGTATTTGTGATGTCACAAATCCCTGAAAAAATGCTTTGTATTCCAATCAAGTAATTCATTGTAGTTTTTGAAAAGTGATTTCTGGTAAATAAAATATCTCCTTTTTTTGCTCAAACAGCAACATTACAGACTGACTGAAGTTGAAAAAGCATAATAGGACCCTTATAAAATAAATCTGCAGAGTAGATCTCCAGGAGCAGGACTCCAATGGCTCCATTATCTGCCGTGAAAGCCAGAGTCCACTTCTGAAAATGACTCATTAAGATTTTGATCAATCTTGTATTTCTCTTCGCGGCACAGTAAGGAAATGCCATCAAGAAATTGCATTTCCCAATGAAATTAGGCGTCCAGCCGGCCCATCCAATCCCATGTGTTTCTTTTGAGACATTAAGATCTGATATGATTTTGGGCTGAAAACCTTTTTTTTTTTTTTTTTTTAACCCTTTTCTAAATGAAGCAATTGAATTTCCTTGATGGTCTCAGGGAGCACTTAGCTTAAGAGAATACACTTCCAAATCAAAAAGCTTTCAATCATCTCAAATCGCATTTGGATGAGATACGCTCCCAAGTGTAGCATCTCGTTGGATGCGATTGAACGTTTGAGTGGCTTGCGCACACATCGGACATGTTAGGAAACATTAGGTTTGACTTTCTGCAAGGTCTGCCAATTGCCAGTGACATCTTGGCTGTTTGAGGTAAGGATGGCGTGTCAAACACGGGATGGGGCAGGAGGAGAGGACGAGGGGAGAGCAGGACAAATCGCTTTTCATTACCACACTGCTCTGAATCATTACAAATGGACTTGACAGGCAAGATAGAGCACTGAATAAGATACACATTTAAAGATTTAGCAAACAATGTAGTTGCTCCTCACTGTATTTGAAATATTATAATATTATAATCCACTCATCCTCAGGCCATCCAAGATGTAGTTGTAGATTTGTTTATTCATCAGGACAGATCTGAAGAAATGTAGCATTACAAAATTTCCTCACCAATGGATCTCCTGCAGGGAATGGGTGCCATCAGAATGAGAGTTCAAACAGCTGATAAAATTATCACAATAATCCACAAGAAATCTCTAGGTCATTAATTAGCATCTTGTGAAGTGAAATTCTGCATGTTTGTAAAAAACATACCCATCAAGACTTTAAACTTCAAACCCTTGCTTCTGGCCAAAACCACTCCATAATCAATAATAACACTTCCGAAAGTGAAAATGCCCATCCCTGATTTGTGCAATATTATGGCTAGAGGACTCTTTTAAAGGGGTCATCGGATGCCCAATCTCCACAAGTTGATATTGATTCTTTAGGGTCTTAATGAAAAATCTGTAACATAGTTTGGTTAAAATTTCTCACTGATAGTGTAAAAAACACCTTTTTTACACTGTCAAAAACAGCTCTTTTCAGAGCAAGCCGTTTTGTAGCATTTTCCTTTAAATGTTAATTAGCTCTGCTGACCCCGCCCCTCTGTTTTGATCCGCTCTCAGAGAGACCGTATACTTTAGCCACATTCATCATGAAACTTGCTAATCAGCACATTATTAGGAAATGCGAATTGCAAAGATTCATAAAAAAAAAAAACCTTGTACTCACTTTTTCTGTTGGTGAAGCTGGATCACGAATGATTTGCACAAACATAGACAGTTAGGTAGATCAGGGGTGCATTCCCATCAAAATGGCAGTGAAACAATAGCGGACTGATGACAGCTCACTCAGGGCGGGTCTAACGTAAAACGCCAGTCAATCAAACTATTGTGGGAGGGGCCTATCTGTGTGACATCAGACAGACAGGCATCTGAGATCGGCTCGATTTGAGAAAGGGGAAATTATTTAATGAAATAAAATAAAAAAAAAATAAAAAAAAACACTGTGTGGATTTTTATCATTATAGGGTGGTTGTGTACACACACTGCCAAAACACATTTCAGTTCAAACAACTTGTAAAGGTGCATGTAGTATCCGATGACCTCTTTAAAAAAATCAAAATGATGGATTTGTTTACAAACACACAGCTTTTCACTTCACAAGTCAATTTGAGTCATTACGGTTAATTGTGGATTATTGTGATTGTTTTTTGTTTTTTTTATCTGTTGTTTGAGCTCTCATTTTGATGGCACCCATGCATTCACTGCAGATGATCCATTTGTAAGCACGTAATGTAATACTAAATTTCTCCAAATCTATTCCCATGAAGACCAAACTAATCTTGGATGGCCTGAGGTTGAGTACATTTCCAGCAAATCTTCATTTTTGGATAAGCCAATCTTTTAAACACATATGACTTGTGTTTATTGTGTCAGAGAATGGTTTATGCTCGGACATGCTGGTCTCAAGTGCCAAAACCTTTTTAGCAGGTTCAACACTTATCATTGTGTTTACAGCTACTGATATCAAATTAAAAATCACACAAGAGGAAATTATTGCTTTGATGTGGTGGCTGTCAAAATGTAATTGCTCGTTTGAGAACATGAGGTAAGAGAATAGTGTTATAATCACGTTTATATGAATAATTTAGCTCATAGACGCGCAGATATATATATAAAAACAAGGCTACAAATAAATAATGGCTGTTGCTGAGGGCAGTTTTATCTGACAGGTGCCAGACTTGGCATTTAATGCACAGGGATTGAAGAGCAGGGCAATCCAGGATGATTCAGGCTGAGAGAAGCATAATACAATTCTCTTGTGCTACTAATAGGAGACAGATCTCCTTTTCATGCCAAAGCATCATATCTCTAATGCTCATGTGAGGAAAACATATGCTAATGGAACCCAATCCCTATCCCCTCATATTTATACTATAATGACTTTAAATGTGTGCGTTAGAATGAAATAAAGAATAAATCCAATGGGAAGGAAAAGCAGCTGAGGCCAGGGCTGGTCTTGACAGCCACATTGAGAATGATTTGAATGGGGAAGAGTTGAGCTGTTATCACTTTTAGACTATGTGCTAGCTCAGTTTAAATTAGGTTTGGATTTAGAAACATCAAGTGTAGGCCCTGTCTAGTGTACTTCTAGTGTGTCCACTTCAACCTCAAGTGTTTGAGATGATAAGTGTCCAAGCCTGTAGTACGTTAAAGACTACTGAATGTAGGAGGGAAGAGGGTCTAGTGACCTGCTTTCATGTTTCATCTATGAAATAATACAGATGCGACAGGAAATAAGACCACACAAAGGCAATAAATAGCCAGATGTGCCTTCACTTTGTGATGTGATATTAAGAGATACAATTTTGAAGTCAATGGTGTTTTAATGGATTTAATTTGAATATTTTCAGTTTACAGTGATAGTTGATGCCAATCAGATTAGAGCTTGGCAGATCCAAAAAGTACTTTTTAGTTTTCAGAGAACTGCAGTCCATCAGTGTACTCGCTATGGGTGGTCTGTGTGTGCCCTCTGAGTCTGAGACTGCATTACTTTTACTAAGCTTGAAAATATTGTTTTTCTCTCTGTATTGTCTTCAGTATCATCTGTCCAACATGAAAACGAAGTTCCATATCTGGCTGTCTCTACCAATGACAGTCTGAAAACATCTACTGCAGGGAGCCATGTAGTATACCTATGGGTTTGCAATAGAGGCCACCAATATGAAATACCACTCCTATAGCCCGACAGGAGGTGCAATGTAATTGTGCCTTTTCATACCCTGAAAGTGCATGGCACAGCTTTGGCTTGCTACTCTCAATGGATTTTTCATTTGCTGGTATTTGGGCGACAAGGCCACTCAAGATAGATTTTACCTCATCCCTCTAACCATTTGTACAGCATGACTTTGATGAAAGTGCAAGAAAAACCACCAGCAGTGAAACCTCCACTGTGTTTAGCTAAAGGGGCAGATTGTGAGAGCAAAGAAAACTTTCATTCTTGTGTTTATGTTATGTTATGTATATCTTATATATCTATCTTTATTTATGTATGTTAATACAAAGTACAAACTACTTTATAATTCATTATGAAAAACAGGTAAAAGTCCTTCTGTGAACCATAACATTTGATACATTTTTATTTCCTTCCAGTTTTGTAGTTTATTATGTTTTGGGATGTTTTATGTTATTAAGTTACTGTTTATGACATTATTTTAATGTCATGTTTTATTATGGTGGTTACAGTAAAGTTTAATATACATACTGTATATGTTTTTTTTTTTTTTTTTTCTTCTATAAAACCTGTTTCTGTTATTCGGGCATAAAATACATGCTCTGTTAGTTGGCTTTTGAGTGCAGTCCATTATATTCAATTATATTTTTGTTCTTTTATTCATTTATTTAAAGGAAATTGTGGAAGTCTTAGATGCATAAACATATTTCACAATTATGGGAGTCATATTAATTAGGAAGAGTATGGAGGCATCGAAGAAAAAAACATTGCTTTTCAGATGAAATGCTTTTCATATACGTCAGCTTTTATTAACTAATCCTCCAGTGGTTCAGTGGGTAAGCTTCAAAAATCAAGTATAACTGCTCACGTTCATCGGTTCAGTTTTCCCTCATCATCTCCTCAACATATTGGCAAAATATCTTAAAAAGTAATCCTAGATTTCAGTATAAAACAGAATTGATCTGAAATGCCCACAACTATGTACTATTTTTGTTATAATATGATTATAAATGTGTTTAAAGAGACAACAGGGGGAAGGTGTGCCTGACACTAATTTGGTATTCTAAAAGCAGTCTTAAATGTAAAATAATGTTTCAAATTAAATTAAATATCTCACATATTTCAAATTTAATATTATTTTTAAATAACACAAATAATAACAAAGATAGCTTGTATTTATATAGTATATGACAACACTGGATTAAAATATGCAGGGATGGAAGCTTAAAGTAGTATTATGTATGATGTATATATTTTTGATCAATTAATATATCATTAGATTTAATTAATTGTCATGTCATAAAAATATATTGACACTATAAATACATTTTTAAAGACACATTTTGTTCTGAATCTTTATTTATTTAAAGTTTGTGTACTCAGCAAGAGCTTTGTCATTCATTATACTGCATGGTTCATGTTTATTCTTATAATGTATAAACTGAAATTACATTTCTTTCCAGTATTGTTCAGTTAAGCACTGGCCACTTTTATTTAACAACCTTTCAACTTCTCACATTTTTTTGTTAAAGGGATAGTTCATCTAAAAATGAAAATTCTGCTCTGAATAAAGTTCTTTCATCTGTGCAACACAAAAGAAAACATTCTGCAGAATGTCTAAGCTGCTCTTTCCCATTCATTTTAAGTGAATTTTGACCAGGGCTATAGCTGATATTTGCAGAAAAACCTTACAATAGAAAAATAGAAAGTGGCGAGTAAATGATATTGGATTTTTGGAGTGAACTATTCCTTTAATTAAAAGCTTTTGTTAAGGAGACATTTAACATAATTGAAAAGTTTGTTTGTTTGAAATAGCCTCTGGATATGCCACAGTACCTAAAATCATATCACAAGTTCATCACCTATAAAGCTTCTTTGATATGACTTTTAATTTGTGTCTGGTCCTTTTAAAGGAAGCCAAACCCAAGTGCGGCCTACTTACCATTTGCCACTTGACGAGACAGCAAGAAAAAAGTACAGAGGTGGAGGGTTGGAGGCTGACAGCTTCCTCTTCCCTTCGTAATCCATAGAAATAAATCTCCTGCTTCTCTGTTTGACTTCTTGAGAAAGTGTTGTGCAATAACACAATTTTGAAAGGAAAAGGCACTTAGGAGGCTGAGAGGTAGATTAGCAATTTGTAAGAGCTATTTATAACCATAATTTGCAGCCAATCAAACCGCCCTTGTCTTTCATAGAAGGATGTTTGCGTTCCAGAGAGGCTGCTTCAGCCTGAAATGCAATATCCTAAAAGAAACAGCTGTTCCAACATACAGATGGGAAATGAATGCGAGAGGTGGGGGTAGGAAAATGAAAGATGGAGAAAGAGAGACATGCACAGAAGTGACCTTATCAAAGCGACTTGAATCTTGTACTTATTGGCCAGGACCGGTTTGAGTGAACTAAACGCAGTGACATGATAGCAGCGGAAGTTCAGGACAGTTCTCTCTCTCTTTTACAAACCCTCCCTCTCCGTTCTTATGGTCGGCCTGAAGAGGCTGGAGATTAGCATATGACATGACAGATTACATTAAATCACATCGTTGCAGTACTTTATGGCATTAGCCTCTTAGCCTAGACAGCTAGACGCATGCAAATGCCCCTCTAAAACCTCTTATTTAAATCTGCTGAGTGACATGGCACCTTTGATATGATTATTAGTCATCTGACTGACTGTGGTTCACCAGCTGCAGGACACACAGATGCCACAGGAACGTGTGAGATATTCACATTTTGTAGCATCGCTTTCTGAAACTGACAAATTGCAGTTTTTTGTTCCTTCATAGCAACATTACCATTATCAATAAGTAGATTATGTTTATTTTTACCCACATTATTATATGTAATCAGGGTTTTAGTGTTGCTGGTGTTATTAGGAACAGTGTATCCACTCATTCATGTGTACTTAATATGACTTTGTACTTAATTAAAGCATGCTTACATTACATTATTCATAACAATACATATTTGAATAACATTACAAATATATATTTTATTCTAATAATAAATTGAGATAATAACCTTCACTACTCAATAAAAATGCAGCAATAATAATTGTATTAATAATAATAATAATAATAATAATAATAATAATAATAATAATAATAATAATAATAATAATAATAATAATAATAATTATTATTATTATTATTATTGTTATTGTTATTATTATTATTATTATTAATGGATATGGATATTCATTATTATAATATAGTTTTTTGGTTTGAGTGTGTAATAATTTTTACTATTCTTAAACAATACATATTTTCAATTACATTTTTACTAGAAATAATTATATAATTAATAATTATAATAATAATGAACAATGTGCACAAAAATTATTTTTTCCTGTGAAATCTTTAGTGCATATCATTGCAATTTCAAGATTTATATTTATAAATGAATTTATTTTTCAGACTCTTTTCTCTAATTATTCAGAATGTCACAGTAGAAGCCCCCTGCCCTTCTGCTGTGTCTTCCCTGTGTTCGGTGGTCTTTAATCTTGATTATAAAGCTATCATTACCTCATGAACCCGAGGCTGTCGCCGTCCATGCTCAGAATCAATCAGGCGATGGGTCTGTTCTGCTGCAGCTCATCTTCCCTCGTTCCCCACTAGAGCTTTTTCATTTATTCTCTTTTCAATTTTCATAATTGCTGTTGTCCTCACACTCGCAAAGAGCACAGCCCGTTGCTCTCCCTGCTGAAGTTCAGCATTTTGGATATTGAATATTGGTTTCACGTACTTCATTGCATCAATCAGATGGATTTTGCAAGAATAAAAGGATGCATCCCCACTGATTTAAGAAGATAAAGTGCTTTCTTGCAAATATGCCTTGACCAATGAGTCTTTCATTCCGTTGTGTCTGTTGATGCATGATTTATGGGAGTTTGTGTTTGTTGCAGGACAGATGTTCACTAGAATGGTACATTTCGATAAAGGAGTTTGTGTCTCATAAATTTCAAAAAGAAGAAAGTATTATGCCGGGACAGAAATCAACAGAGTGCTACGTATCCAGTCATTATGCTGTTTTATCGCTCTATTCATTTCTTATGTGTACTAGTCATTCTTTGACAGGATGTTGGACTCCGCTGATGTAATATCCCAACATGTAGAGTAAAGATTCACAGGACAGGCTGAATTCTCAATAATCCAAGATGCTCGAGTAGAGCTCTCCAGGTCTGTGATTGCGATATGCGAGGCTGCTGCAAGGACTAATTTCTTGAAAGCCTGCTTGCTAACCGAGGCGGTGAAATTTAGGAGCAGTGAAGATGTCAGGACTGCATTAGACTGCCTGATCAAAGGCCTCCAGCAGGCCTCCATCTGCAGGTCCTTTCATTAATCCGGTCACTGCTAACAGACTTGTTTTAGCGTTAAGGCAGCTTTATGTTTGAATTTTATGTGCCAATTAATTAGGTGCTTTCTAATATATGTCGGGAGAACTGTAAACTATTTAGAGAAGGGTAAGGAGAAAGCAATCTGTGCTAAAGTTCTTTTGATTTATAACGGTCAGTGTTCCCGTTCAGTAAGCAGAAGAGACAGCGGAGAGTGCACGACCGCCACGCTGACCCGCTCTGAACCAGGAAGAAGGATTTAAATGTCTTCCCTTGAAGTCTAAATATTTAATTTCTTAATAGAGGACACTGCAGCCAATATTAATTTTGAAGGAACAGTGAGGACATTAATGAGGCTAACACAGAGTGGCATGTCTTGTGACATTCATTTGATAAAAAGGTGAGGCTCTTTTTTCTACATCTTCCTGCACTTTCACCCCTTTCAGAAAGCAGGTGGTAAAAGGCATCACAGTCATTGATCTACCTTACCTCCCGCACCAATTATTAGATTAAATGTAGATATTCATGAGTGTCGCCCTGATTATAATTACCTTAACCCTACAGTACCATTATGTCACATATGCAATGTACAAATCAGCGTCTTAAAAGTAAACAAACTCCGCTCCTTGCTAGGGAGTGAATTGAAATTTGGCTTCAAAAAATGGAAACTGGCTTTATTATTATAGGTGACACTGAATCTCAAACCCACTGCTTGCTAGGCTGACGCTCACATTGGTGACATAAGCCAAACTATGTACAATTCTTTCTCAAATCACCAGGAAATCATCACCTCAGACGGTGTGAGTGGGATTTGATTCCTAATACGGCACAACACATTCATCTCAATCAATTTCTCACACTTCATGAGAAATAGTCAGAGAAATAATTTTATCAATTTAATAAGATCTAGAAAGATGAAATAGAAAAAAAGGTGCCACCATGGCCAATGGGATTTGTTTATAAGACAGAAATGTATTATTTCAAATTTAAGAGGTTTCCTGTCAAATAATTTTTTTTTGCCTCAGAATGGCAATTTGTATTTAAAAAGTGGATATATAATATCAAAGTTTCAAATAAGAACTAAAGCCACATTGTGAGATATCGTCACAATCAATTGTTCTGTTCTGAATTATGAAGTCAAACTGAGTTTTAAAAGTCAGAAATAGAAATAAATTAGCAAATCTGAGAATCTTACATAATCTCAGATGAACGAGACCGGACACTGGAGTGTTGTTAGGTGTGTGTTTAAATAGTCCATTTGATGAGGGTGCAGGTGACACAATTATGAGAAATATAGCCACAACTACATGTATTTTTTCTATAAGGATAGAAATAGGCTTGGAAGACATAATAATTGTTGATTATACAATGTAAGAAAATATAGTAAGAAGCTAATGTAAATTATTAGTCATATAATTAGGCTAGTCACTATTCATTTGCACATTTGGCCTTTCTGTAGGACATTGTTTTATCACAGAGAGGAACTGACTGCTGATAGTGTGTGAACAAATCACAGACTTGGTCTATTTAGTTTATACCAAAAACACATTTTTTTGACCTACACCAATATACAGTAGGACCTCTGTATTTGACTTCTGAAGTAATTGCTAACTTCACTACAATTTAACAACTACAATTTAAAACCTGAACGTCTATCCTCACCTTTTATCTACAGCACATATTTCCTTTTGAAGTCTTTGCCTAAGATGATGAATCAGAGTAGATCTATAATGCTTATCCCTGTTTGCATGGTTTCTTCTTCTAAAATATTAATCCCACATGAACAAAACTGTCATTAAAAAAAGCATGAAATCTTCCATTACCTTTTTTCTTTCTTTCTTTTTTTTTTTTGAAGATAAGGAATATCTTAAACCGCAAATGGAACATAACATCTTAAAACTGAATAAGAGAGAGTCTCTCGAGAGGGACTCGGAGGTGTTGACTAAGCTGGCAACTCTGTCAAGTACATGGGTCAATTGTTAAACGCACAAAACCCCAGGACAAGCAGGCCTTCCTTTGTCCCTGTAGGGATGAAATTCAAAGCATGGGTTTAGCATGCTGGAAAGAGAACTGTAATACTCTTTAAAATATGTAAATAAGCACATTATTATGTACACACTTAATCTGAGCTGGTATCAATCCGCTGAAAGCCAGAAGAGGCCTTATGTTATTTATTATGCTGCTCAGAAGCTTTATATTTAGTCCCTCCTTCAGTCCTGACTCACTTCAGTTGGAGTTGAATGTGCGTCTGCTAATTTTAGAGTCCAACATCCTCTTAGTGTGAATAATCTGCAGTTATTTTCCATTGGAACTCATGGTTTTGGATAGAAACATACATTAAGAAACAAATGTATTATTTATCATATGTACGGTATTAATATTAAAGTATTATCAGATCAAAGCTTATTTTTGTCCATGTATTAGAACTGATTTCCAAATAAATACCTAGCATTTTAAGTCATCACGCACAATGGCATCAAATATAAAACACTTACTATAAAGGTTATGAAATAATTGATTAAATAATTGGAAATGAAAATTGATGCAGCATTAGCTACATTGATTATGAATAATATTGTTTTTAAATGTTTCTTGAAGATAATATGTAGGTGTGTACAGTATATAGATTTTTTTTCAGCACCTATCAAAAATAATTTAAATATGGTGACATTTTTCACTATTAAAAATATACAGCATTTTTTTTCTTTTTTCTTCTTCTTTTTTTCACCCCAATGATTTGACATTTTTATTCCAAATAAATTCCTTTTATTATCTCTTTTTACACAAATTATGTTGGTATATGTTTATTGATTAAAAAGAAAATAGGTTACACTTTAGAATATGTAAGACTTGTTAACTATTAACTACGACATTTCTCTCAACAAATTCTTAATTTGCTGCTTATTCATAGTTAGTAAGGTAGTTGTTAGGTTAAGGTATTGGGTAGGATTAGGGATGTACTGCAGAATAAAGTCAAGTACAATAAGGCATATGTTCTTAATTAGCACTAATACATGGCTAATAATCTAGTAATATGCATGGTAATAAGAAACAAATAGGTGTTACCTATTCTAAAGTGTTACCAGAATGGGTAGTTTTAAGTCATACATTTTTAAGACTAGTAAAAAATTGCATTTTGCAAACATTTTGCAGGCAATTGTGTATTGTCAGTAGTCTAATGATGAATGAAGCACAGCTCACACAGAAGTCACTTTCAAACCAAGCAACTTTATATTGGTCAGCACAGCAAATTCACCCTCACACTGAGCTCCCACAACGGTGGATTCCAGTTGAATCAAACTCCCTAATCATACATGCTTTAATATAGATAAAAATAAAACAAAATAAAGTTTAATCGGGATGTGTAACATAAGAGCACTAGAAGATTCATGACAGTGATGATTGTGGTCATCATTTTATCATGACCTGCGCTGACTGAAGATCCTCTTATTTTGTAAGTTCTCAGTCCTTTCTCAGTTTGGCTGAGTAAGAAATGAGGTCTTTATAGAGGCTAAAATTTCAGAGAGGTATAAACACGCTGAATTTCATTTTGTGTTCCAGAGAAACACATATCGCTAAATCTTTTCCTCTTTTAATTTTCCTCCCTAACAGGCATTACAAAACTGGTGCTGGTAGGTACCTGCTAATTTATGGTCTCATATGTATGATATCCTGTCATCTCCTCATTTGTCTGTGAGAGTTTCTAATCAGAGATAATCCTGGTCAAATCCTTTGATTGTGAGTTTGGATGCGATCCATCTCTAAATAAGCGATCAAATGGGCTTCATGGCACTTACTGTTAAGTCATTTATCTAGCAGAATGACTGGAGTACTGGTTTTAATAAGAGTGCAGTTCGTGAAAACCAAGGAGACTCGCCATTTAATCATCCAAAGGGAAGGCTGTTCTCAACCCTCGATGAAGCAAATTGCTGCGGGTACAAATAATTTTCCTCAAACTCACTCTTCCCTCACCTTCTTTGGATGAGTTGTTATGCCATCCCTTCTTGGATGACGCCCACCCCCTACAGCTTCATTGCCTCTTTTTTTTTTTTTTTTTTGCATTTTAAAGTATCACAACAGGCTGTATTCGTTTTTTTTTTTTTTTTTTTTTTTTTTTTTTTTTTTTTTACATCACTGGAGAATGATTATGTAAGCGATGTAGTAATAAGTAATGTAGTCTAGGTGTTGGCAGTGGATTTGTGTTGCAAGCCTGCAGACATTCCACAGATGGTAAAAAACAACAACAACAACATCAACAAAACTAATGGGCACAGAAAAACTGCCTCCATTTTCTCTCTCTCTGTCTGTTGTTTGATAAATTCTGAAGTTATTTATCCAAGGGAACATAAATCAGTTTGTTTAAACATAAAAATTACAAAACATCTTATCACATGTGTTATCACATGTGTTCTGCAGAACAAGCTTCTCTTCCACTTGCAGGAAAAATGCTTACACATATTTGAGTTTTGGACATCATAGCTGCCATTGCTTTGTACTCAGATTCACTTAAAATAAACAGAAACGGGTTTTATTGGGTAAACCAATGCATGTAGTCAATGTTAATGTAGTTTATTCTGCCTTTAGATGTTTAAGCACTACTGTGACCCCTGTTACTTGAGGCAGTTTAGGACAGGGGAAAGTGACTGACTTGCATAGCTTTGCTCCACAATTTCACCTCTATTTTGTCTTGGCATGTCAAGTTGTATACAGTTTGACTCAAACAGCAGGTGAATGCATATGTTCAATATAGGGTAATATGAACCCCAATCATGATAAAAATTTTGCCATTTAATCTGAAAAGTAAAATTTGTGAGAATTGTTCATGTCACACTTTTTTTTTTTGGCCATTAATTTACATGACACAAACATTTTGGTGGCCTCAAAAATAACTTCTGAAAGAGCAAGATTTTGTTAAAAATAAATTATAATGTTACCATCTCAGTGTAAACTACAAAAACTACAATGTGACATTGGCAACTACTGGCCTTGCATGCATAATACAGTGTTATAGGTATTTCTGCAGATCCGTGTGAATGAGGATGCTTTGAAAATGTTATCGTCTGTATGAATTATTTTTTTAAATGTGAAGGAAATGTTTTACTGTTTTGAGTACAGCATTGTTGTGCAAATGTTTCCTCAGTCAGTAAAACAGTTTTGAGGTTAACTGATCTAATTTTCTGTCTCTGGAAAGTAGTGTTCTGTGATATTGTTATGGAGCCACGCACTTGACATGCTGGAAAAAATAAATAATGTGCACAATTTACTAATTTGTTCCCTTAATGTTCTAAATTGTGCGCACGACTTAGCAAATCGAGGGAACAAATTAGGAAATTGTGCACACAATCAAAAAAAAAAAAAATTCTATTTATTATTTATATATTATTTATTGCATTTCAAAAACCTTTGCTTATTCAATTATTCAACTAAATTGTCAAATTATAAATAGACTATAGTTGATTTAGTATTTTACATTAATAAAACTTTATAAAATATAAAAATATTAATAAGAAGGATACCAAAAGAAAGAAAACTATTGGCGATTAATTTACTAATTCCCCAAAACTTATATAAAAGTTATGAGCTTTACAGCTTAAAAGGACAGTTCACCTTCAGTTGCTGGTCCCCATTGACTTGCATATTGTTTTTTTTCTTCTCAATACTACGGACGTCGTTGCAACTGATGTTGAACCATCCCTTTAAATAATAATATGCAAATAAAATATAAAATAATAATCACTTTTCTGCTTTTAAATCCTTAAAGTGTACTTATTATACTTGTGTTTAACCAATAATAGTATAATTATTTAACGTTTATTGAACCCACTTAAGCAAAGATCCCTTTTCTTGTAATATATATATAAATATATATTTTTTTTTTTTGACAAGAAAAGGGATCTTTGCTAAAGTGCCTTCAAAAAATCATTTTAACATATATTAAATATATATGTATGTATGTGTGTGTGTGTGTGTGTGTGTGTGTGTGTGTGTGTGTGTGTGTGTATATATATATATATATATATATATATATATATATATACATATATATATATATATAGTTTAAATAGTTATTAAATCTTTTTCTTTGGTTTTCTTTTCTTTCTTTTTTTTCTTTTTTTGATCACTTACAAAGCATTTCAGCAATACATTAAAACAAATGTTTTTAATGTTTCAAACATATACTGGTTTGATATTTATACTTTATATTAAACTCAGCGTCCATGTGATTGGCTGTTTCGGATGTCCACACTAGAGCTCATATCCTGCACCTGTCCACCTAAATCAAATTTCAGCTCATGTTTTGGGAGATGTAATCTGTCACATAACCTTGAAATAGGAGAGGCACCATCAGTCAAAACCCAATGTTTATCAAGAGCCTCTTCAGTATGTCTCAACATTAGACAATTAGATCCTCATGTGTTGAAATTGTCAAAGGTTTTTTATTTATTCTTGTATTGTAAACAATGCATTATGTATTCATTTGATTTACTCTGATTGTACTCTTTGGCCAACAAGTAGAAATATCCATTAATTATTATAATTGTTTTGTTTTTATTGCCTGAAGTTGAGATATTTGTTAATATTCTTTCCATACGACCACACATAAGACAACACAAAAGAAAAGACATTTAAAGTAAACAAATCTGAAATTGAAATAAAATAATCTAAATATTTTATCAGATACACTTAGGCTTTGCATCACATAGGTTTATCACTTTTGACCAATAGGTGTCGCTGTTACAAAATTTATGTGGCATGACAATGGCACATACAAAGTTTGGTGTCAATATGTCAAAACTTTGCAGAGATACAGCCTCAGAGGTCTAGCATCATGCCTAAACTTTGTTCCGGTGCTAATACAAAAACTGTTCTGTCTATTGACACAAAACCCATAACTTTTTGTTACCACAGTCTGAAGATGACTCAATTTTGGTGAAAATTTAGACAAACCATTTAAGCTTTGTAGAGAGAGAGTCTCAGATGCAGTTTGGCATCATTCCAGCAAATTTCTTGATGCTTTAAACGATAACCATTTTGTATATCGACAAAAAATCTATAACTTTTTGCCAGCATGGTCTGAAGATGACCTGAGTCAAATGTTGTGAAAATCAGACCAACAGTCTAGGTTGGGTTCAAAAAAGTATGTTTTCAACATAAATCAAAATGGCGAACACGTTCAGCCAATTATTGTGTAATTGGTGTCGATGTTCTTGGCATGATCCAAGGAATCTCTCAAGATCAGTCATATTACAACAGGCTAATTTAAGCAAACGTTGTTAGCATTTTTGAATATTTCATTATAACTTTTGAATCAATATCAATAGGCCAGTGTGTTCGGACAATATAGCACTTTATGACAAATTTTACAATGCCCGAGACCCAAAATGGCTGACTTAGTAAAATGTGCATGCTGCACCAAATCTAAAGAGATCAGTTTTGTGACTTTAGCCCATGCACCATTCGGAAGTTATATGCATAAAATATCTATTTTTCCTTACCACTA
Source organism: Carassius gibelio (assembly GCF_023724105.1). Taxonomy (NCBI): domain Eukaryota; kingdom Metazoa; phylum Chordata; class Actinopteri; order Cypriniformes; family Cyprinidae; genus Carassius; species Carassius gibelio. The sequence goes on from NC_068376.1 coordinate 16,409,468, forward strand.
GGTGGTGCTGTGCTGAAATTGTGCAGCTAGCCTCAGGTCATGGTTATTATAACACACACCAAGCTTGCTCAGTAATCTAAAGGAGATATAACCTCGTGTTAATTTTTGCAAGCTTTTCATCTGATTCATTTGCAAATTATTAGAAACCGGTTTGACTAATCAACTTAAATTCCAAAAATTTGGGCCAGCATAGTCTAAATATGATTTGAGCCAATTTTGGTGAAAATCAGACAAACCATCTAGGAAAAGTTCAAAAAAGTTTTTTTTATTTTAACTGATACAAATTTTAGGAATTTTACAGTTTTGTGTCCTGTGTTTGACTTGGCAAAAGCCAAGGAATTTCCTTTCAGTTCGTATATGGATCAAAAGTTATTTGTATAAACATAAATGCAATTTGGCGCTAGTTGTATTGATTTAGAGAATCCAAATAAGGTGACAGTTTGCAAACAATTACAATAGGTACAACTGCTCCTTCCTGTAAAGGAGGCGGGAACATTTAAAGAGAGAGCAGTGCTGTGATTGGCTCCTGTTTGGGCTACTTCCTGAATAAACAAAAACAGAGCAGAACAGTTGGGCAGGTTTTGGCCCAGAGCTGAACTGCAGAAGAAGCTGATAAACGATACCTCAGTGGGTTCACCTTCCTGCACTGTCTGTGTGTGTCCAGGACAGAACGTCTGGATGTAATCTGCCGTGTAAGTGAGGACGGGGTGTTTCAGAAAGGAAGAGAGAAAGTGAAACTGCTAGGAGATTTAAAAGTTTTTGGGAGGAGTCACAGCAACATCTTCACTGAGAAGAATAATGGAAAAAGGATATGAAATTCTCTCAAATAACACATATACAAATGATGTCAGTGTTAATATCACAGGTATGTAGAGTCTTCATGGTTCTTTTGTTCTTACATTTTTCCATCTGTTCTTAAGTTTTACTGTCTATTCTGGTAAAAAAACAGGTCTTGATATAAGTTTAAGTGAGCATGTTTTGAAACTGGCTAGGCAGAACATTCTGTTACTTTAACATGCAGTTAAAACAGCACCATTAAATTCTCTATGCGAATATGTGCACTTTCAAAACTGAGGTATTTGCAGGAAATGCTCTGACCTCATTGGTAAACAAAAGAACAGATGTACACAATGTGAACAAGCTTCCTGTGTCATTCAGCAAACTCAGCACATACTTGTGCTTTGTGATGCCTAGACTACCTTTTATTTTCTAGGGTGGCAAGAGACCATCGTTTCAGTGCTTTAGTCATTAGCTGATATTAAAACTATTTTTAAAAAATGCTTTCAGTAACTGAAACTTAAAAACAGAAAAAAAAAACACTTTTTCAAATAACTGAAATAAGTTTATTTACTAAAATTGCAAAGATTAAAACTGAAATTAAAATAAATTAAAGCTATATAGAGATATATAAATATTATGGAAATGTACATATTTAAACTTCAATTAAAATTAAAACGGAATAAATACTGGAAAATACTAATAGTATATAAATAATTCTACAATAACCACCCAGTCTTCATTATGACAATTGTATCACTTCATTAGGATTTCCATATAAAACTACTTTTTATCAAATGACAATATTAATTATTTTGCAATTACATCTGCTCAATTATATTTGTGTTTAATAATATTTGTAAAACTGTAATTTGTACAAACAGCGAAACCATAAAAAATCAGAAAATCAGAAAGGGTGGTCTTGGTACCACCAGAAAGCTTTTAACTACAAAACCAAATTATTATGTGTAATAGATATTCACATGCTCAGAAATCACAGCTTTGGGGTGTGAAATATGATGAAATTTTGAACATCATGAATATCATTAATGCTAATGCTTAAACTGATTGCGTTAGTTTATCTAAGCTGCTAATCCATAGCCAGTGAAAACCATATCAATCGTAATCAAATCAATTCTCTAATTATTAGCTTGACTGCTAAACATAATTGAGAGAGACATATAAATAAGAAATTGCATCCATTAATAGATTCTTTATATATATATATATATATATATATATATATATATATATATATATATATATATATATATATATATATATATATATATATATATATATATATATATATATATTTTTTTTTTTTTTTTTTTTTTTTTTTTTTTTTTTTTTTTTTGAGAGAGCCTGCATTTGATTTTCCTATTTGATTATTGTGCTAAGGCTCAGAGCTTTCTGAACTAATGTCCACCATTTTTGTTACAATGTGCTTCCTGTGTAGGTTGTTTCCTGTTAAAAGCATAACTGGAAATTACACTCTTTGACAATGTGTTGTCAACATTTTGCAACTGACATTGTTCTCGATCTATCACTCTGTGGTTTTAATTTCCAAGATTTGAAACAAATGAACAGGATTGCTAAATCTGTGTTCCCTGAAATCATTCAGAGGGAAGGAGAAGTTGTCTTGTAAATTGAAAGCTCAAATATTTTATAACGAAGTGACTTCTAAAGTCATTTATTATTAAATGAACATGTTATTTGACCCAAGATCTCACCACTGTCAGAGTTGTAGTATAATAGTAGGCCCTTGAAAAGGGTACATTTCACTTTTAAGATGCATAAGAGGGCATTTTTCAGAAGTGGGTTTTGTGTCAGCACAGAGAGGGAATTTTGACAGAGATGCCACATTTTTAGACACAAGATGCATGTAGCCATATGGTTGAGGTACAGACTCATTTTTGGGAGGTTTTGCTGGCCATGCTGTTTTTTTTTTTCTTTTTGTGCTTTTTTGCCTCCTGTTCTCTCCAGATGGCTGTCACACAAGCCATTCCTCACCCACAGTCACCTAATTTGCCATTATTCTTTCTCTAATGGGGCCATTAACAACATCACTTATAACTGAACCGAAAGTTTCCCTCGATTGGGCCATTTTGGGGTCTTAATGGCAAATAGGGCACACACGAGACTGTTCTTGCAAGTTTCAAACTCAAGTTGCTACCTTTCGATTTGTCTAGATCAATAATGCAAATTATTGCGGATTGATGGTTTTCTTGTCTTCAGTTAATTTATATGTTCATATTTGAAAGAATAAAATATACCATTACACAATTAAATTACATGCAACAGAATGACATATAATTGAAGAATTTTTACTGTTAGTAGAATTGAACTGTTTATGTCAAATTAATGCCAGGAAATTGGTTTAACATTTATTAGTTTTAAAA